>NC_138770.1:559840894-560293394 GCF_965119305.1 Pelophylax lessonae
ACAAGGCAAGAGAGCAGCAGTGACTGGTCTTAATTACAGGAGCATCTGCATAAAGACAAAGTTTCATCCACTATTACTGCACAGATCTAGAAAAATTACACAGGCATACCAAGATTCAAGTAAGAATATACATGACTAATTTAATTAGATAATATTTGCTTATCCTGAATTCAGTCCTAGAAATTCATTTATTAGTTCCCCAAACAACTCTCATTTCCTACTGTGTCCATTCCATGGAATGTATAGTGATTTTGTACATATTTTCTTTTTTTAACTTACTGTGGTCCAGGCTAAAAAAACATTTTTTCTTCTTTTTTTTTTTAAAAGAAAATATTGCGTAGTATTATGTAGTTTTTCTATTCCAGCCAGCAGGTCTCTAGTCTCTTTTTTCACATGTAAAGCCCCGTACACACGTACCGATTGTCGGGCGTAAATATTCGGCCGGTGACCGATCGGCCGATTGTAGGCTTGTTAGTATGATACAGCCGACAGCGCATTTTCGGCCGAACAGAATCTGTCGTGCAGACTTTAAAATATTTGTTGGCCGTCACCAGAACGGCCGATTGTTCGCCAGTCAGTACAGATTTCCGCCGACAGACAGCAGATTAGCAAGACTGGGCATGCTCAGAGAAGAAAAAACACACGGAAAGTTAACCATCGCATGACATCACTTCTGCAGTCGGCTGTTGTTGGCCGACAAAATTCGTGTGCAGTCTTTTGCAGTTTTCAACAGACAGGACAGCCCTGGACAAAAGACGGCCGATCATTCGGCCGACGATCAGTACGTGTGTACGGGGCTTAATGGATTGTATCACTCTCAGCTGCACTGCAAGACACTGGTTTGCTCTAATGAGTTATCACAGCAGTAACGCATCTGCGTTCGTAAAGCAGAGATTTGCACCAGATAAAGAATGCCTGAAAGCAGTCTTCATCTGCTGATCTACAACCACCTAGTTCACTTAAATAAGTATGGGAATAGAAAAAACAAACATACATACTCCACTCCATGCTGCTGCATTGGTCAGATCCTGCAGCTGTCCCCTGCTGGCTCCAACCCTAAGAACTGAGTAATCACATAATCACTTATTGCTCAGTTCTCAGTCTTGCTGGAGCAGAAAACTGAGGCTGTCAGTCACCACTTTGTGCTCTGCACTTCCAGCACTTATTGGAGTCCTGGCCTGGAAAGGGAGCAATAGCAGCTGGTTTTGGCTCTTGGCTGGGTGTTGAGAGGCTGAGCCAGCTGCCAATCAGTCATCCAGGTGGACTCCAACAATATGGTTGGGATCCTTTCTGAGCCTGGAGCACATCTGTGACTTCCACTGACAGCAGTTTCAGCTGATTCTGGGTCATAAGAGACCAAAAATAAAAGCATTCCTTTGACCCAGAAGAGAAATGGTCAAAAAAGTGTTGGCTTTACACATTCAGATTTTTTTTCTGTTCAGCCTGAACAGACTTGGATTTGGATGTGGGGAAGCACAAAGGAGTAGAATTTTCCTGAACACAACATCTTTCAGGCTCAAGGACGTTGGAAATGCAGAAGCCCCACAGACCATGCAGCTCACATCTATGGAAAAGCATTAAACTGGAGATACATGCACATCACATAATCTGTGAAGGAGTACATTTTGTCAGATCTTTAGTTTTCTGATGTGACTGTACCTTTAGTTTAATACTGTTCTGGATATGTGTGGTGCATTATGTAAGGACCTTTTGTGCTTACAGATTTGGAGTCTGAAAGATTGTTGGTGATATACTGTATCAATCTGTTAAAGAGGTTGTAAACTCAGTTAAATTTTTTTTTTTTTTTAAAAGCTGAAAGAGAAACCCATAATGAGCTAGTATGCATCGCATACTAGCTCATTATGAAATACTCACCTTAGAACGAGCCCCCGCCGTGCAGTCCGCTCACCTCTATGACGGGCGAAATGTCCAGTCGTCCGTCTTCCGGGATCGCGGCATCTGGCCATCTGATTGGCCGGAGCCACGGTGACGTCACTCCCGCGCACGCACGCGGGAGCCGACAGTCATGGCACAGGTCTCTGAAGAAACGGCACGAGCGGCTGTTCCTTCAGAGCGCATGCGCCAGTGACGTCACTGGCTGCATGTAAGGTAAATATCTCCTAAACGGTACATGTTTAGGAGATATTTACAAAAGTGTCAGAGGAGGGTTTACTTCCTCTTTAACATTTACAACATCCAATTCCTGGATCCAGTTGCATCTGGAACAGTAAAGGGCCAGGTCACACTGCGTTTCCAGCACCACATTCAAAAAGCACTACACTTGCGATCTGCCATGGGTGTCAGTATTAACAACACCCCAAATGCAGGTTGCAAATGTAGTGTGTTTGCCTGCACTGGATTGCATGGTACAGTAGTACCATGCGGTCCAGTTGCTCTGCATTTTTTTAAAGTAGTGCATGCACTTTTCCTGGTGCAAATGAATGGGCTGAAATCGCACTGCACTTGGATTGCATGTGAATTGCAAAGGAACACGGAGCATGTTTCTCCGTGATTCATGGTGTGAACCGGCCCTAGGTCCCTAAAGGAAATTACAAGAAACTTAATGATTTTGGGTCAGTTGTGTTTAATAAATTGATTTATAATAATAATAATAAAAATATTAGATAGATAGATAGATAGATAGATAGATAGATAGATAGATAGATAGATAGATAGATAGATAGATAGATAGATAGATAGATAGATAGATAGATAGATAGATAGATAGATAGATGTGTGTGTATGTATATACAATATTGTGACTTTGTCAAAAGTCACACTTGCCTTTACACACACATGAACTTTAACAAATTTAATACAGGGCACTTTCACCCCCTTCCTGCCCAGGCCCGTTTTCAGCTTTCAGCGCTGTCACACTTTGAATGACAATTGTGCGATCATCAAACGCTGTACCTAAATGACATTTTTATCATTATTTTGAGACAAATAGAACTTTCTTTTGGTGGTATTTAATGACCACTGGGTTTTTAATTTTTGTTAAACGAAATAAGAGCTAAAAATTGTGAGGGGGAAAAAAAAAGTTTTTCTTAGTTTCTGTTAGAAAATTTTGCAAATAAGTAATTTTTCTCCATTACTGATGTGCGCTGATGAGGCTGCTTTGATGGGCACTGTTAGGCGGCACTGATGGGCCCTGGTAAGGAGGCACTAATATACAGCACTGACAGGCGGCAATGATGGGCAGCACTGAAAGGCATCACTGCTGGGCACTGTTGGGGCTGCATTGATTATCTGTGCAGGTCTCCCCTGTGAGGAAATGCTGCTAATCAGCTCTCATCTCCTAACACGCTGTCAGTGTGAGGAGAGGAAAGCCGATAATCGGCATTTCCCTGTTTACATGTGATCAGCTGTGATTGAACACAGCTGATCACATGGGTAAAGAGCCTCGTCATCGGCTCTATATCGAGATCGGCCAGAGTAGAACAGCATATGACATTTTCCCAGAACGAGAGAGAGCAACCTTGCGCCTATCATTTTACTATATGGTGGGCTAGAGGTGGTTATTGGCATCTCAGTCTTAGTCCGTAGGGTTCAATATTAAGTTGCCTCACCCTTTGCGGCTATAACAGCTTAAATTCTTCCGAGAAAGCTGTCCACAGTGTTCAGGAGTGTGTCTATGGGAATGTTTGACTATTCTTTCAGAAGCGCATTTGTGAGGTCAGACACTGATGTTGGATGAAAAGGCCTGGCTCGCAGTCTCCGCTTCATCCCAAGACCAGTCAAGTTCCTCCACCCCAATCTCGCTTATTTATGTCTTTATGGACCCTGCTTTGTGCACTGGTGTGCAGTCATGTTGGAACAGCAAGAGGCCATCCCCAAACTGTTCCCACTAAGTTGGGAGCATGAAATCGTCCAACATGTCTTGGTATGCTGACGCCTTAAGAGTTCCCTTCAATGGAACGAAGGGACCAAGCCCGACCCCTGAAAAACAACCCCACACCATAACCCCCCTCCACCAAATGATTTGGACTAGTGCACCAAGCAAGGTCCATAAAAACATGAATGAGCGAGTTTGGGATGGAGGAACTTGACTGGCCTGGACCTCAACCCAAAAATAACACTTTTGGGATGATTTAGAGTGGAGACTGCAGGCCAAGCCAAACCCCTGAAAAAAATCTCCACACAATAATCCCTCCTCCACCAAATGATTTGGCCAATGGCTCCCACTACTCTTAGCCAAGTTCGCGAGAGGGGAAGAGAGGAAAGAAGACCAGCAGAGGGGCACAATGCTGGATGCAGGTAAGCATTTACAGGGTGTGCCAGGGGGAGCGATAATGCAGGAAATGCATTAAGGTTAAAAACCTTTTACCTTTACAACCACTTTAATAATACATTTTTAGTAAAAACCTGCCTATTCCTTAGGAGATGTGTGCAAAACCATCCAATGATTTGCACTTGGAAGATTTCTAACTACATACACATAGTTTATTTTTGTGGTAACAGAGGAGGTCAGCACAGGGTATTGATATATAAAGTGAATACATGTATTAATAAAAAAAAAATAATAATAATCATTTCCTAATTAGAATGTCCCTAAAAACAGTTGTGCTATTCTTTAAATCACTATGTAAGTTCCGCAAAGAAAAATATTTTCAAGCCTTAATCTTTTTGGCTTTCATTCCTACTGCATTGTGAGATTGCAGGTTGGAGCTGTGTTCCATGTTTAAAAACTGCAGGGGCTTCTCTTAATTTTGCTAAGTGCTTATGCAGCGTGACTTGAAGACATGATGAAAATTGACTGTTATTTTAAAGTGAAGAACGTGTTTTGTACAGTACATTGTGTTGTGCATTTTAAGGTGATCTCACTGATAGGGGGTTTGGAAACTCTGACATTTTCTGACTCTGATCTTTTATTCTCTCATTTTCCTTGGAACAAGGAGTTATTTACAAGAGGAAAGCTATTTGAAGTTTTTTTTTTTAAAGGATTCTTTCTATATTGTTTCCATATCTGTTTGAGAGATCTGTTGATGTTTTTTGGCATAGACCTATTGCTATAGTCCTTTTTCCCCTGTTCAAAGTTTGTCTACAATTCTTTTGAAGTATAAAGTTGTTAAACAACGCTTGTATTTTAAGTTCTTTTTCATATGTACAGGTTAACAAAGAAGCATTAGGAACTTGGGTTGTCACAGAGCTACATGCTAGCAGCAACTGGCAGTCTCTTGATAAACCAATGGGGAAGGGGGAAGATGCAGGTGACACTAGGTGGAGGTGGTTTCCTCTCTTCTCTTTGTGGATTATCTAGACAACTCCTGTACATGCACTCTCTGCTTTGATGTCCACTGATATACAATATGTTGCAAGTTTTAAAGGTAAGGTATGCATTTTCAGTAAGTGTTAAAGTGATACTAAACAGAGAAGGGTTATTTCCCATAATTCATTCACATAAATCATATATGTTATGCCTCTTTGTTGTGTTTTTAACAACTTGAAGACACCTTCAGATTTTTTTTTCTAGAAAATGACTTAGAACTCCCAAACATATATTTGTTTTTAGCAGAGGCCCTAGATAATAAAATGGTGGGTTTTGAATTTTTTTATGTCACGTTGTATTTGCGCAGCAGTGTTTTGAACGCAAATATTTTGGAAAACAAAACACTTAATTTTAATGCACACAATACAATATTGAGTGTTTTGATCAATTATAAAAGATTGTGTTACGTCAAGTAGATAGATACCGAGTATGTCACACTTGTGGAATGGCAACAAACTATGGTATTTACACACTTCCATAGGTGATGCTTCACCAGTCTGAACTGGTAACACGTAAAGGCTTTTAAACAGTTTAGTTTAGAGTGCAAACATCCCTTGTGACAGCAATTAGCAGTAACAGGTCTCCTTTATGGAGAGATCTGGGGTCTAATAGACCTCAGATGTCTCCTCTTTCCTTAAAAGCATGTGATCAGATACTTTCCAAATTTTAAAAATTGCTCTGTTTACATTCGGGGAAACTGGAATTGACAATAATACTTGTCCCTTCTGGTTTCCTATAGCATAGAGCTCATTAGGGACCTTCTGGTCCTCGACGAGCTCTATGGTAAACCAGCAGAACCATCAGCTTCATTCTGGGCTCACCGGTGAGATGGTGGAGCCCAGAGAGTCACCGGCGGAAGGGGCCATGAAAAGCCATGGCTTTTATGCAAAAGCCGATCGCCTCCTGAAAAAAAACGTTACCGGAATGATAAGTTTAGCTGCAGGCGTCATTCCGGTATAACCACTTGAAATGAGTCACGTACATGTACATGATTTTACACCATGTGGTTAAATAAAAATTCTCAAAGAACCTTGGACCTGAAGTGCTGTTTGTGTGTGGTCACATGATCTTTTCCTGTTCTTTGGTATTTGTGAGGAGAGATCCTTGGGAAGGGCTTTTATGACTCCTGCTTCTATGCTAATATATGCTCTCTACAATGTGAGTCTGTGTATGGCCATCCCTGATTGCTGTGTCGCTCACAGTTTCAGAAGAGAAGTTCAAATTCGATTATAAATATCAAATAAATGTTTTTATTGAACATCGGATGTGGGTTTTTTTTTTTGCATTAATATGGCGTAGGCACAGTCAAAGACGATTCACACTAGCTTTTATTTTGTTGAGATAGCATCTGCATTTCTGCATTCAATGCTTTTTTCTCTTACGTCCTCCGACAGTCACCGCCCCTTCATAATCTTCACCAATGGGTAATTGACTTTTGCTCCGCAGGAGTAGCTAGGCAACAAGATTTGTTAATATCAAAGCTTTTAGCATATCACACCCCTAAGGGGCGGTCCCCTCAGTCAATACTTCCCTGCTTCCAGCATTCTCAACTCAGTTTTCAATTGCCTAGCTTAGGAGTAGCTGGCTGTTCCTGTGCTGGGGCTTTCAGTCTCAGCCTTCTATCCTCTTTTTGATTTTATTTCAAGTATTTTTCTCTTTCTTTTACTTAGCTGTTTTTTCTCAGCATTAGTTTAGTTTTCTTCGGATGAAGATGATCATGCGGAGCTGGGTCTCGGACTGGCCACCCTGGATCCCAGGGCTGAGAGCCAGGGGTTTCCCCAGCCTGCCATCGAGCGTTCAGCTCAGGTTTCCCTGGCATATTGAACGACCCATCCCTGTTCGCTGCAGGGATGCTGCCTGTGAGGTGGCTACCTCACCGGACGCCATTTGCGGTTTCGCACCGCAGTCCACTGCATCCTGGCTGCGACACTCCCTGTCCTCAGTACAGCGGTTTGGTCGTTAGAGAAGGCTCCCCACGCCATCCGGAATGGTAAGTGTTTTTCTATGTGGGGACCTGTCTGTTTGGGTATCAGTCTGTGACTGTGTGACCCGCATGTCTGTGTAAGTGCTGAGCTCCCTGTCAGACTCCTGTGATAGCTGCCTTTCTGTGGGCTGCGGGGGGGCTCTCCCGCTCTGCTGTGTGAGATGTATGGGGCAGACTGGGCTCAGACATGCTGTGCGGCGACCGCTGATGCGGCCCGCCATTTTTTTCGGCAAACTGTGGTGACCGGCCCTGTGTGTGGTACAGCGCGGTGTTTTGGCGCCAAACGCCGCCATTTTGGCGGCGATCGCTCCTACAAGCACATGTCGGCGCCATTTTCTTATTGCCTAAATTTCCTCAGCCGAGCGGCCATGTTTGTGAAGCCTTCATAGGCTATAAAGGGCGGTCAGTCATTGCATCACTTCCTTTTTCACTGGAACAGCGATCGGTGGCAGCAGCTGTGTGGTCTCTCCAGGTTTTTACCTTCCTTATCCTGTATTTTCTTGCTCAGTGCTCCTTATCCCTGCGGGGGTCGGTACATCCAGTAGTGTGCGGTGGGCTGCGCTCGCCGCGGTCCTAAAGGGGCAGTCCTTTATTTCAGTTGATACTGGGGCATGGATTCTCAGGATTGCAAGTTTCCTCCCACCCTGGTGGGGGGCCAAGGGGCTGCTGCATCCCCCGAGGGGGCTGATCTGGCTGCTGTTGTAGCGAACTTGGCTTCTCAGGTGCAGATGCTAATGGCTGATCGATCCGCAAAACGGCCCAGGTTATCTATTTCCTCTGATTCAGAGGGCGATGGGGCTGCTATGGCTGGAGTGCCCTTCTCAGGGTCTCGTTCATCTCTGGACCTTGTGGGGTCTGAGGGGGAGGCTGAGGTGGAAGGAGTTGATACTTCTCCCCCTGGCTCGCCTGAAGAGCTTGCACTCATGGATGAGTTGATTACTTCTGTCGAGGAAACATTGCGTCTGCAGGATGAACCAAATCCTCCTGCTTTGATGTCCTCTTATGGGACGCAAAGGAAACGCAAAACAGCGCAGGCTTTTCCCTGCCCTGCGGAATTTCAGCGCGCTGTTGATGAGCAATGGCGCAATTTAAAGAAGCCCTTTACTGTGCCAAGTAAGTTCAAGCTGCGTTATCCATTTACACCCGCCACTGATGAGCGTTGGTGTGTGCCGCCTCAGGTGGATCACGCGGTGGCAGTTTTGAATAAATCTACTGCGATTCCTGCTGAGGATACCCCGGTGTTCCGGGACCCTACGGACAGGAGATTGAAGTCTCTGGCCCGTCATGCTTATACGGTTGCTGGTTCTATGCTGAAGCCTATTTTTGCTTCCATTATGGCAGCCCAAGCTATTGCGGATTGGACGCAGGTGCTCAGGTGCACCCTGGTGGCTGACTCTGCTCCGCCGACAACATTGGCTATGGTAGATCAAATTCATCAGGGTGTCATGTATTTGTGCGATGCGGAGTTGGATTTGGTCCCTTTGGCTGCACGCCTCTCCAGTGTAGCGGTGTTGAACCGTCGCCTGATATGGCTGAAATGTTGGTCGGTTGACCAATCCTCTCGCAAGACTCTAGCTAATCTTCCCTACGCGGGATCTCGCCTTTTTGGCGAGTCTTTGGATACTCTGATAAAGGGAATTTCCGGGGGTAAGAGCACTCTCTTGCCCCACACTCACAAGAATAAGTCGGTTCGCGGTAAGAAGAATACCTCGTTTAGGCCCTCTCAGGGGTCCTTTCGTGCCTTTCGGTCGCAATACAAGGGCAAGTCCTTCAAGGGCCAAGGCTCCCAGAAGAAGCCGTGGGCAGGTAAGCAGAAGTCCGGCCAGTCCGGGTCCGCTGCCCATACCAATTCGGCCTGAAGGGGCGCCCTCAACCGGTTCTGGGGTGGGGGGACGTTTGCTCGGTTTTCTTCAACCCTGGCTGGTCCGCATTCGGGACAGGTGGGTTCAGGAAATCGTTCGATCTGGATCAAGATCGAGTTTCTCTCTCGGCCGGCGAGCAGATTTTTCCCCTCAAATCTTCAGCTGTCTCCGGAGCGTTTGCAGGATCTGCACCTGGCGGTGCGGGACCTGCGGGCCCAGGGAGTGGTGGTTCCGGTGCCTCATCGGGACAGATTTCGGGGGTTCTACTCCAATCTGTTCACTGTGCCCAGAAAGGAGGGCAAGGTACGTCCGATTCTGGACTTGAAAGCTCTGAACCGCTTTGTGCGGGTTCGCAAGTTCCGCATGGAATCCCTGCGCTTGGTGGTGGCTGCCCTGTTTCCGGGGGAACTCATGGCCTCCATCGACCTGAAGGATGCGTACCTTCACATCCCCATTTTCGAGGGTCACCAGAGGTACCTTCGATTCGCCATTGCGGAGGATCATTACCAATTCGTGGCGTTACCCTTCGGTCTCGCTTCGGGTCCGCGGGTTTTCACCAAGGTGCTTGCGCCGGTCCTGGCTTTATTGAGAGCCCAGGGCATCTCTGTCTTGGGGTATCTGGACGATATCTTGCTTCGGTCTGCGACCAGTCAGGGCCTGGTGAACGACCTGTCCACCACGATGCAGACTCTGCAGGAGTTCGGTTGGACGATAAATTTTCCAAAATCAACGTTGTGTCCGTCGGTTCGTCTTCCCTACCTGGGGATGATCCTGGACTCTGTTCAAGCGAAGGTCTTCCTGCCGGAAGACAAGCTCCGGACACTTCAGGACGAGGTCAGGTCCCTCAGGGACACTCAGTGCTTGTCCCTCCGGACATGTATGAGGTGTCTGGGATTGATGGTCTCGGCTTTCGAGGCGATTCCCTTCGCCCAGTTTCACCCGCGGGGTCTTCAGGCGGAGATCCTGGCCAAGTGGGACAGGCGTCCGCAATCTCTGGATCTGCGGATTTCGTTGAGCCGCCACACCCGAAGAGGTCTTTTGTGGTGGCTCCAGTCCCCGGTGGTGTCGGGGGGCAAGTCCTTTCGTCCTTTGTCGTGGACGGTGATCACCACGGATGCCAGCCTGTCGGGCTGGGGTGGTGTTCTGGGCGTTCTGTCCGCCCAGGGAACTTGGTCGGAGGAGGAATCCTCCCTTCCGATCAACATTCTGGAATTGCGAGCGATAAAACTTTGCCTTCTGCATTGGTCAGAACGGCTGCAGGGCCGTCCAGTTCGGGTTCAGACGGACAATGCCACAGCGGTGGCCTACATCAACCATCAAGGGGGCACCAGGAGTGCCCGTGCGGCTCGGGAAGTAAACAACATTCTGTCGTGGGCCGAGACGCACGTCCCAGCGATAACGGCTGTGCACATTCCGGGGGTGGAGAACTGGCAGGTGGACTATCTGAGTCGCCAGACCCTGGACCAGGGAGAGTGGTCCCTTCACCCGGATGTCTTCCAGAAGTTGTGCACGAAGTGGGGTCTTCCAGATGTGGACCTGTTCGCGTCTCGTCTGAACAACAAGGTGGAAAGGTTCGTGGCAAGGACGCGTGATCCGCGGGCGGACGCGTTGGTTGCGCCCTGGCATCATTATCGCCTGATGTATGCCTTCCCTCCGATTCAACTGTTGTCCAGGTTCCTTCGCAGGTTAACCTCGGAACCGCATACGGTGATTCTGGTGGCACCGGACTGGTCTCGCCGGTCTTGGTACGCAGACCTCGTAAATCTGGCAGTCGACGCTCCGTGGCGTCTGCTGCTTCGGGAAGACCTTCTGTCGCAGGGACCGATATTCCATCCTGCTTTACAGTCGCTGGCTTTGACGGCATGGCTGTTGAGAGCCAGGTCCTGAGGGATAGGGGTCTCTCCCCTGAGGTCGTCCCTACTTTGATTAAGGCTAGAAAAGCTTCTTCCGGTAAGATATACTACCGTACTTGGAAAGCGTACTTCGCTTGGTGTGAGTCCAGGGGGTTTTCTCCGCGTTCATACTCGGTGTCGAGAGTGTTGGCTTTCCTCCAAACTGGAGTGGACCAGCGTTTGGCGCTGGCCACGATTAAGGGTCAGATTTCTGCGCTGGCCGTTCTTTTTCAGCGCCCAGTGGCGTCTAATTCGTTGATTCGCACTTTTGTTCAGGGGGTGCGACACTTGGCCCCTCCTAGGAGGGAGCCTTTGCCTCCATGGGACTTGAACCTTGTTCTGTCCGTGTTGCAACATGCTCCTTTTGAAAAGATCAGGGAGATCTCGTTGTCTCTGTTGTCCAAAAAGGTTGCCTTTTTGGTGGCTATAACTTCGGCTCGTAGGGTGTCGGAGCTGGCGGCTTTGTCCTGCAGCTCTCCCTACTTGGTGATTCACTTGGATAAGGTGGTCTTGCGACCTAACCCTTCCTTTCTTCCGAAGAGGATCTCGGAATTTCACCTGAATGAGGACATTGTCTTGCCTTCGCTTTGCGCGAAGCCTAAGCATCCGAAGGAGGTGGCTTTGCATGCCTTGGATGTTGTTCGGGCGATCAGGATTTACCTGTCATCGACTAAGTCCTTTCGCAAGTCGGATTCCCTATTCGTCCTTCCAGAGGGACCTCGGAAGGGCATGGCGGCGTTGGCTGCTACCATCGCCAAATGGATCAGACAGACAATTGTGCAAGCCTGTGCTTTGAGGGGGAAGGTTCCTCCTTTCCCTGTGAAGGCGCACTCTACCAGATCTCGGAGTACGTCTTGGGCCTATCGTCATCAGGCTTCTGTGGCCCAGGTGTGTAAGGCGGCGACTTGGTCGTCCGTTCACACCTTCTCCAAATTTTACAAAGTGGATGTTCAGGCATCGGCAGATGCTTCCTTTGGCCGTAAAGTTCTTAGTGCGGCAGTGCCTTAGGGTCCCTTGTTTGGGCCCTTGGCTGTTGGGGTGTTTTTACCCCTGGGTTACTTGTTCTTCCTGGGTTGTTGCTCCTGTTGAGCACGTTTT
This sequence comes from Pelophylax lessonae, assembly GCF_965119305.1. Classification (NCBI taxonomy): domain Eukaryota; kingdom Metazoa; phylum Chordata; class Amphibia; order Anura; family Ranidae; genus Pelophylax; species Pelophylax lessonae. Next base: position 559,853,000 of record NC_138770.1, read on the forward strand.
CCTGTTGCCAGGTTGGTTCTCTTACTTTGGTAAGGTTCCTTTCTCTGATGTGGGTACTGCGTTGCTTTATGCGCGGCTGCGTTTTTTTCCCACCCCTCATGTCTACACTGCTCTGGGACGTCCCATTGGTGAAGATTATGAAGAGGCGGCGATTGTCGGAGGACGTAAGAGAAAACGGAATTTTTGTAAAATCTTACCGTAAAATTCCTTTCTCTGAGTCCTCCGACAGTCGCCGCCCCCGCCCCTCTTTTGGGGTTTGTTTATGTACTCTACTGCTATGCTACCAAACTGAGTTGAGAATTCTGGAAGCAGGGAGGTATTGACTGAGGGGACCGCCCCTTAGGGGTGTGATATGCTAAAAGCTTTGATATTAACAAATCTTGTTGCCTAGCTACTCCTGCGGAGCAAAGGTCAATTACCCATTGGTGAAGATTATAAAGGGGCGGCGACTGTCAGAGGACTCAGAGAAAGGAATTTTACGGTAAGATTTTACAAAAATTCCGTTTTTTTTCTTTACAGCAAGTATTGGAATTTACATTAGATATATTTAGTACCGATTTATGTTAAAACTAGGCTTTTTGTGATTTTCTTAGTAAATGTAATCAATCAGCATAGTATATCCTGCCCCATAGTGTTTAGCAAAAGGAGTACATGAAGGAAGTAGGGTACTGTTATTTACCACTGTGTATACACCCGCATTTATGATAGTTATGTGGGCTGCACAGATAAGAAAAAGGAGAAAAAGAAGCGCTTAAGAGGGAACTGAAAATAGGAATTCTCCGTAGAGGACTCCAGCTGGTCTACACAATCTAACCCTGCAGTGAGGAAGCAAAGAAGATGGGAGGGACAGTTAAAGGCAGGATCAACCAGCTATATTTTACTCTACACAAACGGAATTCTTTAGTGGCTTTGTTGGTAGGAAAGCAGAGTTTTTCATACTCTGGGTTTAATGACACTTTGTTTGAATAGTTTTTATTTAATTTTTATTTACAGAAAGAAACAAACTTTGCAGTAGGTTGTATTCAGCAATAACAACAACAAAAATGGTATTCCTTAATGTGGAAAATCACATAAGACAGGTGTCCTCCAACATAACATAACATTGAGAGGACCAGCTTAGGGTGCTGTCCTGACCGCCCCCCCAGGTAGCCACGGCCCGCAGACAGGAGCCCCAGGGCAAGGCCGCCGCCCCCTGATCCCAGACTCCCCAACTGGGATCATCCTGTGCCCAAGACCGGGACACGCCGCGGCACCCCCCAGACCCCCGGATGGACCACAAACACAAGCAAACAAATGTAGCTGCATAAACAAACATAATAAATCACAATTGTTGTCCAGGACATCTGAATCATAGACATGCCTAGGAATACCTTTTGTGCATAGAAGGAAAACTTGTGAGAAAGAAAAAGGGAAAGAGAACAAAAAAAAAGAGGGAGAGAATAGAGGGGAGTTCAGTCAAACTGTTGCATGGCAGTTGTCATTAATACCAATATGACTTGTAACAGGGTGGTATCGTACTATAAACATGGATTATGAGGGATCCACACTGCCCATGTGGAATCAAATGTGTTTAGGGAATGGGAGTTGTAAGCAACTACCCTTTCATAAAGATATTGGATATTAACTCGGTTAATTACTTCTGATACATTGGATGCCAAGTTTGTTTTCCACTTTGCCGTCAGCGCTGTGTGGGATGCGGTCAATATGTGAAACACTATGGTCCTATACTGGGGTTGGAATTTATCGATGCCTAGACCTAGTATTGCCAAGTGTGGGGAGGGTTGTGTCAGGATCCCCATTAAAGAGGATAGAAAGTTAAATATCCCTCTCCAGAAGCTGGTGACACATTTACATTCCCAGAGTAGGTGATATAGAGTGCCAACCCGGCCACAACTCCGCCAACAGAGCGGAGACGTGCCAGGGTAGAATTTAGAAAGCCTAATTGGATTAAAGTAGCTCTTATGTAGTATCTTTAATGCCGTGTCCCAGTGACCCATGCAGTGGGTGAAAGTGAAATTGCAGCGTATAGTTTTATACCAGGATGATAATGGAAATTGTTCACCTAAGTCCTTTAATGACACTTTAAATGCACAGTTGAAATACATATGTGGGATCTTTTCACATGTCAAAGAATTGTATTTCTGTCAACCAAGTCCTGAGATTTAGGGCTTTCGTTGACTGCCTTGGGGCTTATATCAATTGAATCATATGAGGTTTGGGGGCTTGTGTTGACCAGCTTCGGGCTGTCAGTGCCATCATATTGAGACACTTCTAATATTATTATACATTAATATTATACCGGATTTATGAAGCACCAACAGTTTACAAAACTGAGAAAAGACTGATAGTTATATTACAATTAAATACAATAAGGATCAGAGGGCATTGCTTGTAAGAACTTACATTCTAAAAGGAAGGCTTAAAAGAGAAGTGTGGTTTTTTTTTTGTTTTGTTTTTTTTTTCAGAATCATACTTACCTAGGCGGATGAAGCATCGGACCAATGCTGCATCTGTCCCCCACTGGCTCTAAGACTGAAAACTGAGCAATCAAACACCACCGATTGCTCAGTTTTTAGGGCTCCCAGAGAAGAGAGCTGTCGACTGTCAGTCACCGCTGCCTGTTTGCTGAGAGTCTGAGCCGGTTGCCAGTCCAGACATGTGGGCGGAACCCAACTTCATTGCGATCTTGCCCGAGCCTGAATCGGCTTTGTGACGTCAGCCCACTGCCTGCTGAAAATGGGTCACAGGAGTGCAGAATGAACTGCACTCCTGTGATTCACAGGAGAAGTACAGCCAAACGAGCTTTGGAATAAAGGTTTTACATAAATCACTAAAAGCTGACCATTGTAAGCACCCCATTGTGCCAAATGGTTTGTCTCAACTCTGTAACTAACAGACCAAGCTATCCAGCAAAAGTGGCAAAGTAGAAGTCCAGTCAAAAAGAAACAAAAAAAAATCTAAACTTAAAACTGCAACTATCCCCGTTCTAGGCCCTATACTAACTACCCTGTAGAGCAGGGGTACTCAAATGTAAACTTGAAAGGTCCACTTTTCCATTCAGTCCGAGGTCCGAAAAAGTGACCGTCAAATTCCAAATACAGAATGCCAACAACAAAAAAAAGCATTCCCCAAAGCTTTCCCCCATTAATGCAGAGTGACCAGTGTGCGTGCCCCCATTAATGCAGAGTGACCAGTGTGCGTGCCCCCATTAATGCAGAGTGACCAGTGTGCGTGCCCCCATTAATGCAGAGTGACCATTGTGCGTGCCCCCATTAATGCAGAGTGACCATTGTGCGTGCCCCCATTAATGCAGAGTGACCAGTGTGCGTGCCCCCATTAATGCAGAGTGACCAGTGTGCGTGCCCCCATTAATGCAGAGTGACCAGTGTGCATGCCCCCATTAATGCAGAGTGACCAGTGTGGGTGCCCCCATTAATGCAGAGTGACCAGTGTGGGTGCCCCCATTAATGCAGAGTGACCAGTGTGCGTGCCCCCATTAATGCAGAGCGACCAGTGTGCGAGCCCCCAATAATGCAGAGTAACTACTGTGCGTGCCCCCATTAATGCAGAGTGACCAGTGTGCGTGCCCCCATTAATGCAGAGTGACCAGTGTGCGTGCCCCCATTAATGCAGAGTGACCAGTGTGCGTGCCCCCATTAATGCAGAGTGACCAGTGTGCATTCCCCATTAATGCAGCGTGACCAGTGTGCATGCCCCCATTAATGCAGAGTGACCAGTGTGCATGCCCCCATTAATGCAGAGTGACCAGTGTGGGTGCCCCCATTAATGCAAAGTGACCCCTGTACGTGCCCCCATTAATGCAGAGTGACCAGTGCAGATTAGAACGCCGCATGATTACAAAAAGCCAAGTCATCAGCGGGGGGCAGAATGGAGAGGATCTGAGTGGCTGTGTCTTACACTGGCAGCGCCACATGATTACAAAAAGCCAAGTTCTTCTGCTTACCTGGCGGAGAGGCTGTCATACAAAGTCCCGCCTCCTGGACCGGCTCCTATGATAGACGTCACCAGTGTTCTGTCTATCATAGGTAGGAGGCGGTCCAGGAGGCGGGACTTCGTATGACAGCCTCTCCGCTGGGTAAACAGAAGAACTTGGCTTTTTGTAATCATGCGGTGCTGCCAGTGTAAGACAGTCACTCCGATCCTCTCCATTCTGCCCCCCACTGATGACAGAAGGAAGGAGACCGCTTTGGCAGTCCAGATTTAAGCGCGTGTGGGTCCGGACGCGGCCCAGAGTCCGCCTATTGAGGACCGTAAAGTAAAGATGTCTAAACTTACCTATTCTAAGGGCACTCTGATTTGATCACATAATCTCTCCAGTGGCCAACTTCAGTGAAGAGGAGGGATCGCCAACAATGCCTGCAATTCCTAAGTGGTGACATCACCCATGGACTTACAATCACCCATGGACTTACAATGGTGCATCTGTTTTTAGCTGTCCCTCCTCTACACTAAAGCGGGAGCTGATCACGTGACCACACCGAAGCACCCTCAGAATTAGTAAGTATACAGTGGGGATCGATTTGTATTAATGTGCATAAAGAAGCCAAGGAAACATGGAAAAATCTCCAAAAGGCATCAAATTACAGATTAGACATTCTTATAATATAATATGTCAACAAAAGTTAGATTTTATTTCCATCATTTACACTTTCAAAATTACAGAAAACAAAAAAATGGTGTCTGCAAAAGTTTGGGCACCCTGCAGAGTTAATATCTTGTACTGCCCCCTTTGGCAAGTATCACAGCTTGTAAACGCTTTTTGTAGCCAGCCAAGAGTCTTTCAATTCTTGTATGAGGTATCTTTGCCCATTCTTCCTTACAAAGGTCTTCCAGTTCTTTGAGATTTCTGGGCTGTCTGTCACGCACTGCTCTTTTAAGGTCTATCCATAGATTTTCAATTATGTTGAGGTCAGGAGATTGTGAAGGCCATGGCAAAACCTTCAGTTTAAGCCTCTTGATGTAATACCCTGTGGATTTCGAGGTGTGTTTAGGATCATTATCCATTTGTAGAAGCCATCCTCTCTAACTTCAGCTTTTTCACAGATGGCATCAAGTAACCATCCAAAATTTGCTGAAATTTTATTGAATCCATTTTTCCTTCTACTCGTGAGATGTTCCCTGTGCCACTGGCTGCAATACAACCCTAAAGCATGACTGATCCACCCCCATGCTTAACAGTTGGACAGAGGTTCTTTCATTACATTTTGTGTCCCTTCTTCTCCAAACGTACCTTTGCTCATTTCGGCCAAAAGTTCAATTTTAACCTCATCGGTCCACAGAACTTGTTTCCAAAATGCATCAGGCTTGTCTATATGTTCATTTGCAAAGTTCAAACACTGATTTTTGTGGTGAGGACGTAGAAGAGGTTTTCTTCTGATGACTCTTCCACGAAGACCATATTTGTACAAGTATCTCTTTATAGTGGAATAGTGTACCACAACTCCAGTGTCTGCCAGATCTTTCTGGAGGGATTGTGCAGTCAAACATGGGCTTTGAATTGTTTTTCTCACAATCATGCGAGCTGTTCTGTCTGATATTTTTCTTGGTCTTCCAGATCTTGCTTTAATTTCCACTGTTCCTGATGACTGTCATTTCTTAATTACATTCCGAACAGAGGATATTGACATCTGAAAACGCTTTGCTATCTTCTTATAGCCTTCTCCAGCTTTGTGAGCGTCAACTTTTTTCAGTTTCAGTTTTCTAGACAACTGCTTAGAAGATCCCATGGTGCTGATTGTTGGGGCAAGGTCAGATGAGTCTGGGCATTTAAAACCTTTGAGATTGACATCACCTGGTCTTCCCAGACGATGATTGAGAACAATCCATGACACTGGCAGGTCTTAGCCTTGCAAAGGGGGCAGTGCGTGCTATAAACTCTGCAGGGTGCGCAAACTTTTGCAGACACCTTTTTTTTTGTTTTCTGTAATTTTGAAAGTGTCAATGATGGAAATAAAATCTAACTTTTGTTGACATATTATAAGAATGTCTAATCTGTAATTTGATGCCTTTTGGAGATTTTTTCCATCTTTCCTTGGCTTTTTTATGCACATTAATACAAATTTTTACCTGGGGTGCCCAAACTTTCGATCCCCACTGTAACATGCTTCCTCTGTAGGGTAGAGGTAGGACTTAGAATGGGATGGGAGCAACTTTAGGTTTAGTTTTTGACTGGACTTCTACTTTAAAGCGGAACTAAATGTAAACATTTCCAAATTGAAAATAGGCAGGTTTTTATTGCAGAGACATACAGTGTCTCATCTGCAATAAAGTACAGTTACCTGCATATCTACAGTCCTCTGCAGAATGTACACTGAGCTGGAAGAACCCAGGGAGAAGATACCATTGCCATCAAGGGATCTTGCTTGCAATAAATTGTTTGAACTAAAACAGCCCATACATTATGCATTTTGTTTTTTCTTTCAACCAGAGGGTTGAACAAAAGAAAATGTCTTGATTTCCCCATCCACACATCTGTTGTTGATGGGGGGAATCCCTCCCGCTGTAGTATTGTATTCTAACAGCGGAGGGCCTTCCTGGCTGTCGGAAATGAGCAGTGTTGCTTGCTTTAGCTGGCAGCACTCCTCATTCAAGCAAAACCCGACAGACTGGTTGTACACAAATCAATCGATAGATCGACTTGTGTACAACCAGCCTGCACATACTCTACATGGATCAAAATTTGGCAACTCCCTGCTGAACTGGCCGAATTTCAATCCATGTTTGATTGGCTTTAGGCAAGTATTTGTGCCTTTAGTTCCACTTTAAAGGAAGTTGAAAATATATCCGCAGGATCAACCAATAAAAAAAAAACAAAGTTACAGGGAGACTGCAGTGTATTTATGTGTGGCACACTGCATCAAATATTTTAGATTTTGCCTTTTGTACCATTTTTACTAACAAAACTCTCTCATTGCCAGCAGCTTGCTTTTCTAATTAAACATACAATTGTGTTTTGTTCTTTTCATGCAGATAAATAAACCTTCATTCAGTAAAGTCTTAAGGGTGGTTGATATGATCATAAAAGTGCAATCTCGGACATTCACTGGCTTGTTAAATCTGATCTAGCGACAAACTTGTTAATAATTGAGCAGATTTTTGCCGGTTGCTTTGCAGCTGAATTATTTATAAATTAATCATATCAAATTATGCTGAAAACAGGTAATTGTTATGAAGGCTTTGATCTAATGTAATGGATAAACATTGCTGCTGGTGCAGGGAAAATTATCTTTTTTGCATGGATATCAGCTCTAACAATTATTGTTGGTGCTTGTGAGGTTCTTTGTGTGTGTGTGTGTGTGTTTTTTTTTATACCTTTTGTGTTGTTCAGTACTGTATACCTTATCTGTTATGTTTACAAAGTTATTAAAGCAGGGCTCAAAATTTCAAGTCCTGAGCTACTAGCAAAGCCTTAAGTGTTGCTCGCCTCCAGTTGCCCCACCCATCCCCTACCCTGCCCCGCCCCGCCCCTAAACACGCCTTCTCATAAAATTACACTGTTAAATGTTTTTGCATGAATGCAGAAGTTACAAAAATAAATATTAATAACCACTTTATCAGTTCCCATCAATGCAGCCTATCAGTTTCCATCAGTGCAGCCTCATCAGTGCCCATCAGTGCAGCCTCACCAGTGCCCATCAATGCAGCCTCACCAGTGCCCATCAGTGCAGCCTCACCAGTGCCCATCAATGCAGCCTCACCAGTGCCCATCAATGCAGCCTCACCAGTGCCCATCAATGCAGCCTCACCAGTGCCCATCAATGTAGCCTCACCAGTGCCCATCAATGCAGTCTCACCAGTACCCATCAATGCAGCCTCACCTGTGTCCATCAATGCCCCCCCCCCCTCCAGTTCCCATGAATGCAGCCTCACCAGTGTCCATCAACGCAGCCTGAGCAGTGCCCATTAATGCCACCTCACCTGTGCCTGTCAATGCAGCCTCACCTGTACCCGTCAATGCAGCCTGACCAGTGCAGGGGAAGAGAGAGGAAGAGGAAAGCCGGCCGGATAATCACAGAGCGGGGATCGCCCCGCTGTAACAGCTTTCATTTGAATTCCTGGGCGCTCGCCGTCACACTGAGTCCTGTCTCTTGGATTGGACCCAACGATAGACGCCACACATCCCGGCATTGGACTGGTGTTCTGTCTATCAAAGGAGCCGGGCCAGGAGGCGGTGCTGTGTGTGACCGCAAGCGCCTGGCGATTCAAATGAAAGATGTTACAGCGGGGCGATCACTGCTGTGTGATGATGCGGCCAGCTTTCCTCTTCCTCTCCTCTCTCCTCCCCTGGGCGATTGCTGGGAGAACGGCTCCTGAGGCAGCCCCACACTCACAAAATGTGAGCAGGCGGGTGGAAAATTTGAGGGTTGGATTCAAAAAATTTGGTGATTGACTTGTGTACAATCAGCCTGTGGGTTTTTTTGCAAATCAGGGATGCCAAACTCAATTTTGTTGTGGTCCACAATCAGCATTGTTGTATATGTCCACAATCAGCATTGTTGTATATGTAAGACTGGATGTCCAGAGCACCCCCCCTTTACATCAGATGTCAAGAGTTCGCCTTGTACTGCTGCCAGAAAGAAGCTGAGGATGGAGCTGGGAGGTTAAAAGTGCAAGGTCTGGAGGAGAACCGAAGAAAGGCTGGAGTCAGCTGCCGGAGTCTACTGAATGCCAAGTCCAGGGGACGCAGAGACAAGTCTTTCTGCAGCATCGTAGAGAAGCGTGGGATCTGGCAGAGGAGTTCGGTGAGTCCTGATCTCTGCTGCCGACTGCTGAGGCAAAATGGAGGCGGAGCCGCAGCTGCAGGAGAGTTGTGAGGGCCACATTAAATCTCCTGAAGGCCCCAGGGCCTTGCGTTTGACACGTTTTCTAAATGATTAGTGTCGCCGGCAACACTGATCATTGTATTCTGCAGGGGGGAAACATTTGTTTTTGTTTGACTTTTAGTAATTTGGTGGTTCTGCTGAAATAAAATTTCAGCTCCCACTGCTGCTTCCCAGGCTACATGCAAGTATCTAATCCCTGAACTCTACTTTGAACTGTTTCAATACAAGCTTGCTACAGGACACAATGTAAAATGCTGAGGCAGCATGAAGATTGTAGTGATAGCTCAGCAGCATATCTAGCAAAGGACACAAAGTTAAAGCAGTAATAAACCCAAACCCAAATATGTATTATATTGCAGCTTACCAATCATTTTCTTTTTAGGCTCTTTGTCCCTCTTGTTTTCACTTGGTGATCTGGCCAGTTACATACCGCCTGTATTATAGTGCCCCCGCTCTGGATGAATGAGCACTGGGGGCATAGCAGACAGCAGCACTGTCTGAGAGGAGGGTAGTGTTAAATGTACTAGCAGATATAAATACACTAGTAAATTAAAGACAAACTACTGTTGGCACATTATAATCCGTTACCGCAACAGTTTTTTTTTTTTTTCCTCTTGGGATAAAAGCTTACCTTTGTAAGCTCCCGCCAGTGTTAAATTGTTTGTCTCATCTCCGTAAACTGATACATCTGGAAAAGAGTAGACTTTTTGACCAGATCACCAGGTGAAAATAGAAGAAAGAAAGAAGAAAACAAATGTAGCCATCACATCTAAGAATTGGTAAGCTGCAATATAATAAATGTTTACTTTTGGGTTTAATACTGCTTTAGGCCTCATGCACACGGGGCGTTAGAAAAAACGTGCTGCAAAGCTAGTTCTGACGCCGGGAAAAAGAAACTGTAAAAACGTGCTTTCAGTAGCTTTCCATTTGCGTTATTGCACGTTTGGCCACGTCGCTTTTAGCAGCGTTTTTTTCTGCCTCCATTCAAAATCAATGGTTCCCTAAGGGAGCCTATTGATTTGAATGGAAGGCGCACCGCAAATCGGATCAGGATAATCCAACTTGCGGTGCGACTTGCGCTGAGAATCTTGAGGGGGAACTCCACTCCAAAATGTAAAAAAAAACCGGCGTGGGGTTCCCCCCAGGTTCCACACCAGGCCCTTCGGGTCTGGTATGGAATTTAAGGGGAAGCCCCATGCAGAAAAAACGGCGTGGGGTCCCCCCCAAAATCCATACCAAACCCTTATCCGAGCATGCAGGCCAGGAAAGGGGAGGGGACGAGCGAGCGGCCCCACCCCCCCTGGACCATACCAGACCACCCTCAACATGGGGGGTGTGGGTGCTTTGGGGCAGGGGGGGCTCTGCACCTTGCCCCCATGTTGATGAGGACAAGGGCCTCATCCCCACAACCCTGACCGATGGTTGTGGCGGTCTGCGGGCAGGGGGCTCATCGGAATCCGGAAGCCCCTTTTAACAAGGAGGCCCCCCAGATTCCCGACCCCCTCCCTACGTGAATGGGTATGGGGTACATTGTACCCCTACCCATCCACCCCATAAAAGGCAGTGTATGTATATAATGACAGGAGACGTTTTGGAAAGTTTATTAAAAATCTTCATCTGGTCTTCTCCGCTCTGGTCTTCTCCTTTCCGCTCTTCTGGTCTTCTGCTCTCCGCTCTTCTGCTCTTTTGCCCTTCTGCTCTTTTGCCTCCTAGTCTTCTTCCTCCGGTCCTCCTCCGACGATGTCTCCGGTGATTATGCCGGTCTCCGGTCTCTGTAGCTTATTATATAGCCATTAGGGGCGTGGCCGCCCAGTGACGTCATCAGGAGACCCCGCCTCTTATGTCACAGATGACATCGTCTGTGACATAAGGGGGCGGGCCTCCTGGTGACGTCATCGGGAGGCCACGTCCCTAATGGCTATATAATAAGCTGCAGAGACCGGCATAATCACCGGAGACATTGTCGGAGGAGGACCGGAGGAAGAAGAAGACTAGAGGAGGCAAAAGAGCAGAAGGGCAAAAGAGCAGAAGAGCCTAGCGGAGAAAAGCGGAGGGCAGAAGACCAGAGCGGAGAAGACCGGATGAAGAATTTTAATAAACTTTCCAAAACGTCTCCTGTCATTATTTACATACACTGCCTTTTATGGGGTGAATGGGAAGTGGTACAATGTACCCCATACCCATTCACATAGGGAGGGCGTCTGGGATCTGGGGGGCCTCCTTGTTAAAGGGGGCTTCCAGATTCCGATGAGCCCCCTGCCCGCAGACCCCCACAACCACCGGCCAGGGTTGTGGGGATGAGGCCCTTTTCCTCATCAACATGGGGGCAAGGTGCTTGGGGGGGTACAGAGCCCCCCCCTGCCCCAAAGCACCCACACCCCCCATGTTGAGGGAGTGTGGCCTGGTATGGTCCAGGGGGGGTGGGGCCGATCGCTCGTCCCCTACCCTTTCCTGGCCTGCCGGGCTGCATGCTCGGATAAGTGTTTGGTATGGATTTTGGGGGGAACCCCACCCTGTTTTTTCGGCCTGGGGCTACCCTCAAATCTCATACCAGACCCGAAGGGCCTGGTTTGGAACCTGGGGGGAACCCCACGCTGTTTTTTTTTTTTTACATTTTGGCGTGGAGTTCCCCCTCAAGATTCTCACAGCGCAAGTCGGATCAACCTGATCCGACTTGTGGCGCGCCTTCCATTCAAATCAATAGGCTCCCATAGGGAACCGTTGATTTTGAATGGAAGAAAAAAAAATGTATAACGTGGCTTAACGCACGTTAAGCAACGTTATTCAGCCTTTAGCAGCGTCAGACGTTTTTACAGCTGTAACGCTGGTCCTCAGAACGGGCAGGCCGTGGGTTCTTCTTGCAGCTTAAAAATGCCTATGCCACTTACATCTCAAAAACGTGTGTGCATGAGGCCATAACATGGAGGGGCGTTTTTAAGCTTCATTAAAAAAAAAGCCTGACGCTACTTACAGCAGCTGTAAAAACGCCCTGTGTGCATGAGGCCTTAAGCTTAACCTACACAACACACTTCCATTTAAAGGATAAGTTCAACTTTCCTAACATATTATACCCCATCCAGGGTGTAACATGTTACTAATGCAAAAGCTTTAGACACTTTTACAAGCGTCAGGCATTTTTTCTGCAAAAATGCTTCTGGCTTCTAGGAGTGTTTAAAAAAAAAAAAAACCTCCTGTATGCATAAGGCCTAAAAAAAATGTGGCCATGCAGGGTTCTGCCCACCCGTCCACGTCATTCATTTACAGAGTCCTGTGGATGGGAAAACTACCACTACATTGTGGCTGACGGCTTGTAGTTCTCAGTGAACTACCAGGACGCTGATGAGCACTCTAGTTTATTGACGGCTTGTAGTTCTTAGTGAACTACCAGGACGCTGATGAGCACTCTAGTTTATTGACGGCTTGTAGTTCTCGGTGAACTACCAGGACGCTGATGAGCACTCTAGTTTATTGATGCTTCCCGTCCAGTAAAATGCATTCTCGTACGAGGTCCAGGCAGACAGCTACACTGACAGTCTGCAGAAGCCTGAGATTGCACCTGTGATCCGCTAATTGCAGGTACAATACTTTACAGGCTCCTAATAAGAAAAATAATGAATGTATATTTTTTTATTTGTAAAAAGATGTGCATTTATTTATATTTTTATGTGAACGTATCCTTTAAGCTCTATTATATGTAAATTTTTAGTTTCTAAATCATGCATCACAGGACACAAAAGACTTAATATTCATAACTACTTATGCTGCCATTCAGCTGAATGGACACTGGCCACAAAAGCTGGAATCCCTGCCCAGGCTTAACTTCTCCCAACTCAGCTCAGTCTTAAGCTGCCCATAGACGGTTCGAATCTTGTCCAGTTCAGCAGGGACTGGCCAAGATTCGAACAATGTTTGGGCTGGCTGATTGTACCCAAGTTTACTGATCGATCAACTTGGGTACAACCAGCCTGCCAGATTTTTCATGCAATCACTGTGTGTTCTCCCGGCCGGGGCGGCTCCTCCCCTTCCCCGCACCTGGGAGACCACAATCAGTGTTGATGGGGAAATTGAGCGGAAAGAAAATCGCTCCATGGCTGGCTTTAGTTATTAACTACTATACTAGGCCCTCTCCAATTTGTACATTCTCAGCGTGGAAAATTGACGGGTGGACTTTCTCAACTGTAAGCGGCTGAAATTGGGAAAATTGACCCTTTACCCGAAGAAAGCCAGGATAGAGCTTTGATTGGGTCTTGGATGTAGTAATCTGGAAGCGACGTCATGACATCACTTCTGGTTTACTGGCATCCTAATGGCGCCAGTTTGAAAAAGTTGAAAGTATTCAAAAATGCAGATCTTGGCGTTTTGAATGCTTTCAAGTGCAAAGGAAGGATTTGGGGTCTTATAGACCCCCAGATCCCTCCATAAAGAGTACCTGTCACGTGCCTTTTGCTGTCACAGATATATATATATATATATATATATTCCTTGTGACAGCAATAAAAGTGATTTACAAAAAAAATGAAAGCAACAGTGTAAAAATAAAATAATATAAATTAATAATAATAATAAAAAAAATTAAAGTGCCCCAGCCCCCCTGTGCTAGCACGCAAAGGCAAAAACGTGCGTCGGTCCCGCACCCACACAAACAGCGATCATCCCTTCCTTGATGCCTTGGTGAATGGGATCATTTTCCCATAATCTTTATGCCTCCCCCCCCACTGCAGCTCCTTCCTGGGCTATTGCACAGAATAAAGGTGAAGGGCATTCCAATGGTCTTGTTTGCGCTTGCTAAGCCAAGAAGAAAGCAGTTTGTAGTTATCATAAACCACTTGGCAGATGAGCCGTGGGCAATTCCAGTTCAGCCATATTTGCTGTCGCAGGATCTGATCTGTCATGCTGCTTTATGGTCGCTGGATTTGATGGCATGGCCATTAAAGCCAAAGTCCTAAGGGATCTTCTGTCTTTGAAATCACAACCCTCCTTTTAGTAGGAAAGTCGACCATCAGGATGGTGTACTATTGTACATGGATGCTTTTTTTGCATTGTGTGAGGCACACAAGTTAAAACCTGTGTTTTATTAATAAATCCAACAAGAAAATTCCATACATATATCACATAGTTGAATCTGAGTTACAGGAATTCTAGCCTTGAATCTGGTATAACTCTAGTATAGTCACAACATGAAAGAAACATTAAATATTTCCAATGTAAGGAAAGATATTTTACCAAAAACAAAATACTCAGAACCCCAGTGAACATACAGTGTATACTCCTAGTCCATGGGCTGGCCAGACATTCAATAATACATATCTCTGCTCATGTAAAAACGGCCTGTAGCAGAAATTATACTGTTTAAACTACAATTGCAATGTTTTCAGATGAGAAATGTACTGTTCGTAATCAAAACTTTTTAGAGAATATTCTAGTTGGAGTTTAGCCTAGAATCAAGAGAGATTTTGCTTGCTTTGCATTTTCTTTTTCTTGCCTCCCGGATAAACAAAGTCTGGTCATAACACAAGTCTCTGTGGAATCTCAGATGGGTAATTTATTATAAAGTACCTTGCACATAATCTATGTTCTTTTGTTATACTGAACTTTAAAAAAAAATGGTATCTGTTAAAAGGACAGTGGCCTATTTTATATGCTAAATGTCACCATCTCACTGTTAAGAGCATTAAAGAAAACTTTGTGTATAGGAAAATGTTGTGGAATAAGATATGTTGGCACTTTCACAAAAGAAAGGAACAGAGTACAGATGGTCACAAGTCTTTGCTACTTGACGTTTGGAAGAATGTAGAATGAACTTAATTAAATGTTTCTGATCCTTGGTAAATGCAGCTGTAGAATGAACATAAATAGGCAAGAACACTTAATTAACTGTTTCTAATCTTTGGAGATACAGCAAAGTGTTAACAGGGAATTCATAAAAAAAAAAAAAAAAAAAATCATTCTCACACGACTCTAAAGGCCCCTACATATGATAAGAAAATCAGAAGTAAAATTTCATCATTACACATTTATAGGTAAAATATAAAAAAGCACAGATGTACTCACATTTAAAAAATATTTTGTCCTTCTGTTAAAAAAAAAAATTGCTTCAGGCTTGACTCGTGTAAAAGCTTAGTGACAGATCCCTCGATTTGTGGGAGGATGGACGGAGCTGCTCCACGGTATGGATGGTTGCAGACTGTTGCCACCGCTAGTGAAGCTTAGGGGAGGTCGCTCTCCTGGCTTCTGAGCCGCCAACAAAGATGTGTACAGCGCACGTGTGTCTCAGGATTGACGCATTTCAGAGGCGTGGCCTCCTTTATCAAGTTTTTCGCCCGCCACTAACTACTTCCTAATATACCAGTTCGCTAAAAATTAACTCTTACATTGCCAGCCTCACCAGGATACATATTCTATGGGCAAAATATAGCAGAATTGCATATAAAAATTACAATAAATTGCAATGAAATATAAGATAATGTATATATTTCCATTAAAAAAATAAAAGTTAAACATGAAATGAATCATTATCAGTAAATAAATAAACCCATATCTATATAAATATAGATATATATGAACGACCTAGCCCACATGGTATTTATTCACGATCTACCATATTTTTAGATACAAAGCATTTATGATTAGAAACAAACATATATGATATGGTATTGACCTCCTGTAATCTCCTGCACAGAACCACTCAAATTGTTAAAGGTTGAGCTTTCCCAGTTTGAGTGCTGCTGTGCATGGGATTACAGGAGGCCAATCAGGCTGTACAGCATACATATGGGTTGACAGGAGGAGAGTACAGAGTGAGCGGATTTGATGACTTACCAGTGTTTCTTCATTAATGTACAAACCGTAAGCTTCTTTTGAGGAGATGACACCATTTTATTTCCTTCTAACAGAGAAAGTTATGTCAGTCTCTTGATTCTGCTCTTTTACATGAATTACAAACAGCTGGACAGACTTGCGTATCCATTGACCGTTAAGACTGTTCACATATGTATGGTGCAATAGTAATTTGCTCGGAGTTCAGCTTCAGCCTGGGTTCACACTATTGTGATGCCAGACATTGCATGTGATTCACACTGCATTGCTCTGCACAACACATGTGATGTCTGTTCGATGAAAATTCAGCCATAAAAACCACATCGCATTTGGACCAAAATGGTGCAGGACCCTTTTTTTGGTCCGCACTGGAATTGGATTGCATGGGTGTTCAGACCCAGGCGATTCAATTCCAGTCCGATTTCACAGTTCGCACTGTTTTGCAAACTGATTTGGGGGTATCATTAACTTTACATTGGCCCCCCACAGCGGTTCGCAGAGCAGTGTGAACTGCCTGCAAGTCAGTTGCTCTAGTTCCCGCTTCGCACCTCTGTGAACCAACCCTCAAAGCCACTCTGTTGACACATAACACAAGTGCTCCTTGCAAAAGAAGGTTAATAATATTAACATGTCCCAAAGATCTTCATTCTTTTGAATGGCTAAGCCTGCTAAAGAATACGGAGTTCAGTAGTGGTCAGCAGGTAGAACCGCAGAAGTTAGTGGCAGATCATTCTTTCAACACTTCCAAAAATGTGTTAGGTGCTGAAGATTCTTCAGCCGCTTTAGCTGTTCAACAGATCGAAAATCTGTTACTAATCGTCTTTTTAAACTTACTTTAAGGTAGTCTAGCTTAGTATATTACCATGTTTACTAATAGCTACACTGTATGACCTTATTTATACTAGAACGCATGTGTTGGTGTGCCTTGCAGTGATGTGTTCACACTCGTCGCGTGTTTGAAGGGCTCAGTTTGTATCTTAGCTATGTCTTTGTAGAAACAAGTTATAGAAAGCAATATAGAAAGAGTACTTAGGGGAAGGAAGGTTAGTTTGCCTTTTAAAGTAGAAGTTCATCCAAAACCTAAATAACTCTAAACCTACTTGCAGCCATATTCTAAAACTAATCTATCTAGCCCTGTAAAGAAAAGATTGCTATACTTGCCATTTCGGCAACTGCTCGGGTTTAGTCCCACACTGAGCTGTCAGCAACGGCTTCTGTGTGTAGGAGAGGCAGCCGACGACGGAATCCCCATAGTAACTCCATGGGTGACGTCCCTTCCCAGGCATTTCCCAGCCTTTGTTGGTTCTCTCCTGCACACAGTATCCGCCGCTGGAGCCTGGACTGGATCGGACTCAGAAAATGGATAGGGTTAGATAGGTTTGTTTTACAGTAGAATGTGGCTGGCAGTAGATTTAGAGTTATTTTGGTTTTGAGTGAACTTCTACTTTAACTAAAAGGGAATCAATTTCTTCTGGCTAGAAAATCAAAACCATTATATGTAAACTTTTTTTATGCCAACCGAGGCCTCATTCACATATGGCGATTTGGGATTGCAAGCGGAATTGCTGTGATTCTGCCCGCAATTCCAAATCGCACTGCAATAGTGGCAGAATGCACCAAGCATGTTTGGTGTCGTTCTTTTTTAATGGCACCTCAAACGCTAGGGCTGCGCATCTTCACTTACCTCACGATTCGATTTGATTACGATTATTAGGGTCACGATTCGATACGATTAGATTCCGCGATGCATCACGATTACTGCCCATGCCCAGCCCACTGCCCAATGGTTTTCAAAACTTTATAAAAAAAAAACAAACAAACAAGCAGTCACAAATTAAAGAATAATTTTTATTTTCATTTGCATTTAAAGGACACTTCCCTGGACCCTGGCATGGCCTGCAAGCCCTGCATAGTGCACTGCAATCATATAGGAGGTCTGCTCAGGGATGTGATATATACATGGCGGTGTATGGAGGTCTCCTCAGGGATGTGATATATACATGGCGGTGTATGGGGGTCTCCTCAGGGATGTGATATATACATGGCGGTGTATGGGGGTCTCCTCAGGGATGTGATATATACATGGTGATGTATGGGGGTCTCCTCAGGGATATCCAGGATGTGATATACACATGGCAGTGTATGGAGGTCTCCTCAGGGATGTGATATATACATGGCGGTGTATGGAGGTCTCCTCAGGGATATCCAGGATGTGATATACACATGGCGGTGTATGGGGGTCTCCTCAGGGATGTGATATATACATGGCGGTGTATGGGGGTCTCCTCAGGGATGTAATATATACATGGCAGTGTATGGGGGTCTCCTCAGGGAAGTGATATATACATGGTGGTGTTACACCACCATGTATATATCACATCCCTGAGGAGACCCCCATACATCACCATGTATATATCACATCCCTGAGGAGACCCTCATACACCGCCATGTATATATCACATCCTGGATATCCCTGAGGAGACCCCCATACACCGCCATGTATATATCACATCCTGGATATCCCTGAGGAGACCTCCATACACCACCATGTATATATCACATCCCTGAGGAGACCCCCATACACCGCCATGTATTTATCACATCCTGGATATCCCTGAGGAGACCTCCATACACCACTGGTGTATGGAGGGACCTCCATACACCACTGGTGTATGGAGGTCTCCTCAGGAATATCAGGGATGTGATATATATTATATACTAACCAGTGTAACCCCAGCATGTCTGACAGTCTGCAGAGGACAGGAAGAATCGCATGACTTCGGGGAGGACAATACAAAGCTGCAGCACAGGTTATAAGCACATCTTATGCAATCTGTAATGTTTCTAATATCGGTGTGTGTCTCTTCACTGGCACATATCTTTCCTAGTTGCTGTGACCATGCCGGATAGTCCGGCTCCCCTTCTCCCTCAATGTGCTTCCCCAGTGTCCGCCCCCTCACCTGGCTCTGCCGCTCTCCCGGTTCTCGTCATCCTCCACCATCATATCTCCTGCTGGGAAGGCCGCTGTCGCCCCGAACCTTCCTGGGGCCAGAGCACTGATGGCTCCGCTCTCCTCTCCCATGAGGCCCGGCCGCCGCCACTCTCATCACGCGCCAGTGTCGCCATGACAATCTGTACTGACAGACAACTCCCCCCACCCCCGTAAATGACGTCATTAGGTAATCGATTTTGCAGTCCCCCCGAATCGATGCAGAATCGCGAAGGGTCGCATCGCGATGCATCGATTCGGCGATTATATTCCGCAGGCCTATCAAACGCGGTGCGGTCTTGCCGCGATTATCACGCAACAAATTGCACAGCAAACTGCACTGCTTAAAGCTTATTGCCCAAAAGAAGCTCTTGCTCCTTTTTGGGCAACAAGCAGTGTTAATTTTGGCAGCAAATTTCAATTTAGTTTTAGTACCATTTTAGTCTTCTGCAAGTGTTTTAGTTTTAGTCGTATTTAGTCGACTAAAACTCGAGTACATTTTAGTCGACTAACACTCCAGTACATTTTAGTCGACTAAAACGTCCTACATTTTAGCCGACTAAAACTCATTTTAGTTCTCTATAATCGAATGGGTGTAGTTCAATTGTAATTTGTAATGCATTATTTAAGCGTTTCTCTACAATTTCCAAACTCATTATTTACTACTGCTGGAGTGAAAAATCGAATATGTTTTTATTTATGGTATTAGGCTTTGAGCATGCACTAGCACAGCACTACACAGACACAGATTTAGTCATAAAGTCTTTATTTAGGCAAAGCTGTTTTGCCAAGAATATTGCTTTTTTGACCAAAGGAGGTAACATAAAAATGTAATTAAAATCCAAAAAAATAAAAACTTTGCAGGCTCGTCGACTCGTGATGATGCCAGTCATGCAGTGCACATTTATATGAACTTTAACAAGTCAAGAAACTGAACAGAACACAATAAAACCTTTCCGCAGCTTTACCTGGTGTCAAAGGGACTGGAGTAAAGTAATTTTCTCTGATGATTCATTCCCCGTTTTGATTGTTTGGGGCATCCCAAAAAAACCTTGTCCAGAGACTCACTTCAGGGAAGAAAAAATATGCATCAGCTCACTTCATCAGTCCTGTGTCATGCTCATGGCAACAGTACAGCATCCTGAGACCACTGTGGGGGGGGGGGGGGGGGGGGGTTGCTAAGTTCTCAGCCAACAAGAGAATGTGCTCACTGCTCACTCACAATTTTGCCTAAGAACACAGCCATGAATAAAGAATGGTACAAAAACATCCTCAGAGAGAACAACTTCCCGCCTCAACCATCCAAGAACAGCTGCACACTTGCACAGGCACTGTCACTGCCAGTCTGGCACTGGCACTGCATAATAAACCAATACTGTAACTTGAGGAGGGTAATGCTTGTTTCTACAATAAAAACCCATTTACAGTGTCAGCTTATTATTTTAACAGTTCTAATTCTCAGATGTATTCAATAAAAATGGGCACAGTCTACGATAATGCCATTAGGGTCTGAATTATAACAGACTTACCACTTTTATCAACTCCTCTCTCCTCTTTCTCAGTCTCCGCATTCGCAATAATAATAGAGATAAATATTACACTAAAAAGAACTGCAGCAGGACCCCGATGTAAGGCTGCCCTTTTTGACCATTACTGATCTATTTTTCTTTTTCATTAGTGTGATATTTGTCTCTATTGTAACATTTGTCAATGCTAAGAGAGAGAGGAGTTAGTAAGTGGTGGTTGTTATTGTTCCACATGCAAATGGCATTTGTAGCCTGTGTGCATTTTTCCAATGAATTGAATTGACAATTACAACTGTTTTTGAAGCACAAGTATTAGTTATGCTTCTTATAGAAATAACAATAATAAAACACTTCTATTTGTTTTGATTCATTTTAAGAAAAGCACTTTGTGCCAAAATGACCCTTGCTCTATTCCGCCAGCCTCTAGAGAGGTCACCTGTGACACTGATTACCCTCTCTGCAAAGGCTTAAGAAGCTGGCATAGCCAGCAAGTCTAAAGCAAAAGGTTGTAGCTGGTGATAAATAGTGTCATTCTTTGACAGCCAAAAATCTGTTGCAGTGTTGTCCTCAACTTGATGCAAAAGCTCTTTCTTATATTTTCTGATCTGCTGTTTTATGCTGTTTGGGGAGATCCTCTGCCTGGGTCTTCTGCTGCATTTAGAAAGAAACCAAAAGATTTTGCTGCTTAGATGTGGATGCCGTTGCTTCTTCAACCTCCGATTTTTCAATATTCTCCTGTTCCACTAGTTCCTCTAGTTCAACATCATCTTCAGACAATTCATGATGTTGCGTTTGGGGCGAAGTGGATTTTCTTATTGCATACTCCTCAGCCTTTTTAAGCAATTCCTGAATATTCTCATGATCTGCCACATCAACAAGGGTTTCACTGCAAGTGGCGAGATTTCATCTGTTGGATCTAAAAATTAAGCAAAACGCTGGTTTACACTCCCTTTCATTTTCTGTACAATTGTGGCAAGGTCTTGGTAGCTAGTGTTCTGTTTAAAGTCCTCAAGGTGGCTGATTAGATCAAAGAGAGCAGGGACAGCCAGGGACATGGACATGGTGTCACTCGGAGGGTTTTAGTATGTTCTGCAAAAGGCAGCAGTAGGTCATGCAATGATGTGAGCTTTTGCCATTCACTAGGGAGCAAGCTGTCCCATCCCATGTTGTTCGCGATTTGGCAGACTGACTCTTTCAGTTTGAGGAGTCTTGCGATCATGTTGAATGTGCTTGACCAGCGTGTGGGACAGTCATTGAAAAGGGTCAGGCCACAATGCTCCAATATCTTCTGTGTTGCGATGGAAGACTTACGGAAGAGGTTCACTATTGATCTTGCTTTATCCATTATTCTCTTCACACTTGCCTCCTTCTGCAACATGTGGACCACTAGTTGTAAGGTATGCACTACATATGGTGTTCGGTCCATGTCGATCTGTTGGTACCTAACAGTGGAACACAGCCAAATAAGCATAAAGTATAGAAAAGCTTTCTGTTTCATTCTATTCCATTCTATTATTTTAACATCTTATGGGAATACTTTTACACAAGACTACTGTAAAAATAACAAACATGCACCCGTAGACTAGAGCAGATACTAGTGCCCCCATATCAATCATCTCATATGCATGTGCTAATTAACTGGTGTCAACCAAACCGTGTCATGTAAAATGATATGAAAATTGGCTCTCTGCCTCAGAGTCACTTTCCGTCATGGGGGAGTCTTCCTCATTAGAGCTAGGTGGTTCTTCTGCTGCTGCTGTGGTTTGTTTAAATGCTGCCACCATATTGATCCTGTTGTCTGTTATCACTGTGAGGATCGTCCTCTTTGGTATGTCCCACTCTTTCAAGCATTTGTCCACACATTTTTTTAATTGACTGTGCAGTGTGTGGGTGGGCTACTTGTTCAAGGGCCAACAATATGTGTTCTGGTTTATGTTGTTCAACACAAAAGTAGCATGCACTTATAGCAAGGAATGAAGCTGAGAGTCCTTTTTTAGTCCACAAATGAGTGCAAATAGATTCTCTCCGAGCAGCAGTCAGTCTGTTTTTGAATTTTTGTTTTTCATCTTCATACTGTTTGTCAATCAGATTGCTTATTGTAGTTTTCTTTGGAACAGTCAGCTTTCTATCTACTGTCTCCATCATGCTAACAAAGTCCTCATCTTCAATCGTTCTGACTGGTAATCCAGAGCGCCCAATCAGAGGCGTAACTAGAACCTTCAGGGCCCTGATGCAAGAAACCATGAAGGGCCCCCCAGACCCCTGGCCGGGGCCCTTACCGTCAAGCCCAGGGCTCTTCCCACTAATCCTGGGGCTCTTTACACTTGTTGCATGGCCTTTTATTACGGTCCCGCAGCAGGATTCTTTCACAAGTTCTGCAGTGGGCCCCCTTCCTGCAATCTTGTGGGCCCCCTTCCTGCAATCTTGGGGCCTCCCCACAGTGGTGCAATGCCAGGGTCAGGTCGCAAGTGAGACCTTTGCAATCCTGGAAGTTCACCCACTGGTTTGCTACCGGGCCCCCTGGAGCATGGGGCCCGGTAGCGATTGCAACCCCTGCAACCCCTGTAGTTACGCCCCTGCGCCCAATCCATCTTGCTATGGCCTCCTCCCTGGTCTGTTGTTTCTTAGAGTCAATTTTGTATTTTGAAGCACCTAAAAGAGCAGTGTAAATAAATTGCTGTGGTGCACTGACTTGACTTGGTCCATCATTTGAGGTTTTCTGTATCTGTGGGGTTAAATTAGGGGGAAAAATTCTAGTTATTCAGATTTTACATTCTCTCTCACTCAGCTCCAAGTTGTCTCTTTATACAAAAGTGGAGATAAGTGCTATCATGCACTGCTTACCTTTTGTATTAATTTCGGGATGACTTGTCTGCAAATGACACTTCAAGTTTATTGTATTTTTACCAGTTAGTGTCACTCCACATGGTTTGCATAGGGTCTTGTTTTCCTTCGCATCAAATGTAAAATTCACCCATAGATCTTCTCTTCTCTTTCTACCAGTCACATAGACAGACACTGTCGAGGACATTTCTCTGGATGATAGTGCTGTGTGGATGACAGTGGTCAGAGGAGGCCTGTAATGCTGCTGGACAGTGCCGGATGGTGGTCTCGGGTCGAAGGGATGGCTTGTAAATAATGTACAGTGCCCTGGATGCCTGCGGTGGTGAGACTCGGAGGAGGGCTAATGCTGCTGGACAGTGCTGGATGGTGGTCTCGGGTCTAAGGGATGGCCTGTAATCTAATGCACAGTGCTGGATGGTGGTCTCAGTTCTAAGGGATGGCCTGCAATGCCCTGGATGCCTGTGGTGGTCAGGTCAGACAGAGGAGGCCTGTAATGCTGCTGGACAGTGCTGGAGCCTGGATGGTGGTCTTAGGTCTAAGGGATGGCCTGTAATGCCCTGGATGCCTGTGGTGGTCAGGTCAGACAGAGGAGGCCTGTAATGCTGCTGGACAGTGCTGGAGCCTGGATGGTGTTCTCAGGTCTAAGGGATGGCCTGTAATTCCCTGTATGCCTGTGGTGGTCAGGTCAGACAGAGGAGGCCTGTAATGCTGCTGGACAGTGCTGGAGCCTGGATGGTGGTCTCAGGTCTAAGGGATGGCCTGTAATCTAATGCACAGTGCTGGATGGTAGTCTCAGGTCTAAGGGATGGCCTATAATGCCCTGGATGCCTGTGGTGGTCAGGTCAGACAGAGGAGGCCTGTAATGCTGCTGGACAGTGCTGGAGCCTGGATGGTGGTCTCAGGTCTAAGGGATGGCCTGTAATGCCCTGTATGCCTGTGGTGGTCAGGTCAGACAGAGGAGGCCTGTAATGCTGCTGGACAGTGCTGGAGCCTGGATGGTGGTCTCAGGTCTAAGGGATGGCCTGTAATCTAATGCACAGTGCTGGATGGTGGTCTCAGGTCTAAGGGATGGCCTGTAATGCCCTGGATGCCTGTGGTTGTCAGGTCAGACAGAGGAGGCCTGTAATGCTGCTGGACAGTGCTGGAGCCTGGATGGTGGTCTCAGGTCTAAGGGATGGCCTGTAATGCCCTGGATGCCTGTGGTGGTCAGGTCAGACAGAGGAGGCCTGTAATGCTGCTGGACAGGGCTGGAGCCTGGATGGTGGTCTCAGGTCTAAGGGATGGCCTGTAATGCCCTGGATGCCTATGGTGGTCAGGTCAGAGGAGGCCTGTAATGCTGCTGCACAGTGCTGGATGGTGGTCTCAGGTCTAAGGGATGGCCTGTAATGCACACAGTGCTGGATGGTGGTCTAAGGGATGGCCTGTAATGCACAGTGCCCTGGATGCCTGCGGTGGTCAGAGGAGGCCTGTAATGCTGCTGGACATGGACAGTGCTGGATGGATGGTGGTCTCAGGTGGTCTAAGGGATATCCTGTATGCATTGCACAGTGCCGGGTGCCTGTGGTGGTCAGGTCAGAGAGGAGACCTATAATTCTGCTGCCTGCAGTGCACATAGCACAGTGCTGCTCAGAGTGCTGGATGGGGGTCTCAGGTTTAAGGGTGGCCTGACTCTGAAGTTGAACAGGATGGGCCGGCCTCAGCGGCCTATGCACGCACACACAAACACAGTGCTGGATGACGGATGCCAGTGGTCTGAGGGGACTCAGGGGAGGCAGTAATGGCTGGCCTGGCTGTTGTAACTCACTCAGTGGGTGCTCTGCTCTGGATGTGGTGGTGGGTGCCACTGCCTGGGTGGTCGCCTGCCGTGTGATGATGTGACGAAGTCGGGTCTGGAGTCCGGAGGCCTGGCTCTTGCTGTAGTGCTGCAGTGCTCTGGTGAGGTGACTGGTCTCGACTCTTTTGTAGTCATCGCGTCGGACGTCACGGGGCATGCCACGCCAGACGCCTTAGTCGTTTACTGGGAGCGAAAGCAGGCGGAGCTCTGTGAAAACCGGAAGTTGGGTAAACGTCCCTGCCTCACATTCTCGTTTAGTTTTTCGTTCGTTAATGAAAACGGATTTGATTTTCGTCATAGTTGTCGTCATTTGATGAAAATGTGCTATACTTTGCGTTTCGTTTTCATCACTTGAAAAATGCCGTTGATGAAATCGGTGACGAAAACGTTTTCGTTGACGAAATTAACACTGGCAACAAGCTTCGCACAGTGTGGTTTAGCGCGATTCTGTACTCTGTAAGAACAGTTGTGGTGATTAGTAGTCCTGAAACATGACCTATAAGGGGTACTTAAGGACTCACTTTTCTAAAGTTTTTGTAATATTGCTGAAGAATAGGAACCCACAGATAAAAACATCTTAAAAGGGACATTTGTGGACTAAAAAATGCTTTTGTAAAGGGAATGATTTGAGTTGCTATTTCCTTGCTTTGCAGTACTTTTCTTCCTTTTGTGTGCTATGAATCTTTTGTAAAAGCATGTGGATCTGTTGGGAAGATTTAGAGTACAATAGCATAAATTTATTGAATAATAATGGGCAAAGGTTTAATTGTATAGTATTGAAGGAGAAATGTTAGACATCATGTACCTCCTGAGTTCTTCTATGCAGGTGATGTCTTTTGTATTGTTCTTTTGTTGGAATCCTGTTAATCCACTTTTTTGCAGCTTTACTACATTACTCTATATATTCTTTACGTAATAACTTCAAAGGCACAGTCTCCTAGTAACATACCACCCACACTGATTAAAATGGGCACACTATTGTTAGTTTTATTGTGTAGTAAGGTTATAGAGTTAACTTTGCTGTCTACATAAAATGTTTTAGGCTGGCTTTGTCAGCTACTGACGTCCTACCAAGTATCTTAAAGCGGAGTTCCACCCATTTTTAATAGGTTGGAATACATAGCTGTATGTAATCCCCTTTAAAACGGCTTTTACCAATGGAAACTTTTTTTTTTTTGCTAGTAAGTACCTTAATTTCGGCATTATTGCTCCTCTCCTCACTTCCTGGTCCGATCGGCGATGACGTCATTCGGCGATCCGCAGTGTCTGCTGGGATGGGATGTATTCAATTCCAGAAATCTCGGAGTAGCTGTATCTGTACTGAGCCGTGCCTGCCCCGCCTCCGCCCCGCCTCCGCCCCGCCTCCTCTCATTGAGTTGCATTGTATGAATGTATTAAGGCCGTTCTCTGCCCCGCCTCCGCCCCGCCTCCTCTTACAAATCAATGAGAGGAGGCGGGGCAGAGAACAGCCTTAATACATTCATACAATGCAACTCAATGAGAGGAGGCGGGGCGGAGGCGGGGCAGAGAACAGCCTTAATACATTCATACAATGCAACTCAATTAGAGGAGGCGGGGCGGAGGCGGGGCAGGCACGGCTCAGTACAGATACAGCTACTGCGAGATTTCTGGAATAGAATACATCCCAGCAGACACTGCGGATCGCCGAATGACGTCATCGCCGATCGGACCAGGAAGTGAGGAGAGGAGCAATAATGCTGAAATTAAGGTATTTACTAGCAAAAAAAAAAAAAAAAAGTTTCCATTGGTAAAAGCCATTTTAAAGGGGATTACATAGATCTAAAGTTCCAAAAATGGGTGGAACTCCACTTTAAAGCCTATGTAAAGGCAACATGTTTCGGTTTTGACATTTTTGGCTAGAGTAGCGAAGAGAGAGACCTTTTGTTTTTTTTTATTGTCTGTGACTCCTGTGGGAAGATTCACCTCTCTGTGTCCCTGTGACCATTGTCACCAAGACAGAGTAAAGAGACACACACATTTTGGAGCTGTCACCAGAGCAAGAGGTTAAAGTAAATGGGGAATGTCCAATGGGGACAAATATTCTAGTGAAAACGGTCTAAGACCGCAATAACCCTCCCTTTTTGGGAGATTTATTCTCATCAAATGTTGCATCTCTATGACACAGAATAAGGAGAAATCTCCCAAGCACAGCACAGACAGCAAAAAAAAAAAATCTGGTAAGGTTTTTAACCCTTTTTTACTATCCAACCTATGTAAAAAGTTTTGCTTATAAATGCCCTTTAAATTTAATGACTTGTGTGTCATTTACATCAGATGTTATTCCATGCAGTGTTCAGTGGCAAACTGCATGCTAACTTTAAAATCCAGCAATCAATATGCAGAACCATTGTTATTCCAACTGTACCCATTCTTTTCTTTCACACAAATTTTGTATCTATGTTTTCAGAATCTTTGTTATTTAAAAATTTCAAATAAAATTTAGTTAAAAAAAAAATCCAAATACTTCAGTGGAACCTGTTCTCCAGAGCAATTCTAGTGCATTTTGAAGTTATCCAGTATGATGTAGGTTTTGGTGCACTGATCTTTTTAGGAGTACATGCACACAACACTTGTAGAAGCATTTTTTTATGCCTCTAAATACAGCTTAGTATTACCGAATGTGTCCATGCACATTGTGGCGTTTATATTCCTATTTTATAGCAGCATTAAAAAAATGCACTGGTGTAATTTACGTATGCGCACATAAAGGCACAAATATGCATAATAATCTCATAAGTCCGGCCTAATGGCTTGAACACATTAACAAATCGCCAGATGGGAACGGGGCCTCAGTTGATATAAAAAAAAAGTTTACAGTGCACGTAACTGTTTGATTTTCCAGCCAGAAGAAAGCTAAAGGCAAGAGGCAAGGCAAGAGTTAAAGGCAAACTAACCTTCCTACCCCAAGTACTCTTTCTATATCTGTTTCTATAGTCTGCTCCTACAAGGATACAGCTGAAATACAAACTGAGCCCTTCAAATATAGGGATGTGAACACACATCAATGCAAGGCACACCAACACACAAGGCCTAGTATGCATATGGTCATAAAGTGAAGTGATGAGTACACATGTGGATATATACATCTGAATAGACTAGCTTAAAGTAAATTTAAAATGAGCTGCCTGCAAAAGATGATCAAGAAGTCAAGGAACTCCGAGCAGAGTTGCAACTTTCTTGTATGTTGTACCCACCTGCAACACAATGGGATGAGATTTTGCGGGGGGGGGGGGTTGGCATGACTTTGAGCATTGCCACTGCATGTGAAATAGAATTTAACGATGGTCGTAGATGACTATGATAGCCAGCGGGTTGATCATAACAGGATGAACAGATTCCCCCATCTACACAAAAGAGGTGGATGGAGGAACCCTCCCTGGTGTGCCATCGTATTATGACAGCGGGGCGACTCCGCTGTCAGATTACATTGATCAGAGGCCACTGATCAGCAAAAGGTTTTGAACATTCCTGTTTGACAGAAGCCAGTTGAAATTTGGCTGGTCCCTACTGAACAGGCCAAATTTTGATCCAGCTATGATCAGCTTTAAGAAACTGCTGGCCAAAAAAACTTTTTACACATTTAAACTGTAATGTCATTTTTAGTGGAGTTACACTTTTTGGGCTCCTATGCCCTAGCTCATCACCCTGGCAAGTCTCATATATATTTGTCCATGCTCCGCAGAGTCTTTGCTGGTTAGCCTACTTGGCCCCACACAACCTTTTAATATGTGTGCTACATTCTCCAGTCAATCCTATTCACAAAATATTTTTACAGAGTGGGACTTGAGTCCCTCGACTGTGATAAAATTTAAGAAGAGATTGTGAGATGATAAGCAGGCTTCACAGTGAAGTTTTATCAGAACATGGAAGGATAAGTATGAGACTTGTCAGGGGGGATGAGGAAGAGCACTGGATCCTGATATCAAAATATACATGTGTAAAATTACACTTTCTCTTTCGTTCATTGAAGGACACCACTTCAGATCTTCATAGCCATTGGGTTATACTGCCCCCTACAGGAGTAGGCAGAAAAAAAGTCTGGCTACGCCCATTGGCAGTCCCAGGGGGTATACTCCCTCTCTCTGCTATAGGCACTCTGATTTTTTTTCTGCCTAGTCAGGAGTAAGGACCTAGTTTCTTGCTGGGATCTTTGGTCCTGGCAATTTTTTCTTTTTAGATAGAATTTTTTTTTTCTTTTTTTCCTTTTCTCCTGGATTTTCCTGTGAGATCTACAGTCAACTGCCGGACTGGGCGATGAGCTAGATAATCTAGATCCAGTGGTCACCCCAGTCTGGCCAGCGAGCAAGTGCATAATGGACGGGGGCTGGCCTGCGAGTTAAACGCCTCGCGAGGTTGCATACGATTGGGGTCTCGGCCCAAGTCGCAGCATTCCTACTGGCCAACTGCCCCCCTATTTCGATGGAGCGGGATTCTGTCTGGAGCGGTGCCAGCCTGGTTCCTGGTATGGTAAGTAGCTGTCCCCCCTCTCCCCCTGGAGGGTTTTGGGCTAGACGTGGGCCCCTCCTTGGGATGGTCGGACCCCCGGGTTCCCCTCCTTCCTGTCAAGCGCCCCCCCCCCCTTGTCATCTATCCCTTATCGCTTGGTGCTTGTGCCTGGCAACTGGGTGATGCTGCCAGCGTGGTGGGGGTTGTCCCTTGCAATGTTTTACACTTTTTGTGGGGTCCCCCTGGTGACTCATGGAGTCTTTGGAGCACATCTCCCCACCTGATCCCCTCTCTGAGGCTGCTGGGCCTTCCTGGGTGGAGGTGGCTTTTAGGGCGACAGACTGGCAAAAAGCCAGTTTCCAGATTGAACAAGGCAACCATGATTCTGGTTGAATAATCCCCAGACCTTTAAGGGCCCTGCTGACAGGAAGGCGGAGGCTGTGGCCCGCAATATGTACACCCTGGCTAGTTCGGCACTAGGGCCAATATTTACCATTGCCCTGGTGTCGCAGACATTGACCGACTGGGCTAGGCTTTTGCGCCGTGACCTGGAGGGGGAGTCGCTCCCCCCTGCCTTTGCTGAGCTGGCAGAACTGCTGGTCCAGGTTTATCTGTGATGTCTCTTTGGATGGTGGCTCGGCTCTCTGTTTTGGCAGTGGTTCTGCGGCGTGTCTTTTGGCTTAAATGCTGGTCTGCGGACCAGACTTCTAAAAAGGCCTTGACTGACCTGCCTTTTTAAGGAGATTGCATGTTTGGTATGACATCAATAAAGGTCCCACAGGGGGAAGAGTACCTTTCTTCCACAGGCTACTAAGGGCAAGGACCCTCATCATAGATGTGGGCTCTCCTCTGTTAATAAGCTTTGTAGTCCCTCAGGGTCGACTGATAAGGGATCGGAGCCCTTTGGGGCCTCCTCTGGAGGAAGCAAGCGAACTTGGTCTGGCTAGTCAAGAGCTGGCTTCTCCAGACCCGCAGACAAGGCCCCTTCAGCATGAAGGTATGCCCTCACCCATTTCTTGGGTGGGGGGATGTCTTTGCTGATTCCCGAACCCGTGGACTCCCCTGGTACAAGTCAGGTTGGTCCACGAGGTCATTCGGTCCAGCTACAAGATCGAGTTACCTTCCAACCCTCCTTTAAGGTTCTTCCTTCCAACGTGCGACTGTCCCTGGTCCGCTAACAGGCTCTTTTTGGGGCGGCGCAAGACCTTTTACTTTAAAGGTTGATTGTCCCGGTTCCGACTTCAAAACGTTTTCAGGGGTTTTTACTCAAACCTGTTTACAGTTCCCAGGAAGGGAAGGAAGGTGCGTCCGATTCTGGACCTCAAGGCGCTGAACTGCATTGTGCGGGTGCAGAAGTTCAGAATGGAGTCTGTTCGAACGGTGGTGGCTTCCCTACATTAGGGTTTTTTTAGTTGCCTCCATCAACATCAAGGACGCTTACCTTCACATTCCAATATGTGTCAGTCTCCAGCGATTCCTCCGCTTTACCGTGAGAGAGGAGCATTATCAGTTTGGGTGATTACCCTTTGTTCTCACTTCTGCTCCTCAGGTCTTCACGAAAGTGTTGGCCCCGGTGCCAGTATTGTTATGCCAATGGGGGATCGCGGTACTGGGCTACTTGGATGACCTCCTTCTGCGAGCAGAGTCCCCTACTGCTCTGGTGGAAAACCTGGAAATCACTGTACGAGCTTGAGGGTGTTTGGCTGGATTCTGAATTTTCAGAAGTCTGCTATGGTCCTATCCACAAAGATGGACTATCTAAGTCTGACTCTCGACTCTGCCTTAGCCAGAATGCTCCTTCCTCTAATTTGTCTACTGCTGTCCAGCAGATGGTAATCCATCCAGACTTGCATCTGGGTGCTGGGCCTGATGGTGTCTACCTTCGAGACAGTTCTGTTTGCACAGTTCCATACAAGATCCATGCAAGGGAGATTCTGGCGAAATGGGACAAGACTCCTCAGTCTCTGGACAATCAGATCTGACTGAGCAGGGGAACGAAAGAGTCCCTAATATGGTGGCTTCGTTCTTCCGTGCTTCGGCTGGGCAAATCCTTCCTCCCCTTGTATTGGACACCACGGATGCCAGCCTGTCCGGCTGGGGAGGTGTCCTCAGCGAAATTTCTGCTCAGGGGGTCTGGACACTGTTAGAGTCCAGACTACTGATCAATGTCTTGGTACTCCGAGTGATCAGACTGTGCCTGGAACTTTGGAGAGATCGTCTTCAGGGATGTCCACTGCGGACAATGCCAAGGCCGTGGCTTATATTAATCACCAGGGGGGGCACAAGAAGTGTCCTGGCAGGTTTGGAGGTAGCCGGCATTCTAAATTGCGCAGAACAGTCCGTTCCAGCCCTCTCCACCATACACATTCCCAGGGTGAAAAACTAGCAGGCGGATTACCTCAGTCGGCAGGCGTTGGGCCAAGGGGAGTAGTCCCTTCATCCAGAGGGGTTTCATCAGTTGTGTCTCCGGTGGGGCATCTCCGAAGTGGATTTGTTGGTGTCCCGGCTCAAGAGAAAGGTGCAGAAGTCTCTGGCGGATGTGTTGGTGGCCCCATGGGGTCAGTTAATCTGATTTACGCCTTCCCTCCTCTCAAGCTTCTGCCAAGACTTCTACACAGGATCGAGGCAGAAGGGATTCCGGTCATCTTAGTGGCCCCGAACTAGCTTTGCAGGGCTTGGTATGCTGATCTTGTGTGGCTGGTCGCCGACGTTCCTTGAAAGCTTCCTCTCAGGGAGGATCTACTGTCCCAAGGACCAATCTTCCATTCTGCTTAACAGTCACTGGCTTTGACGGCTTGGCTGTTGAACGCCAGGTGCTGATGGATAGAGGTTTATCTGAGTCAGTTAAAAGCTAAGAAAACGACTTCCTGGAAGATCTACCATCGTACGTGCAATACATACATTGCGTGGTGTGAGTCTCTTGGGATTCATCTTCGCTCTTTTTTCAGTGGCTCGGATCTTGACCTTCCTTTAATGGAGGGGGGGTGGAGCAGAAACTGGCCTTGAGTACTAACAAGGGTAAGGTGTTGGCCTTAGCGGTCATCTTTCAACAGCCCCTGGCCACATACTCCTTGGTGCGTACTTTTTTTTTCAGGGAGTTAAGCACTTGACCCCTCTAGTGCGGTCTCTGTTGCGGCCTTGGGACCTCAATTTGGTGCTCTCAGTCCTCCAGAAGCCTCCGGCTCAAGAGAAAGGTGCAGAAGTCTCTGGCGGATGTGTTGGTGGCCCCAGGGAGTCAGTATCATCTGATTTACGCCTTCCCTCCTCTCAAGCTTCTGCCAAGACTTCTACACAGGATCGAGGCAGAAGGGATTCCGGTCATCTTAGTGGCCCTGAACTAGCCTCGCAGGGCTTGGTATGCTGATCTTGTGTGGCTGGTCGCCGACGTTCCTTGAAAGCTTCCTCTCAGGGAGGATCTACTGTCCCAAGGACCAATCTTCCATTCTGCTTAACAGTCACTGGCTTTGACGGCTTGGCTGTTGAATGCCAGGTGCTGATGGATAGAGGTTTATCTGAGTCAGTTAAAAGCTAAGAAAACTACTTCCTGGAAGATCTACCTTCGTACGTGCAATACATACATTGCGTGGTGTGAGTCTCTTGGGATTCATCTTCGCTCTTTTTTCAGTGGCTCGGATCTTGACCTTCCTTTAATGGAGGGGGGGGTGGAGCAGAAACTGGCCTTGAGTACTAACAAGGGTAAGGTGTTGGCCTTAGCGTTCATCTTTCAACAGCCCCTGGCCACATACTCCTTGGTGCGTACTTTTTTTTCAGGGAGTTAAGCACTTGACCCCTCTAGTGCGGTCTCTGTTGCCGCCTTGGGACCTCAATTTGGTGCTCTCAGTCCTCCAGAAGCCTCCTTTTGAGAAACTTCGGGAAATTCCCTGCTTACGCTGTCCCAGAAGGTGGCCTTTTTGGTAGCTTTTGCCTCTGCGTGCAGGGTGTCAGAATTGGCGGCGTTACCCTCTCTTTCACTTTACTTGGTGGTTCACTGAGATAAGGTTGTTCTTTGCCCCTGTCCGTCATTCCTGCCTCAGGTTTTCTCTGGTTTTCATTTAAATAATACATTGTGTTGCCTTCCCTGTGTCCCAGGCCAAAATATCCAAAGGAAATTGCCTTGCATGCCTTGGATGGGGTCCGGGCGATTAGGGTGTACCTGGCAGCTACAGAGTCTTTTAGGAAATCAGACTCACTATTTGTGCTTACAGATAGACCTCGGAAAGGGTTGATCCGCTTCCTCCGCGACCATTTCCAGATGGATCAGACAGACGGTGATTCAGGCCTATTCCATCAAGGGTCAGGTTCCTCCTTTCCCTGTCAAGGCACACTCTACTCGGGCGCTCAGTGCCCGAGGGCCTTCCATCTTTAGGCGTCAGTGACGCGGGTTTGCAAGGCGGCCACCTGGTCATCAGTGCACATTTTCACAAAAAGTTTTATAAAGTGGATGTGTTGGCATCTGCAGATGCTTCCTTTGGCCGCAAGGTTTTGCAGGCTGCTGTTTAGAGGATCTGGTCCTCTTTGAATGTGTATTGTTTTTTTCAGGTGAGGAGCTCCAGTTGTTTTGGTTGAGCTCCTGTTTAGCTGGTTGGCTATAGTTAGCCTTGGGAATTTATTTTTCTCTGTTCCCACCCCTCATGTTTAACACTGCTTTTGGACATCCTAATGGTTAAGAAGCTGTGTCCGTCAATGAACGAAAGAGAAAATTGGATTTTTGACTTACCGTAAAATCCATTTCTCTGATGTTCATTGACTGACACAGCACGCACCCCTCTGGAGTTGTAATTCATCTGACACTGCTTGTAACAAAACTGAGTACCTGTAGCAGAGAGAGGGAGTATACCCCCTGGGACTCCCCTTAGGCATAGCCAGACTTTTTTCTGCCTAGTGTCCTACTCCTGTAGGGGGCAGTATAACCCAATGGTTAAGAAGATCAGGAGTTGTGTTCCTCAATGCACTTTAGAGAAATTAATTTTACGATAAGTCAAAAATCCCATTTTTCTGATGGTCAAAAAATGAACGAACAGAATAATCCATCCACCCATTTGAGGTGGATAGAGGAATCCTCCCTGTTGTGCTGTCAGATCACCCTGATCATCACTGCAGCCAATCAGCCGAATAACTGCAATGCTCATTGAGCACAAATTTTCCAGCCAGCCTGTTTGTGAGAGGTCGATCATTAGATCAACTTCTCAGTGGAGCTGCCATAGATGGATTGAATATGGCTGGTCCCTGCTGAACCAGCTGAATTTTGATCCATCTATGGCTAGCTTAACCCATTCACCTAAATATCCACTCCACCTTTCAGTTTACAGAGCAAGCCTGATTTTATTCTTAGCTTGCTTTTGGCAGTTTATTGTATATGCATATTTAAAAAAAAAATGCTATGGCCAATCTGAAAACTGATTTCCTGCTTTTTTAAAGAATGCAAGAATGCATAGGTGATCTAAAATATGTTTTATTTTGCAATCTCCAAACTGTGGCCAGGGGGTCTGGACATGGCTCTTTGTTTGCCCTTTATCTGGTCCTTGGGGCATTATTCCACGAAATGACACCAATGATGGAGCACCATTCCCCCTACTGACACCATCAATGGGGCACTATTTCTCCCAAAAAAAACAATGCGACACTGATGCTGGGGCATTTTCTACACCCACTAGCCATAGTCAACCCCCCCCCCCCCCCCCAAAAAAAAAAAAGCCTGAAGGACAGTAAGTTGTCCCTTTGCTTAGAAAGTCTGGAGACCGCTGATCTAAGCTAATGATAATGTTTTTTGTTCTCTTCAAATTAATAAATATCCTTCCTGTGAGTTGAGCTTTCTTATTTCCAGCCTACCACTTGTTAATTTTGATATATTCCATTTAAGATATCATTTTGGATTTTAGTTAGAAGGAAATGGTAAACATCCAACCATATGGTATTTCTGTTTACATGTCTTTTCAGCAACTGTGCAGTTATTTGTAAGAATGTCTCTTTCCATAATTTGCCTATGTAACGTGAGCTGGTTTGCCAGAGTCTTTGGCTTTCGGCCTGTAGAATAAAAGAGCAGTTAATTCAGCAAAGATAATTTATGACTTTGATGAAGAGGCAATCTATTATACTGGATTAAAAGTATGTTTCAGAGGCGAAGTGAAATTGTGTAAAATTTTGTTTACTGAACCAGAAATAAATAATAAAGACCTGGAGTCTGCTTGGGGTCCCAGGGCAGAGGATGCAGCGAAGACCCCTGGGATCTCCCCCGCTATCCCCACTCTATAAGGGTCCTGGGATAGTGTACATCCTGCCCTGGTAGTCTGGAGGGGTCCCAGTTTAAGAGACCCCTAGGTGCATGCCCTACTGTTTGCAGTGTAGGTATAGTGCAGGGGGGTCCCAGTGCAGAGACCGGTGCAGAGTGCACAGCGATGTCTTCCCTAACGTGTGTCCTACCTTCCAGAGGGGCAGGGTCCTCTTGCAGAGGGTGCAGCATTGCAGAGGGCTCAGGAAAAATCCTGGCAGCATGCTTCAGCATCTGTAGCTGATGGCAATAATTCTTCTCTAGTCTGGCTGGTCTCCAGCTGACGGCCATGTTTGTGTTGCCCGATGATGTCACGGGCACCATTTTCCCTTAGGCTGGCTGGTCTCCAGCTGGTGGCCATGGTTGTGTAGCCTGATGATGTCACGGGGCCATTTTCCCTTAGTCCGGGAGACGACCAAAGCCTCGTGAGGATGCTGAAGCTCCTCCTCTTCTTCCTCAATTTCCTGTTCCTGCGCCCGGGACATATGAACAGGGATGGCGTCCATGGTGATACTGGGTCTGAATTCTCGGCGCTCCTCCGATCGGTAAGGTGAGTCCTTGGGGGTCCCTGTTATCTCTCTCTCTGCTGATAGGTACTCTAACCCTTGGGGGGGGGGGATCCTTTAGTGGTGCCAAAAGATCATTTTTTCTTTTCCGTATGGAGGTGGCAGGTCCCTTGGAAACCCAGCTTCCCATGGTTGCACTGACGGTGGTCATGCAGTCCTTAGTGTCCCTGGAGGAAGTGTCCCCCACCTTTCCCTGCTCAGTCTGTCTCATCTGATTCTGAGCCTGATGCCCCCATGGACGCGGCCCTTCCAGGGGGGCTTAATATCACACCCCCAGATCAATCCTATAGTAAGGATGATTCATCCATGATCGCAGCAGTGAATTAAAAAGAGCCGGTAGATGCACCTATCACTGCAGTGCGAGAGACTTAAAAATGGAGGATGCAGCTGATGTAGCTGCGGATGTGGCTTTGTCGTTTGGTACGCATAAGTCACCTTGCACTCCAAGGTGTTTCCTTATCTGCCTTGTTTTGACAGGTTTTCCTGTAAGGAATGGGAACAACCAAAATTACACTTTGTGGTCCCCAAACGTTTTGCTGTATGTTACTCTTTTGAGGAGTCA
Organism: Pelophylax lessonae; assembly: GCF_965119305.1. Lineage (NCBI taxonomy): Eukaryota > Metazoa > Chordata > Amphibia > Anura > Ranidae > Pelophylax > Pelophylax lessonae. Next base: position 559,889,715 of record NC_138770.1, read on the forward strand.
CTTTTCAAAAAGTGGACCCTCCTGTTTCCAGGTTGAACAAAGCTACCATGATCCCAGTAGAGCAATTCCTGTCCTTTCAGGACCCGGCTGACAGGAAAGCGGAGGCTGTGGCACGCAGCATGTTTACTATGGCTGATTCGAAATTGCGGCCAGTCTTTGTCTCAGCCCCTTACTGAATGGGCCAAGCTTTTGCGCCAGGGCCTGGGGGGTTAGCACGTCCCCTCTGCTTATGTTTGTTTAGCAGACCAGTTGGTCCATGGGCTGCAGTTTATTTGTGATGCAGCTTTGAATATAGCTCCTGTGCTGTCCAAACTTTCTGTTTTAGCGGTGGTGATTAGGCGCGTGCTGTGGTTTAAGAATTGGTCGGCAGACCAAGCCTCTAAGAAAGCTCTCATTGATCTGCCCTTTAAAAGCGATCACATGTTTGGGGCTACCCTGGATGACATCATTAAGGGTATCATGAGGGGGGGGGGGGGAAGAGAGTACCTTCCTGCCATAGCTTAGGAAAGGAAAAAAACCTTGTCGCAAACGGGGCCCTCTTTCTAAGCACGTAGAAAATTATTTTGTGCTTCTGGGACGGTGAATAAAGGAAATATATCTTTCAAATCTTTCCTGGGGAGGTTCCAAGCATACTTGGTCTGGTAAGCCTAGATCTAGCTTCTCAGGACCTGCAGACAAGACCTCTTCAGCATGAAGGTCTGCCCTCACCCATTATTGGGATGGGGGGAAATTTTCGCTGATTTTCAGCCTCGTGGACCTCCTTCATGAACGTCAAGGGGATCCAGGAAATTATTTTCTCTCCTCGTCTTCCAGGACGGCCCAACAGTTAGAAATGATAGGCTCCTCCCCCACTGTTGGGCCGTCCTGGAAGGCTCGGAAGCAAAGACCGTTACCGGTGAACTAACGGTAGGTTTTTTGGGGGTACTCAGAAAGGGGAAAAAGCTTGTCCTTGTCAGGTTTTTAGGCCCTGAGTCTCCTTGTGCTGATTTAATTACTGCAAAGGTTCAGGTGATGTCCAAAATACCTAAGGTCCCACCTATCCCTGTCCAGGGAATTGATTTACCTGGGTCTGATTCTAATTCTGACCAGGGTGGTCCTTCCTCTGGACAAACTTCAGGAACCACGGGCCCTGATTCACCGGCTGCTGTCACACCGATAGTTCTCTCTCACATTTTGCATACAGGTTCTGAGTCTGGTAGTATCCACCTTCAAGACAGTTCTGTTTGCACGGTCCTACATGCAGCACATTTAGCAGGATCAGCTCCACAGGAGGATACCGAGGTTCGTGGCGAGATCACGGGTTCCTCTGGCAGACGCTGCAGGCGTTCTAGGACCACGGTAAGGCCAGTATCATCTTCGGCTCAGGCATCTTCCACAATTCCTGCGGGGAATCAAGGGCGAAGATCTTCCAATCAGTCAGGTGGCCATAAATATCCCTTTGGGGCTTCCTCTCAGATAAGACCAGTTGTTCCAAGGGCTGATCTACCATCCTGCTTTACAGTCGCTGGTTTTATTGGCTTAGCTATTGAAAGGCAGGTACTGAGGGATAGAGGTCTGTCTGGATCAGTTATTCCTACTATGGTGAAGGCGAGGAAGTCGTCTTCCAGCAAGATATACCATCGTATGTGGAAAGCCTACATTTCTTGGTGTGAGTCGATTGGCGCTCACCCTCGATCCTATTCTGTGGCTCGGATCTTAACCTTTCTTCAACAGGGCATTGATCAGAAGTTGGCCTTGAGTACCATCAAGGGCCAGGTGTCTGCCCTGGCAATCTTCTTTCAGTTACCCCTAGCCACGCACTCTTTAGTTCGTACCTTCATTCAGGGGGTTTGGCATGTGGCTCCACCTGTGCGGTCTCTTTTGCCCCCATGGGATTTAAATGTAGTACTTTCAGTTCTCCAGAAACCTCCATTTGAGAATATTGCGGAGCTTCCCTTGCCTATGTTGTCCCAGAAGGTGACATTCTTGGTGGCTAGTACCTCGGCCTGCAGGGTATCGGAATTGGCAGCATTATTCTGTCGCAGTCCCTATTTAGTGGTCCATAGGGATAAAGTGGTTCTTTGTTCCTGTCCATCATTCCTGCCCAAAGTTTTCTCTGGCTTCCATTTAAATGAGGACATTGTGTTGCATTCCTTGTGTTCCAAGCTGGCTCATCCCAGGGAATATGCTTTGCATACCTTGGATGTGGTTCGTGAGATTCAGGTGCATCTGGCAGCTACTGAGTCCTTTCGGAGGTCAGACTCGCTTTTTGTGGTTACGGACGGACCAAGGAAAGGGCTGGCCTCTTCTACAGTTACTATCTCCAGATGGATCAGGCAGACGGTGACTCAGGCCTATTCCATTAAAGGTCAGGTTCCACCTTTCCCTGTCAAGGTGCATTCTACTCGGGTGTTGAGTACTTTTAGGGCCTTCTGTCATTAGGCACAAATATCACAAGTTTGCAAGGCGGCGACTTGGTCGTCGGTGCATTCCTTCACAAAATTCTATAAGGTAGATACTTTGCCATCTGTGGATGCTTCTTTTGGCGAAAAAGTTCTGCAGACTGCTGTTTAGGAGGGGCTGTTCCCTTTTGAGGGGTGTTTTTCTTTAAACTTTTATTTTTCAGATGGGGCTTCCGTGACCCGGTTAAGGCTCCTGTGTCCTGGTTTAGGGCTCTTCTGTTTAGCCTTGGGTTGTTTTCCTCACCCCTCATTTTTCTTTTGGCACTGCTTTTGGACGTCCCAGTAGTTATGATTTATGGAGCACTGTGTCCATCGATGAACGAAAGAGAAAATGGGATTTTTGTACTTACTGTAAAATAAATTTCTCTGAGTTTGACGGTAACAGTACCCACCCCTTTATGGAGTTCTGATACTTCTAATAGTGCTTGCTACTAAGCTGATTACCTAGAGCAAACAGGGGGATTATATACCAGCCGAGGACTGTCTATGGGCGTAGCCAGGTGTTTTTTCAGGGGTTGAGCTTGGCCCCTTAGTTCCAGTGAAAATGAACTCTTAAAGCGGAGTTCCGGGCACAAAAAAGATTTTTTTTTTTGTGCCCCTCCGCTAGGTATGCCGCACCTGAAAAGGGATTGGATAGTTATTATTATTACTCACCTTTTTATTGACGATCGTAAATACTCACCTATGACAGCTTCCTCCTCCAGCGCCGAGGCTCACCCCGTCACTTCCTGCCTCGCGATGATTCCTGGGAGCTAAACGTCATAGCTCCCAGGAATCAATGCGCCGCACCGGCCCCACTCGTCATTTCCGGGCGACTCCGCATTCCCCTGCTAAACAGCTTCTGGGCATGCCCAGAAGCTGTTTAGGAATGCGGCGCCGCGCCGGAAGTGACGAGAGGGGCCGGTGCAGTGCATTCTGGGACACGAAGACGCGGAAGAAGACAGAGAAGAGGACTGCGCCGGCTTCAGCTGCCCACAACCGAGATGGAAACGCTGTGGAAGAAAATTTCTAAGTAAGTATTTCTTCTAAAAGGTAAGTGCGAACCGGGACAGATCAGAGGCTAGCCATTGTGGAATGTGCTAGCCCTGACTGTCCCGGGGGTATGTTCAACAAAAAAACGTTTCTCTACCCGGAACTCCGCTTTAAGGCGTCAGCATAACCAAGATTTCATGCTCCCAACTTTGTGGGAACAGTTCAAAGTTGATCCTTCCTTCTTTCCTGTTCCAACATGACTGCGCACTAGTGAACAAAGCAAGGTTTATTAAGACATTGATGAGCGAGTTCGGGGTGGAGGGACTTGACTGGCCTGCACAGAGTCCTGACCTCAACCCGATAGAACACCTTTGGGATGACTTAGAGCACAGACTTTGAGCCAGGCCTTCTCGTTCAACATCAGTGCCTGACCTCCCAAATACACTTCTGGAAGAATGGTCAAACATTCCCATAGACACACGCCTAAACCTAGTGGACAACCTTCCTAGAAGAGTTGAAGCGGTTTAGCTGCAAAGGGTGGGCCAACTCAATACTGAACCCTACGGACTAAGACAGAAATGCCATTAAAGGTCATATGCACGTAAAGAAGGGCGTCCCAATACTTTTGGTAATATAGTGTAGCTAATGTTTACTTTTTGGGTTTGGGTCTACCTTATCTCCGCTCTACTGTTAATATCCTCCTCCTTGTTTAATCACTGTTCCCCTATGATCACAAACTATATACTCTATCATTTAACCTAACTCTGGGTATAAAAGAAATGAACACCAATGTCTTTCTTCCACTCCAACAACCACAACCCACCCACGGACTTCTTGCTGCCTGCTTTGCCGCTGGCATTGCGTATAATGTGGGTTCAGGCACGCTTGGTCCTGCTTTGTACATAATGTTGGTTAGAAGGACAGCCCACGTTCCAGCATTTTGAGTGGAAAATATAAAAAAAAAAATCCTGAAGCAGCCAGAGATATTGTCCATGAGATTCAGGGAGTTCAATTTTAACAAAAGGCTGTATTTTTTATGGAATCATCTATTAGTACAGCACTCACATGTGCTGTGTGGGCAGCCATTTTAACTATGGCCAGATGAAGCTAGTGCCAGTTTCTTCTAGCACATGGATGACAGAGACACACACAATCACACAGACATAGACACAGACACACAATCACACAGACATAGACACAGACACACAATCACACAGACCTAGACACACACACACAGTCACATAGACCTAGACACATACACACAGTCACATAGACATACACACAATCACACAGACATAAACACACACACACATTCACACAGACCTAGACACACACACACACACAATCACACAGACATAGACACACTCACACAGACACACACACAATCACACACACAATCACACACACACAATCACTCAGACATAGACACACATCACACAGACATAGACACACAATCACACAGACATAGACACACTCACACACACAATCACACAGACCTAGACATACACACACACAGTCACATAGACACACAATCACACAGACGTACACATAAACACAATCACTCAGACATAGACACACACATAGACACACACAATCACACAGACATAGACACACACACACAATCACACAGACATAGACACACACAATCACACAGACAAAGACACACACAATCACATAGACACACACACACAATCACACAGAAATACACACACACACTCAGACATAGACACACACTCACATAGACACACAGACATAGACACACACACACACGCACAGACATAGACACACACACACACAGACATAGACACACACACAGTCCCTCAGACATAGACACACACACACAGACATAGACACACACACAGACATAGACACACACACACACACAGACATAGACACACACACAGACACACACAGACATAGACAGACACACACACACAGTCCCTCAGACATAGACACACACACACACACAGTCCCTCAGACATAGACACACACACATAGACACACACACACACACACACACACACACACAGACATAGACACACACACAGACAGACACACACACACAGTCCCTCAGACATGGACACACACACACACACACACACACACAGTCCCTCAGACATAGACACACACACACAGACATAGACACACACGCACAGACATAGACACACACACACACAGACATAGACACACACACACAGACATAGACACACACACACACACACACAGACATAGACACACACACACACACACACACACACACACACACACAGACATAGACACACACACACACACACACACACACAGTCCCTCAGACATAGACACACACACACACAGACATAGACACACACACAGACACACACAGACATAGACACACACACACAGTCCCTCAGACATAGACACACACACAGACATAGACACACACACACACACACAGTCCCTCAGACATAGACACACACACACACACAGACATAGACACACACACACACACACACACAGTCCCTCAGACATAGACACGCCCTCCTTCTCCACCCACTTAAGCACAGAGCTCTAAATAGAGGGAAAAAAAACCCTTTCTGAAGACTGACGATGATATCCCAGGAGTTGTTGGGGGAAAACATCATCATTCGCCTAGGCCAGTAATGGCAAACCTTGGCACCCCAGATATTTTGGAACTACATTTCCTCATCTACACTACAGAGTGCATAAACATCATTGGAAGTATAGTTTCAAAACATCTAGGGTGCCAAGGTTTGCCATCACTGGCCTAGGCGAAAGGAGCAGGAGAATTAAAAAAAAGTATTTAGAAAGCCAAAACATTTTTTTTTTTTTTACTATCCAATAGTAGTACAGGAATGGGGACAGGATTGAACCATGAAGAACTTTAAAAATAGACTGAAGGTCCACTTTAAGTCTGCTATGAGCATTCAAAAGCAAGTATTCCTTCTCTACTTGGCTGAGAATTCAAATGTCTCCAACATTAATATTCATTTAAACTAACTGAATTATTAGAAAGCACTTCTGTATTTCAGAACACCCTTTGCAAGTTTTCATTAATTAGAAAATTGTCATTACTCAAAGAATGATTAATTTTGCATTTCATTTTTCTGGGTTTCTGGTCTGCATTTTATTTTATGAGAATTCATTTTGCTTAATTTCTTATCGATTCTCATATCACTGCGGTTAACTATTAGCAGTTGACTTCTGTAAATGTAAGCAGGACATCAACTCGGTAATTAGCAAGGTACAAAGTAATTACACATTATTAAGGATGATCGTTTTATAGCATTTCTTTTCAAATCTGACCTGGAGTGTTCAAGGTTTTTCAGCATGTTAAATTGAAAAGCAAGTGCAACTTCCTTCTTCCTTCTACCCCAGAGATCACACTACCATCTGCAGTTTTACCCATTCATTTAGACCTACAGTGTCGACTAATGTACTGGGCAATAACCAACAGATGATCTTATCTAAAGTCAGTTCTTCAGCTCTTACTCCAGGGCATTGTCTACCAGCTGTTTTAATTAGCCAACATCACGTTATATATACCGCACCTTTTTAACCACTTAAGCCCCGGAGGATTTGGCTGCTAAACGACCAAGGGGTATTTTGCGATTCGGCACTGCGTGACTTTAACGGACAATTGCGCAGTCGTGCGACGCTGTACCTAAACAAATTTGACGTCCTTTTTTTCCTACAAACAGAGCTTTCTTTTGGTGGTATTTGATCACCTGTGCGATTTTTTTTTGATCACACGCTATAAACAAAAAAAAGAGCGTCAATTTTGCAAAAATAACAATATTTTTCACATTTTTTTTATATGAAATTCCCTCAAAAAAATATGTAAAAATCAAAATTTTTTAACATTTTCGGCCAATTTGTTTTATGCTACCTATGTTTGGTAAAAAAAAATCGCAAAAAGCGTATTTTTATTGGTTTGCGCAAAAGTTATCGCGTTTACTAACAAAGGGAAAGATTTTTGTCATTTTTGTTGTTTTTTTTTTTAACGCGCAATGGCGGCGATCTGCGATTTTTTTTTTTTTGCGGTACTGTGACATTGCGGCGGACAGATCGCACCCTTGACTGACATTTTTGACACTTTTGAGGTTACCAGTGACATTTCTACAGTAATCAGTGCTATACATATGCACTGTTACTGTAAAAATACACTGGTAGTGAAGGGGTTAACTTTATTTGAGAGGGAGGGGCTGTGTGTGTCCCTAGGGGTGTGATTCTTACTGTGATTGGCTGTGGCTTGAACTGTAGGGACACTGATCAACGGTTCTACATTGTAGAACCGTGTGATCAGTGTTTTTACACTGAGGAGAATGACAGGTGGCTTGTTTACACAAGCCACCTGACTTTCTCCCTCTCCCCCGACGATCGCCGAGTGACCGGCGGACATCGGGTCCGCCGGTCACACGCGCGCGCTCGCTCCCCAGAGCCTCACAGGCTAGCGACGTAGACCTACGTCGATCTGCCTGTGAGGGGCTGACTGCCGCAGTAAATATACTGTGAGCAGTCGGCAAGCGGTTAAAAGTGTACTTCCACCTATGGAGTAACTTTCCACATGTAACGGTACCAAAAACACAGTATAAACCTCAGCAATATAATCAATATATATATATATATATATATATATATATATATATATATATATATATATATATATATATATTTACATTTCTTCTCTGACTCGTTTTTCTGCAACGAAAGCTTAAATTGTTGTTTTGAATTTATCATTTACTCAAGCCAAAGCTTTTCATTTAGTTTTGCATATAGCATAAGGTTTTTTACTGGTTTTTACTGCTACAGTGCCTTAAAAAGTATTCATACCCTTGATATTTTCCACATTTTGTCATGTTATAACCAAAAATGTAAATGTATTTTATTGGGATTTAATGTGATAGACCAACACAAAGTGGCACATAATTGTGAAGTTAAAGGAAAATGATAAATGGTTTTAAATTTTTTTTTACAAAACTCTGAAAAGAGTGGCATGCATTTGTATTCAGCCCCCCTTTGCAGAACCACCTTTCACTGCAATTACACCTGCAAGTCTTTTTGGGTATGTCTCTACCAGCTTTGCACATCTAGGGAGTGAAATTTTTGCCCATTCTTCTTTGCAAAATAGCTCAAGCTCTGTCAGATTGGATGGCTAGTGTCCGTAAACAGCAATTTTCAAGTCTTGCCACAGATTCTCAAATGAATTTAGGTCTGGACTTTGACTGGGCCATTCTAACACATGAATATACTATGGTCTAAACCATTCCATTGTATCTCTGGCTGTATGTTTAGGGTTGTTGTCCTGCTGGAAGGTAAACCTCCGCCCCAGTCTCAAGTCTTTTGCAGACTCTAACAGGTTTTCTTCTCAGATTGCCCTGTATTTGGCTCCATCCATCTTCCCATTAACTCTGACCAGCTTCCCTGTCCCTGCTGAAGAAAACCATCCCCACAACATGATGCTGCCACCAACATGTGTCACGGTGGAGATGGTGTGTTCAGGGTGATGTGCAGTATTAGTTTTCTGTCACACACAGCATTTTGCTTTTTGGCCAAAAAGTAAAATTTTGGTCTCATTTTACCAGAGCACCTTCTTCCACGTGTTTGCAATGTCCCCCACATGGCTTTTCGTAAACTGCAAGGGCACTTCTTATGACTTTCTTTCAACAATAGCTTTCTTCTTGCCACTCTTCCATAAAGGCCAGATTTATGGAGTGCACCACTAATAGTTGTCCTATGGACAGATTCTCCCACCTGAGCTGTTGATCTCTGCAGCTCCTCCAGAGTTACCGTGGGCGTCTTGGCTGCTTCTCTGATGAATGCTCTCCTTGACCGGCCTGTCCATTTAGGTGGACGGCCATGTCTTGGTAGGTTTGAAGTTGTGCCATACTCTTTCGATTTTCAGATAACGGATTAAACAGTGCTCGGTGAGATGTTCAAAGCTTGGTAAAAAAAAAAATATTATAACCTAACCCTTCTTTAACCCTATCTGGTGTGTTGCTTGGCTTTCATGATACTGTTTGTTCACTAAGGTTTTCTAACAAACCTCTGAGGGCTTCACAGAACAGCGGTATTTACACTGAGATGAAATTACAGATGGACTTTATTTACTAATTAGGTGACTTCTGAAGGCAACTAGTTCCACTAGATTTTAGGTAAGGGTATCAGAGTAAAGGGGGCTGGATACAAAAGCACACCACACTTTTCGGATATTTATTTGTAAAACAAATTGAAAACCATTTATCATTTTCCTTCCTCTTCACAATTATGTGCCACTTTATGTTGGTCTATCACATAAAATCCCAATAAAATACATTTAGGTTTTTGGGTATAACATAACAAAATGTTGAAAATTTTAACTGGTATGAATACCTATTCAAGGCACCGTATTTGTGTCCCTACTGGACCAGTTTAAAGTAGTATTAAACCCAAAAGCAAACATTTATTATATTGTAGCTTACCAATTCTTAGATGTGATGGCTGAATTAGTTTCCTTTTTTGGGCTTGTTTTCTTCAATTTTCATCTGGTGATCCAGCCCGCAAGACTGTTGTTTTTCAAAACAAGTTCTTCTCATGGGACTCAGAAAAAATGTAAACTGTAAATTAAAGAAATTGTTTTTTTTTACTTGTATTTAATATATTTTTTTTTCTTCAAATTACATTTTCACTGTTAAACTAAATATAAATCCCTTGCAATGTAAAAACTCAGATTACAAAGTGAACATGCTTAACTTGTAGTAAATTAGGGTCATTGTTACTTTTTTATTTTGTCTTTACTTAGAACTTCAGGGGAGGTGTTAGCCTTCCTAATTTCAAACTGTGAGCATTGATTGGGTAATTCATTTTTCAATGTACAAACAAGATGTTTTGGTGTTTTGCAACAAAATGATTACAAAGAAGTAGCTGTACTTAACGTCATACACAGTAATTTTTTTTTAGGTCTCATAAATTAAGTCTAAGCACAGGAGATAATTCACAAGTAACAATATCAACATGGCAGAATAATAAACTTGTGAATTTTCCAAGGATAATGGATCATTGTAGAATTTTACAAAGAAATCCTGCTAGTTTTTGCCATCTGCCTTTATAAAGCTTTAATGTTTTATATTATTTAGAATTCCGCAAACAAGATAATGGCAGGTGGCATAATTATTTAAAATGGAAGGCAAATTTTTCCACTCTGGTGTCTCTTTAGACACTGGAGGCAGTAAGGATAACTTGACCTAGGCTTCAAAAAAAAAACATGTGAAATGCATATAGTGTTTTTGACACAGTTAGGAGGGGTCTATAAGAAAACCGCTTCGGCTTTTCTCCTCCAAAGAGCATCTCTGTTACCCCAGTGACGACATCCATTGGGACGAAACGAGCATAGAGTGGAGTTTTTAGTGGTGATGTCAGTACGCGAACCAGATGATGTTATGTATATGATGCCTTGCTTGTAAGTAAAATGTATATGATGCCTTATGCTTGTAAGTATAATATTTCTATAATAAATCAGACATCGCACAATGACTTTCCCTTTTTCCTTTTTTTATGTTACTTTTGCTCCATACGTTGCGAGTATGTTGGTCTAGACTCGCTTCGGAAGATGGTCTAGGAAGTGTGCACTGAGAGTGTATACTGCTGGCATGTTACTGGCTGGATCACTAGGTGTAAAATAAAGGAAAAGAAATCCTAAGGGAAAGAAAACGAACGTAGCCTCACATTTTAAGAATTGATAAGATGCAATATACACTAAGTATTTGATCCCTTGCTGATTTTGTAAGTTTTCCCACTGACAAATTATCAGTCTATAATTTTAATGGTCTGTTTATTTTACCAATGAGAGACAGAATAACAAAAATATCCAGAAAAACACATTTGAAATAAGTATTTGTTCCCTTATCAATTAGCATGATTTCTGGCTCCCAGGTGTCTTCTATACAGGTAATGAGCTGAGATTAGGAGCACTCTCTTAACGGGAGTGCTCCTAATCTCAGCTTGTTACCTGCATGAAAGACACCTGTCCACAGAAGAAATCCATCAGATTCCAATCTCTCCACCATTGCCAAGACCAAAGAGCTGTGCAAGGATGTTAGAGACAAGATTGTAGACCTACACAAGGCTGGAATGGGCTACAAGACCATCGCCAACCAGCTTGGTGAGAGGGTGACAACGGCAATGCAATAATTTGCAATGAAAGAAACACAAAATAACTGTTGATCTCTCTCGGTCTGGGGCTCCATGTAAGAAAACAATTGGTAACACACTATGCCGTGAAGTACTGAAATCCTGCAGCGCCCGCAAGGTCCCCCTGCTCAAGAAAGCACATGTACAGTCCTGGCTGAAATCTGTTAACGAACATCTGACTAATTCAGAGGAGAACTGGGTGAAAGTGTTGTAATCAGATGAGATCAAAATCGAGCTCTTTGGCATCAACTCAACTTGGTGGAGCAGCCACGCTGTCTATGACCCCAAGAACACCATCCCCACTGTCAAACATGGAGGTGGAAAGGAAACCTTATGCTTTAGGGGTTGTTTTTCTGCTAAGGGGACAGGACAACTTCATTGCATCAAAGGGACAATGGACGTGGGCCATGTACCATCAAATCTTGGGTGAGAACCTCCTTCCCCCAGCCAAGGCATTGAAAATGGGTCGTGGATACGTCTTCCAGCATGACAATGACACAGACGGCAAGGCAACAAAGGAGTGGCTCAAGAAGAAGCACATTAAGGTCCTGGAGTGGCCTAGCCAGTCTCAAAACCTTAATCCCATAGAAAATCTGTGCACAGAGCTGAAGGATCGAGTTACCAAACGTCAGCCTCAAAACCTTAATAACTTGGAGAGGATCTGCAAAGAGGAGTGGGACAAAATACCTTCTGAGATGTGTGCAAACCTGGTGGCCAACTACAAGAAACGTCTGACCTCTGTGATTGCCTACAAGAGTTTTGCCACCAAGTACTAAGTCATGTTTTGCGAGGGGTCAAATACCTATTTCACTCATTAAAATGCAAATCAATTTTTAGCTTTTTTTAAATGCATTTTTGCCATCGTTCATTGACAGACACAGCTCCATATTATTCTTGACCATTGGTTTATGCTGCCCCCTACAGGAGTAGAACACTAGGCAGGAAAATGCTTTACCACGCCTATTGGGCTGTCCCTGCAGGCATACACCCACACACTCTGCTATAGTCCTCAGTTTGTTTCTGCCTAGATTAGGAGTGGGACCAAGTTCCCTGCTGGGACTTCGGTCTTAGCTGTATTTTTTTTGGCCTCTGTAGGGATGGCCCCATAGGCATGGTAAAGCTTTTTCCTGCCTAGTGTTCTACTCCTGTGGGGGCAGCATAACCCAATGGTCAAGAATTATATGGAGCTGCGTCTGTAAATGAACTTCAGAGAAAAGGATTTTACGGTAAGACAAAAATCCTGTTTTTCTGGATATTTGTGTTTTTATTCTGTCTGTCACTGTTAAAATAAACCTACCATTAAAATTATAGACTGATCATTTCTTTTTCAGTGGACAAACGTACAAAATCAGCAGGGGATCAAATACTTTTTTCCATAACTGTATTACATTTTTGTTCTTGGAATTAATATTGCTTTAAAACATCCTGTAAATGTGATGGTAATAAAGAACACACTGCCATTATTTGTACTCCATTTTTGCCTTACTGTTCTGCTACTCGTAGGATTTGGGATCTTCATCCTAGAAATACCATCTACCATATAGTATATTTCCCTGGTCTGTTTGGTGCATATTTTTACAAACAAGCTAGCTGTGATCATCAAGTAACTACTTGTATGCCAAAAATGTAAACCTTAAAGCGGAGTTCCGGCCTCAAAAGATTATTTTTAGATAAAAATAACCCCGGGACAGTCAGGGCTAGTGCATTGCCGCAATGATAGCCTCTGAACTGTCCCAGGTTTCACTTACCTTTTTAGAAGAAATAATTACCTTGAAAGTTTCTTGTCCAGCGCTTTCATCTCAGGTGTGGGCAGCTGAAGCCAGGGCGTCCTCTTTGGTGTCCTCTTCGGTCCCAGAATGCCCTGCACCGGCCCTGCTCGTCACTTCGGTGCAGGCGCGTCATCCCTGCACAGCTTCTGGCCATGCCCAGAAGCTGTTTATCAGGGAATGATGCGCCTGCACCGGAAGTGACGAGCGGGGCCGGTGCAGGCGCATTGACTCCTGGGAGCGATGACGTTCAGCTCCCAGGAGTCAATGCAAGCAGGAAGAGATGGCGCGAGCCGCAGAGGGAGGAAGTAGAAGGAAGGTACCGTATTTTCCGGCGTATAAGACGACCCCCCTAATTTTCATCTACCGGTAATACTTATACTTAGGTTACCTTGGAGATATTATACTCGGCATATAAGACGACCCCCCATTTTTGGGGGATTTTTTTGAGGTTCAAAAGTAGTCTTATACGCCAGAAAATACAGTAAGTATATTTTCTTCAAAAACAAGGTAAGTAAATGAAAAAAAAAAATCGGGATTAACCAATTCTTTTTTAGGTGATTTTCAGCAAGCGGATGGGCCAAAGTTGTTTTTGAGGCTGGAACTCTGCTTTAACCACTTAAGCCCCGGAGGATTTGGCTGCTAAACGTCCAGGGGGTATTTTGCGATTCGGCACTGCGTGACTTTAACAGACAATTGCGCGGTCATGCGACGCTGTACCTAAACGAATTTGACGTCCTTTTTTTCCCACAAACAGAGCTTTCTTTTGGTGGTATTTGCTCACCTGTGCGCTTTTTACTTTTTGCGCTATAAACAAAAAAGGGCGTAAATTTTGCAAAAATAACAGTATTTTTCACATTTTTTATATGAAATCCCCCCCAAAAAATGTAAAAATCTAAATTTTTTTAACATTTTCGGCCAATTTGTTTTATGCTACATATGTTTGGTAAAAAAAAATCGCAAAAAGCGTATTTTTATCGGTTTGCGCAAAAGTTATCACGTTTACTAACAAAGGGAAAGATTTTTGTCATTTTTGTTGTTTTTTTTTTTTTAACGCGTAATGGAGGCGATCTGCGATTTTTTTTTTTTTGCGGTACTGCGACATTGTGGCGGACAGATCGGACCCTTGACTGACATTTTTGACACTTTTGGGGTTACCAGTGACATTTCTACAGTAATCAGTGCTATACATATGCACTGTTACTTTAAAAATACACTGGTAGTGAAGGGGTTAACTTTATTTGAGAGGGAGGGGCTGTGTGTGTCCCTAGAGGAGTGATTCTTACTGTGATTGGCTGTGGCTTGAGGTGTAAGGACACTGATCAATGGTTCTACGTAGTAGAACCGTGTGATCAGTGTCTTTACACCGAGGAGAATGACAGGCAGCTTGTTTACACAAGCCGCCTGACTTTCTCCCTCTTCCCCGACGATCGCAGAGTGACCGGCGGACATCGGGTCCGCCGGTCACACGCGCAGGGGGGGTCCGTGACCGCGCGGGAGCGGGAGCGCGCCTCCGCGGGCACGCGCTCGCTCCCCAGACCCTCCCAGGCTAGTGACGTTAATTAACGTCACTCTGCCTGGCCGGGGCTGACCGCCGCAGTAAATTTACTTGAGGCGGTCGGCAAGCGGTTAAGGGAAGTACAGGGAAGCGTATACTGTATGTATGTATGTACAACCACAATTCCAAATAAGTTGTGATACTGTGTAAAATCTACATAAAATGCAATCATTTGCAAATCTCATAAACCCATGTTTTTTTTCACCAAAGAAAATATACCAAATGTTTAAACTGAGAAATTGTACTATTTTAAGAAAAAAATACAGTAATATTGAAATTGATGGCAACAACAAAACTTGGGACAGGGCAATAAAATGGTGCCAAAGTGGTACTAACAAAGAAGAGCTGGAAGAACATTTTGAAACTACTTAGGTTAATTTGCTACAGGTCAGTAACATCTGGAAACAAATATCAATCAGCGCAATCTAAAAACAATGTCTATAAAGTGTATAGTGCATAGACATCCGGCTGCCAACACTGTATGTGTAAACCACTTCACATAGACATAATAAACAAATATCAAATAGTGCTGCATCAGAAAAAATGGCCCTAAGGGGCCGGAGCCTGTTCGTCTTTTTCAAACTGTGGCCATGGTAACCATTGACTGTAAAGCCCGCACAGCTGCTTGTGCTTATTTTGTGAGTACATATTGCTTTTAATAAAGTGCATGGTGATTCCTAAATGACAGAGAGCACTAGATTTCTTCCTTTTTTCCTTATATATGGATCATTTTCCTTGAGAAGGATCTGAAGGATTTAAAATCCCCATATGGGGAACTGCTTTATCTGACCTGCTGGTGAAATAGGGGTCAGATAGTAAGGTAGAGAGGCTCATCCATAGGGGTGGTGGAGATGAACTTTGCACTTTATGGATTTATGCACTGAAGTATCACCCACTGAGATTTTATGGACTATTTTTTGCACATTATTGTAATATTTTTCATGGTATTTATTAATAATATTTTTATTGCTAGCACCTTCCACTTTTTTGCACCTTATGGACTATTTCTTCACATTGTTTATTAATATTTAATGTGATTATTATTTGATGTGATTATTATTGAACTATTAGCACTTTTTGCCATTTTTTCTGGTGCAGCACTATTTGATATTTTTTTTTTAGGTCAGTAACATTACTGGGTATAAAAAGAGCATCTTAGAGAGTCAGGGTGTCTCAGAAGTAAAGATGGGCAGAGGTTCACCAATCTTTGAAAAGCTGCATGTAAAAATTGCAGAAAAATTTCAGAATAATGTTCCCCAATGTAAAATTGCTTTTACATTGACTTTAAATATATAATCTACAGTAAACCATATCATGAAAACCTTTCCGAGAATCTTGAGATATCCATGTGCTCAAAGGGACAAAGTCTAAATGCAATATTGGATGCCTCTGTTCTTCAGGAACTCAGACGGCACTGGATTAAAAACAGACATGATTCTGTGGTGGGCATCAGGAATACTTCCAAAAAAATCACTGTCTGTGAACAGTTCGCCATGCCATCCAAAAATGCAAGTTAAAGCTTTATAATGCAAAGAAGCCATATCTGAACATGATCCAGAAACGTTGCTGTCTTCTCTGGGCCAAAGTTCATTTAAAATGGTCTGTTGCCAAGTGGAAAAATGTTCTGTGTTCAGACTTATTGAAATTTGACATTCTTTTGGCCAACCATGAATATCGTGTCCTCTGAGCTAAAGAGAAGAACTTTCTGACTTGGTCAGCGCTCTGTTCAAAAGCCTTTATCTCTGATGGTATTATGTTAGTGCATATGGAATGGGCAGCAAAGGCACCATCAATGCTGAAAGCTATAGCCAGGTTTTATCTCCCAAAACTCTAGCAACTGGTGACTCCGACTCTCTAAGATGCTCTTTATGTACCCAGTCATGTTACTGACCTGTTACTAATTTACCTAATTAGTTTCAAAATATTCTTCAATCTTTTTCATGTTAGTACTACATACTGTAGCTGCAGCGATCAAACCTAGGATGTACGGGTATGCCCTAAGGGGTGGAAGTGCTTAAAAATGTTGGAATCCCTTCTGGGTTAATTTACCTGTGTCCCTGCTGGGAAGATATATCCTGTCTGTTTGTCCTGGCAACCATTGTTACTGAATTAGAAAGTGATAGGAAATAAAAATTCTGCAGTTGTCATCAGGATTCAATGCAAGGAAAAATCCTTTCAATGGCTACACCTGTTCTGGATATTTTTCCATTTTTGAGAAAGTTCTTCTAACAGGGTCACCTATTCTGGAATAACTGCCAAAGAAGGAAATTTCCCTAATTTTGGATCTCTTCCTTCTTGCTGTTGTCTCCAAGGGTCTAGGGTGACTGATGCCACATGTTTGCTTTGCATTGTTAGAGAAAATGTAAAGTATCACGGCTGGATAAACAGAGTATGTTTCAGATTTTGTTTTGTAAACCTGTTTAAATAAAGCTGGCTGTGGCTAGTTTTAAAAACTTTCAGCGATTGTGTGTGTTTTACTGTAGCAACTTGGACTAAAGATGGTGGTATCTGCCATGCAACACACCAAATTACATGTGATATGGTCTACTTTAAAAGATATACATTACGTCAGCTCGTTGTTGGTGTATTAAACACAATTCAACAATAAATCTGTAAAAATGAAACACTTTGCCTTTGTCTGCTTTTTCGTTTTTGTTGAACTATTTTTAAGATAAAGTAATTTTGCATATGGTGTCGGGCCTGAAGCAGGAAATGAAGCCTACCCAAACCATGTCTTGCTTTTAAAAAAACAAACAGGTGTTACATTTAAACTACAGTTTGATCTAGCACTGTATCCTTCCCTATCATTTTTCTTTGATGGCTGGAAGTGGCTTTTTCTTGACTGGAGTTCTGCATTAAAAAAAAAAAAAAACTAGATTTATACAGCTGAAGATTGGGAGAGGAACTTTACCTTACCTAGGTAAAACCAAATTTAATCTCTCTACTATTTGTCTAATAATTAAAAAAATAAAATAAAACCTATTGGTCCATTGAAGCCAATTTTGTCTTTGGGCTCATTCACATCAGTGGTGTGAACTGCCTTCATAAGAAACAAGGCCTCTTGTCTTATCTTGCGCTGGACCTGTGATGGGCAAGGCTGCAACACAAATTACTGCATCAGTACACTAGTGTGTTATTAGAACATAATGAAATGTCGTTTGTTGCATTTCATTAAAGTTCTTCGAACACAGTAGTGTATTGATGCAGTAATTTGCTTTGCATGCTTGTCCAAAGAAAACCAAGCACTGCTCTTCAGCACTATTTACTCAGATTACATATCAGCAACCGTGCAATCAGAATGGCTTTCTGTTGTGAACAAGCTCTTCTGCGCTTTGCCATCATGAAACTGCTTTTCTCTTTCGTTCATCGACGGACACAGCGCTCTATAAATCATAACTACTGGGTTATATTGCCACCTCCAGGAGTAGAACTAGGCAGAACAAAAAACACCTGGCTACGCCCATGGGCCGTCCTCAGCTTGAGACGTCCCCAAGGGAGCGATCCTGCTGCTTCCTGGTTTCTTAAACGGATGACTCCTTTGCTAGGCAATAAGAAGAAGAGAGACTGGACTACTTATTGTGAAATTCCATATGGAATTTTTATTACCCAATCCTGGGTTAAAACGGTTTGAAATGCAGATATACAGGATCAAGTGGTTCCAGCATATATGTTCCATGTGGTGTTCCACCGCTGTTCCAGGAACTGTGGGCTAGAGACTTCTCCCGCTGACTTCAGTCTGGAGGAGAGGAGCAGAAAGCCGGCCGGTCACGTGACGGTCGAGCGACGCTCTGAATTCGGGTAAAGCCAGCATTTTTTTTATAGAACACAGTGACAGGAGCACCTAGTATTAGGGGAAAAAGGATTATATAAGGTATTACAAGGTTTTTCAGCAGCAGGAGGGGAGGGGGCAGGCACCTGACACAGCAGCAGAAAGCAGGGAGGGGATGTGGGAGGAGGACAGAGGGAGACAGAGGAGGACAGTGCAGGGCTGTGGCTGATGGAGACACGTACACTGACCAGGTCAGGTCTCAGCAGCCATGATACACCGTGGTCAGTTTACAGAGGGGAGGGTAGAAACTGGCAGGATCAGCCAGGTATTTCAGGTGATACAGGGGGGCAAATTACACAGCACAAGCAGTGTGATGTGCTTTAAAGAAACAGGATCTTTTTTTGGGGGGGTAACAAAGGCTTTAAGGTTACCAACTCCCAGGTATTCATGGTTCTGCACCTTTTTGGTAACCCAAAAATACAAGAAGAGGTAACTTTTTGGGGCTTGTTCTTCCTCATGGGAACTGGGAGGAAGCCATGCAGAAAGACGTGACTCTGCCAGGAACTCGTGGCCTCCCTTGTTTGGGTACTGGAAACTAGAATATGGACCTTTTTATAGAGGGGACTCTCCCTTGCTTAGAGGTATGATACGGGCAGTCTAAGTTGGAATAAACTTAAATAGTGAAGACAATGAACTGTGAAAGACTTTTTTGTTAACTCTGTACTTGCAAGAAACTTTCATAAATATTCTTTAAGTTCCTAATTGCCTGGTCTGAAGTTTCTACAAATAGGTGCGCATGTGGGGCAGGTGTATCAAAAGAACAGGGCTGACATCAGGGGCTGAGCACTGTTAAAGTTTTACAAATGGAGAAAGCCACAAGTGGAATATCTGATTGCCATTGCTTTGAGTAACCAGTAGAGTGTTTGGTGCTTAAGCTGCCACCCAGCGTGTGTACAGTATGACTGAGCTAGGATGGACAGTGCGCTCTGATAGCAAGGGAGTTTCTTAGTGCAAATCCCTCCCTTCCCTAGTGACTGGTGCCCCATACCAGACCTGCGTCGCAGAGCCCCTATGTATCTAGCTGCATGTCACAGGGAAGAACGTATGAGACAATCCTTAGTGGTGTAGAAGCTTAGAAAGAGCTGCCTTAATTCTAGTAGCATGTCAGTTGAAGTGAGCTGACCTCAAAGCTGGTCTGGAGAGCAGGATCCAGGCTCCATAGTATTCTCTCAAAAGTGCTGCACCATGAAAGGAAGTCTATGTACAGTTTAGTCCAGTTAATGTTCCTGTAAAGTGAATGAGACAGGAAGAGTTAATTGTGTCATTAAGTTTGCTCACTTCTAAGTAGGAGTGCCTTCTTAATGCAGATTTCTTTTGATTGTTGCCTCTGCCTGCACTGTTGGGCTTTAGCGAGCAAAGAATCTAGAGTTTCCCTTTAGAGCACCTTAAGCCCTGCCCACACACTGGATCCTTATACATTTTAAGATCTGCTTCAGGTCTCTGCCAGGTTTTTGAGACCCGAGCGAGTCTGTGGCATATCTGGGCATGTACAAGATCCCCCAGAAAGCCAGGTTTTGCGTTTTTATTTTCTTCCAATTTTTGTTGTCAATTAGCGTAGTTAGGTTGATGTTTCTTTTGGCTATGTAGTGGTGGGATCCTCTCATCATGCACATGCAAAAGAGTGTATTGACATGATGTCAAGAAAAGGTGACTGGACTGGTCTACTGCCACTATGGATCCACTGATCCTCACTCTCATAAGCAACACTAGCAGGGGACACGGATTAATGAGTTAGATTAGGAAAAAAGTTACACATTTATTTAAAAAAAACCTACTGAAAGTATGAGCGATGTAGAAAAGAATAACATTTTGCCTGGATATTGACCTTTAACCACTTTACCACTAGAGGATTTTGCTGTCATAACTCTGGGCCACTTTTTGCGATTCGGCGCTGTGCGACTTTAACTGACAATTGCACGGTCGTGCGACGCCGTACCCAAACGAAATTTACGTCCTTTTTTTCCCACAAACAGAGCTTTCTTTTGGTGGTATTTGATTACCTGTGCGATTTTTACTTTTTGCGCTATAAACAGAAAAAGAGCGTTTATTTTGAAAAAATAACAATATTTTTAACATTTTTTTATAAGAAATCCCCCCCCCCCCCCCCCCCCCCCCCAAAAAATGTAAAAATCTATTTTTTTTTTTTAATTTTTGGCCAATTTGTTTTCTGCTACCTATGTTTGGTAAAAAAAAAAATCAGAATAAGCGTATTTTGATTGGTTTGCGCAAAAGTTATTGCGTTTACTAACAAAGGGAAAGATTTATGTCATTTTTGGTGGGGTTTTTTTTGCAGGACTGTGACATTGCGGCGGACAGATCGGACCCTTGACTGACATTTTTGACACTTTTGGGGGTACCAGTGACATTACTGCAGTAATCAGTGCTATATATATATATGCACTGGCAGGGAAGGGGTTAATTTTATTGGAGAGGGAGGGGTTAATGTATGCCTGGTGCTTACTAACGTGTGGGGGGGGAGGTGACTGAGTGACACAAGGACAGATCGAGGGTTCAGCTATGCTGAACCCTGCCTTCTGACCCTGCCTGTCACTTAGGAGATCCGCCCGCTCTGTTTACACAAGCGGGCGGATCTCCAATCTAGATTCCCCGGCGATCGGGGAAGAGCAGTGGCGATCGCCACCGCTCCTCCCCTGGCCCGACTCCCGCTGTGACTGAGTCGGGCCAGAGAGGGGAATGTCTGGTGACGTAGACCTACGTCGCCAGACGATAACGAGCCACTGTGCCGCAGTAGCAGCACAGTGAACAGTGGGGAAGCGGTTAAGTAGAAATCCAGGCAAAACCTAACTGGTCTTTAAAATGTTTCCACCCACCCCCAAACACTTATGCTAACTAACCTGTGTAAGAAAGATGTATATACTTACCTTTTTCAGCCCGCTCCGTTCCTGTCACTTGAAACCCTGTGTCGGCCAGCGGCGGCTGCAGGGGAGAGGAAGAAGCACTCAACAGCAGCTGGTAAAACCTGAAACGGTGTCGTCACTGATAGGCTCTTATAGGCCCATTCCGTTGATGGCACTTAATCCGCTCCCCTGCAGCTGCTGCTGACTGACACAAGGGAGCCAGATCACATGAGCAGACTGGAGAGGGCTATAAATTGGTAAGTATATACACTATATTGTCAAAAGTATTGGGACATCTGCCTTTACACCCACATGAACTTTAATGGCATCCCAGTCTTCGTCCATAGGGTTTAATATTAAGTTGGCCCACCCTTTGCAGCTATAACAGCTTCAACTCTTCTGGGAAGGCCGTCCACAAGGTTTAGGAGTGTGTCTATGGAAATGTTTGACCATTCTTCCAGAAGCTCATTTGTGAGGTCAGACACTAATGTTGGACAAGAAGGCCTAGCTTGCAGTCTCTGCTCTAATTCATCCCAAAGGTGTTCTATCGGGTTGAGGTCAGGACCAGTTACATGTCACAGGTCTCAAAAGGCTACAGGACCATTCACAAAGCGCAGCAAGGAGTCACAACTGGCTCCCCTAGTAAACATGCTGGGGACCCGAAGACCGTTGAGGACAGCGCTGGATCCATGGACAGGTCAGTGTCCTTGTATTAAAGGTCAGCTGCTACAGTATTTGTCTTTTTTTTTCCATACAGACAGAAGATCTTCTTTGATAACTGGCTGAAACAGTTTAGCTGCTAAGTGGTTCTAGAAGGAAGTTTCCCATTAGCAAATTACATTTATCATGTAAAAAATGTGTTCATAGACATCTAGATATTTATTTGTGTTTTATTCTCATACCACTTATGACATTAATCACAGTAGCATCCTCGATTCATCATATTCCATTGCTGCAGATGGCAACCTGTACGAAATGTTGTCAGGCTCCTAAAATGTATTGTGAGGAAAGGTCAAAGACAAATCAGGAGAGTGCAGTTTGTACTTTTTCATTGGCTGTCAGCGTACACAATCAACCTAGCACTTTAGTTACAACAAGCTAACATTAACGACATCAAAAAATACATATTGTTCTTAGCAGGTCTTCCCAAGCATGTGTTTAGAGAACTGTGTCGCAATAACAGCACAGCAGAGAAAGAAGCAGAAAAGGAAAGTAGGAGCCGTTTTATAGCACTAAAGAGACTTGCTGCAATAGTGTTGTTGTAAGATGATGGGTCATATTTCTTCAGAAGTCATTTCAAAGTGTGTTTAACGTGTTTTTTTAAAACATGTTATAATACTGCCACCTGCTGGATGAATAATGAAAATGGAAAAATTGTGAGCGATCTGTAGATCTTTAGGTTTGTTCGGTGAATTGGTATAAATAGCAGTGATGATTTAAAGCAGGGGTCTCCAAACTTTCTTAACAAAGGGCGTGATTACTGTCTTTCAGACTTCAGGGGGGCAGGAGTGTGACCAGCAAGAGTTGAAAATGTCCAAGTATCTTTGGGATTAAACAATGTCTCAGGCTTGGTGGTCAGAGGGAGTAATAAAACGTACATGGCACCTGTGGTCAGTAGGAAAATAAATGGTACCCCATTGTTGGTGTCAGTGGGAGGAATGGTGCCCCATTTATTGGTGTCAGTGGGAGGAATGGTGCCCCATCATTGGTGTCAGTGGGAATAATGGTGCTCCTTCGTTGGTGTCAGTGGGAGGAATGGTGCCCCATCTTTAGTGTCAGCGGGAGGAATGGTGCCCCATCATTGGTGTCAGTGGAAATAATAGTGCCCCGTCGTTGGAGTCAGTGGGAGGAATGGTGTCCCATCGTTGTCAGTGGGAGGAATAGTGCCCTATCCTGGATGTCAATGGGAGGAATAGTGCCCTATCCTGGATGTCAGTGGGAGGAATAGTGCCCCATCATTGGGTGTCAGTGAGGAGGAATAGTGCCCCATTGTTGGGTGTCAGTGGGGAGGAATGGTGCCCCATCATTGGGTGTCAGTGGCTAAGAATTGTGCCTCATCAATGGTGTCAGTAGAAGGAATAGACCCTGAGGGCCGAATAAAGGCAAGCAAAGAGCCACATCTGGCCCACGGCCCCAGTTTGAAGGCCACTGATTTAAAGGCAGTCTGGACAAAACCAGCCCTAAATGTAGTAGCCAGCTCAAAAAAGTTAGGGGATATTCACAATGTGGTATGGATTTCACATCTCTGAATTCAACAGAATGCTATTTTACAGCAAGTCTTTACTACAACAGCCTCATTAGCAGTGCCCTGTGAATACATAATAAAGGAAGCAGTACTGAAGTTTTGGGAATACTGATGTATGAGCCATGCCTGGAAAACGCCTACTAAAATAGCACCAAGCAGTGACAAGCTGTCAGGTACAAGCTTCAGGCCAGTGTCCTCACCAACAGCATTTGTATTTGTATAGGACATGCATGCCCTAATAAGTTACAATGTATTTCCGTTTATGAACCAGAATTCAAAAGAATTAATGATTCTTCTGTGTAGTAGTATTTCCAGAATGCTGTAAAATGACAGAGAATTTAAGCAGAAATATATATATATATATATATATATATATAGCTTCCAATCCATTGTTTATGACCTGTATGAATGACTGCAATTAATGCTTAGCTGTTTCCTGTACTCTAGCTGAAAAGTGTATTCAACATGACAGCCAAAGAGGGAAGGAAGAGAACTATGAGTGCCTTAGTGGTGGTTGGCAATGGCAATGGAGCAGCAGGTGAGTAGTCATGTGTGAATTAGCTCTAAACAGTCCATATTTCTGTAGTAATAGATGATTATTGTATCAGAACTGGACATATCTGATAAGCCTGGTATCAAATGCATGTTAAAAAAGCATTCACCAATGTATTTATTTATATTTTTTTTGTGCTGATGTCACCTAAAGCCTAAGTTGAGCTATAATGACAGACAGAAATATAAGCACAAGGGACATAACTTACAGTTAGTATGGCGTGTCCCTTGTGTTGATTCTTCTTCCAGAAAGAATTTCCTCTGTCCCTGAACCCAGAAAATTATGACGGCGGAGGTTAATAAAGCTAAAGGTTGCCAGGAGCTCTTATCAAGAGAGCTTGACTATGCCTACCTCTTCCTGCCGGATCTGCCATTCATAGAAACTGTACTACAGCTTCTATGGATGACACAGGAATGGTGGATGGGCAGATGATGGCACCACCCCCCTCCATTCATTCTGAGATCCTTTGTCATTCCTAGAAGCTGAAGTACGGTTTCTATTAATTTTTTCTTATAAGTGTTCACATGCTCTCTGCTCTCAGCTGCATGAGGAGAGCTGGGAATGCGGGAGGGGGGGAGGGGGGAAACAGCTGTACACTAATCTTCCCAGTGAATGACTGTGCGGGTCAGCGGTGGTGGAGGGGGGGTGTCAGAACAAGTCTCATCATTGGAGTAGAGTAGGCTGATTTCTCAGCACAGCTAGAGAACCAATTACGCTGTGCTCTCCTGCTTATTGTGGTCAGTTTTTAAAAGGAAAACAGGGGGACTGGAAGGAACAGTGAGGATTTCACACAAAGGAAGCAATACAAAGAGAACAGGATACTTTTTCATACAAATTCATGTTACAGCAGGCACATACAGTGCCTTGCAAAAGTATTCACCCCCTTGACTTTTTACCTATTTTGTTACATTACAGCCTTAAGTTCAATGTTTTGTTAATCTGAATTTTATGTGATGGATCAGAACACCAGGACTGTGGAGTCGAGGAGTCGGAGGAAATTTTGGGTACCTGGAGTCGGAGTCGGCAAACAATGCACCGACTCCGACTCCTACTCCTACTAAATTTAAATTGGAATTTAAAAAAAAAGCAAGTTTAAATGTCCCAATTCACAAAAAGTTATAATTAATGACTTAGTATAAGGAAACTTATAATTGAGGAGGCCAAATGTAAAAAGGAAGAACTGCAGAAAGTACTGAAAGGACGTTTTGTCTTCCTTAAAATGGATGCATGCACACGTCACATAGTCAATTATTTTGATATTAATGTTAGATTTGTGGATAAAAATAACAAAACAATAACACGGACCCTCGGATTAAAGGACACTCAGGCACATCACACCAGTGATTACCTTCAGAAGTTAGTGGAGGGTGTTCTAGAAGATTTTAAAATTACAAAGGAACAGATTTTATGTGTGTGGTGACAGATAACGCTTCTAACATGTTGAGCACAATTTAGAAGATGAACGCAGATGAAGAAAGTAACAGACAGATATTAGAGTTAGAGGAAGACAGCTCTGCAAGTATTGGAGAAAGTTTAGAAACTGAAGAGAATGCTGACATTTTTTTAGACAACTTTGTTGAAGAAGCATTGAAGCTTGCTACTATTCATCATATGCGATGTGCTGTTCATACACTGCAACTTGCCATAAGAGATGGATTAAAAGATCGCCATGCAGCTACACTAATTGGCAAATTACGGCAAGTAACTGTTGCAGCCAGGGCCCCCCAAAACAGATGCAATTTTGAAAAGACGTGCAGGAAAAGGAGCCATTTTGGATCAAACAACTCGCTGGGGAAGCACTTATTTAATGGTGAAGCGTTTGCTTGAACTTAAAGACTTCATAGAAGAAATGGACAATGAAAATCTTGCATTAACTGAAAGCTAGTGGACACAAACAAAAGAGCTGGAGAACCTTCTTTCTCAACCCTTCACTGTCACCAAGAGGTTGCAATGTGACGATCTAACCCCGGGTAAATTCCTCTTGGAATGGAAGAGCCTGTTATATCGCCTGAACAAAAATGGAGGGTTAATAGCTGAGGGCATTGCATCTTCAATGATTTAAAGAGAGAGTCTTTTGCTGGAAAATGAAATCTTGCTAGCGGCTATTTATGTCGACCCAATGAGCCGACTTTTGTTGAACAGTGAAGAACAGACTGCTACTGGGAAAAAGGCCCTCTATGATGTAGCAGTTCGCATGAAGGGATTACGACCTGAAATACCTCCACAGGATGAAGTTCTTTTAAGCAATAGTGGTAACTCAGGATCATCTTCTTCGAAGAATTAGACTTTGATTCCTTCTTAGACAAAATGGAAGTTGCTAAAGGAAAGTGACGTTGCATAAGCGTTACAGAACCAGTACATATCCAAATAAAAAAATTCCAACAGGAGTTTTATAAAGCACTAAATGAAGTTGATAAGTATGATCGCTCATCAAAACTTACTGTTGAAGAAGCCATCCTTGTTTATCCAGAGAGCGTTAGTGATGTGGCCAGAATAGTTACTGCAATGCCACCCACCCAAGTCAGTGTCGAAAGATTAATACATATTAATACAGAGGCGTCGGAAGTACAAAAAGTCAGGGTCAGAACATTTATCTACTGACTCCACAGCCCTGCAGAACACAATAGTCTAAGTTGGTGAAGTGAAATGAGAAAAATGTATACATAAAACTATTTTTATAAATAGAAAACAGAAAATTGGCATGTGCCTATGTATTCACCCCCTTTGTTATGAAGCCCATAAAAAGCTCTGGTGCAACCAATTACCTTCAGAAGTCACATAATTAGTGAAATGATGTCCACCTGTGTGCAATCTAAGTGTCACATGATCTGTCATTACATATACACACCACACCTTTTTTGAAAGGCCCCAGAGGATGCAACACCTAAGCAAGAGGCACCACTAACCAAACACTGCCATGAAGACCAAGGAACTCTCCAAACAAGTAAGGAACAATGTTGTTGAGAAGTACAAGTCAGGGTTAGGTTATAAAAAAAAATATCCAAATCTTTGATGATCCCCAGGAGCACCATCAAATCTATCATAACCAAATGGAAAGAACATGGCACAACAGCAAACCTGCCAAGAGACGGCCACCCACCAAAACTCATGGACGAGGCAAGGAGGGCATTAATCAGAGAGGCAGCACAGAGACCTAAGGTAAACCTGGAGGAGCTGCAGAGTTCCACAGCAGAGACTAGAGTATCTGTACATAGGACGACAAAAAGCCGTATGCTCCACAGAGTTGGGCTTTATGACAGAGTGGCCAGAAGAAAGCCATTACTTTCAGCAAAAAACAAAATGGCACGTTTTGAGTTTGCGAAAAGGCATGTGGGAGACTCCCAAAATGTATGGAGGAAGGCGCTCTGGTCTCATGAGACAAAAATTAAACTTTTCGGGCCATCAAAGAAAACGCTATGTCTATTGCAAACCCAACACATCACATCCCCCAAAGCACACTATCCCCACAGTGAAACACTATGGTGGCAGCATCATGCTGTGGGGATGTTTTTCAGCAGCCGGGACTGGGAAACTGGTCAGAGTTGATGGAAATATGGATGGTGCTAAATACAGGGATATTCTTGAGCAAAACCTGTAGCACTCTGTGCATGATTTGAGGCTAGAACGGAGGTTGACCTTCCAGCAGGACAATGACCCCAAACACACTGCTAAAGCAACACTTGAGTGGTTTAAGGGGAAAAATGTAAATGTGTTGGAATGGCCTAGTCAAAGCCCAGACCACAATTCAATAGAAAATCTGTGGTCAAACTTAATGATCACTGTTCAAAAGCAGAAACCATCCAACTTGAAGGAGCTGGATTTTTTGGTATATTCATTCTCACTAAACTTAGGCTTTACAGAACATTTAAATGTGACTTTATGCAAAACTATTCATCTTCGTTATATGCCCCTTGTATAAGTCCACCCTTCCCCTTAAAATCATTAAATTTGCCGCCATCCATGAATATGTGATTTAACCCCCTCCCTGCACACATGATCTTGCACACCTGTACCACCAACCAGTATTTAATCTTAAAATCCTAAAACTTGTCTGGGTGAACAAACACAGGTGTTATCTTTGTTGCCAAAGCCTATTTTGACACCTAATACAAATGATTGTATTTGGAAAACCTACGAGCCCTGCAGCGCCTTTGAAAAAAGCATGGGGGCCTTTAAGGGTAAGGTGAACGACAAGACAGCACCGCCAGCCCCAACACCCTGCCCGCAGAAGTAATAGCCACCAAAAAAGCCACCTTCTGGGACAACGTAAGCAGGGGAACCTCCTGAAGGCTTTCAACGGGAGGTTTCTGAAGAACTGACAGCACCAAATTGAGGTCCCACAGCAGCAATGGAGACTGCACTGGAGGAACCAAGTGTCGAACTCCCTGGATAAAGGTACACACCAAGGAATGTGTGGACAATGGATGTTGAAAGAAAACCGATCCCTTGATGGTACTCAACGCCAGGCGCTGCTCAAGCCCCCGTTAGAGGAAAGTCAATATCCGAGCCACCGAAAAGGAGCGAGGGTGAACCCCAAGAGACTCACACCACGCAATGTATGTCTTCCAAGTCCGATGGTAGATCTTTCTAGAGGTAGATTTTCTAGCCTTTTACAGCGTAGAAATCACTGATTCAGACAAACCTCTATCCTTCAGCACCTAGCTTTTAACAGCCAAGCCGTTAAAGCCGGCGACTGTAAGCATGATGGAAGATTGACCCTTAGGACAGCAGATCTTCCCTGAGAGGAAGTATCCAAGGAGTATCGGCAACCACCTATATCGGATTGGCGTACCAAGCCCGGCGAAGCCAGTCTGGAGCCACTAGAATGACTGGAATCCCTTCTGCCTCAATCCCGCGCAAGAGTCTTTGACAGAAGTTTGAGAGGGGGAAGGCGTAAATCAGATGATACTCACTCCAAGGAGCCATTAATGTGTCTGTGGCTTCGGCCACAGGATCCCGAGACTGTGCCACAAACCTCTGTACCTTCCTGTTGAGACAAGAGGCCAACAGGTCCACCTCATAAGTACCCCACCAGAGACACAACTGATGAAAAACCTCCAGATGAATTGACCATTCCCCCTGGTCCAACACCTGTCGACTGAGGTAATCCGCTTGCCAATTTTTTGACCCCTGGAATGTGTACAGCAGAGAGGGCTGGAACAAATTGTTCTGCCCACCTTAGAATGACGGCTACTTCCCAAGCCGCAAGGACACTTCTTGTGCCCCTTGGTGATTGACATATGCCACGGTCGTGGCATTGTCTGATTCGGATTCATACCGGACACCCCTGAAGAGGAATTGTTCAATGATCCAGACAAAGTCTGATCACTCTGAGTTCCAGTACATTGATCGGCAGTCTGGACTCTTCCAGAGTCCAGACCCCCTGAGCACTATCTGTGCCGAGGATGCCTTCCCACCCGGACAGGCTGTGGCATCCATGGTGACAACTGTTTAGTACAGGGGGAGAAAGGATTTTCCCTGTTGAAGTGCCAGAGAACGAAGCCACCAGATCAGGGACCCTCTTGTATCCTGGCTCAACAGGATCATATTGTCTAAGAGATTTCGGATTCATGTCCAATGTCACAATTGGGTTATACTGCCCCTTACAGGAGTAGGACACTAGGTAGGAAAAAGCTTGACTACGCCTATGGGGCAGTCCCAGGGGGTATACTCCCACTCTGAGCTATAAGCACTCAGTTTTTTTCTGCCTAGTCAGTAGTAAGGACCTAGTTCCTTGCTGGCATCCCTGGTCCTGGCAATTTTTTTTTAAAAAATCCCCCAAAAATGGGGGGGGGGGGGGTCGTCTTATACGCAGAATATAATATCTCCAAGGTAACCTAAGTATAAGTATTACCTGTAGATGTAATCTCTCAAGACGCTGGCTGTGTGGAAATCCTGTACCGGCATACCGTATGTACCGTAGCTTCAGCTACATACAGTGTACCGCGCTGAGCCAATCAGGGAGAGCAATGTATTCTATTAGTGAATGCAAAGCCTGCACGTATTGGCGGAGTAACATCAGCCCGCCTCTCTGACTCTGCCAATCCGAGCAGGCTTTGCATTCAATAATAGAATACATCGCTCACTGTGATTGGCTCAGCGCGGTACCCTGTATGTAGCCGAAGCTACGGTACATACGGTGTAACGGTACAGGATTCCCACACAGCCCACGTCTTGAGATTACATCTACTGGTAATACTTAGGGTACCTTGGAGATATGAGAGATTACATGTATTACAGTACTAGGGTACGTACCTTGGAGATCTATGAGAAATCTGATGTTTTTCAATGGTGTTGCCTTATACGGCGAGTATAGCCTAAAACCTATGTTTTAACTTGAAAATTAGGGGGGTCGTCTTATACGCCCAGTCGTCTTATACGCCGGAAAATACGGTACTTTCCTATTTACTTCAATGTTATTGCTTCTTAAAATAAAAGAATATCTGCCTTTATATACTTTGTCATACATTCTTGAAAAATGTGTATGTTTGTTGAAAGAGAAATAATATGAAAAAGTAATACAGTAAATCCTTTTGTAAAAAGAAATAATGCTGAAAATCATAAGAATGTTTTATTGGCACATCTGTTGGAAAGAATATTACGTAACTAGCTTTTTTTCACTTTCAACTGATGTGCTTCTTTATATGTTTGCAATGGCCAAGGCTAGCATAATTGTATCAGAGCTTCAGCTTGTGTACTTCGAATGTCCCTTGTACAGTAGAAGGTCACCATAATATGTAGGGTAGCCTACAATACAACCATGGTGTCCCCATAACAGAAAATGTATGTAGAGTTGATGTCTGAATGTCACATGTGCTGACAAGTTAATGGAGAGATGATAAGGTAATGTGTGTGTCTGTACATCCCCTACAGGGATGATACTGCCAAGTAATTGCACACTTTGAAATATTCATTCTAAACTGAAATTTTGTTCAGATTATAGTTTGCATGTAAATGGCATTAGGTTTTTAGGACAAGCCTCTTCCCATATTACCGTATGAATTATTTTAAAAATAAAATCTATCACATCTTTTTTAAAGGTTATGGAAAAAAAACAGGAGCCATGAATAAACTGACTTTGTTGTGATTTTAAAAGTTAAATAAGTGTACTTGGACCTGGCAGTGAAAGGAGTGCAATTTGTAAATGCACGTTTTCAAAGTATTTGAGACTGTTTTTATTTTTTAATTTTTGATAAATAATTGGTGAGTGGTTATAATCCCTGTCTGTTACTGGCTGTATCCCTACTAGGAAGAGTTATGCCCCATACACACGTGCAGATTATCTGCAGACTTTTGTCTGCAGACTTACCTTTTCTATGTAGTGCAAGGGCCTGCCGGATTGCATACAAATTGAAAGTGTTTAGGTTTGACCTCATATTATATGGTTTTGGTAAGTCTGCAGACAAAAGTCTGCAGATAATCTGCACGTGTGTATGGGGCATTACTCTCATTTTTACCAATGACCAGTCAATGGAACTAAGCCCCTTCCACATGTGGTAGAGTCTACCAAGAGTGCACCTGCTCAGCGGGGAATTTGGTCTGTGTCTGCTCTGTTTATGCAGTGCGGACACAAACAAAGCTAGCTTTCCTCTATGGGCGTTCGAATGTAAATGGACCACCTGTCTGTTTATACTCGATTGCTTCCCATCCGCTAGACCAATAGGATTGAGTTGGATGTCGGCAGGTGTAAACAGACACATCCATTTATACCTGCCACTCGATAGAGAATAGTGAGTCTGATCAGGTCTGCCTGAAAAACTGACAGGTGAACCTGATCTGTGCGCTCATGTAAAAGGGGCCTAACCCTGAATGAAAATCACAAAAATAAATATGAGTTGTGACGAGAACAAAAATAGAGGAGCTTTTGCGGATAATTGTTCTGTTGTAGTTTCTGCAGGACCAAAAGTAGGGGGAATTTTTTTTTTTAATGGGATACAGATGGCCAAATATAACCTTGATAGCAGTTTTAAATTGTATCTAAAACCAAAAAATATGATTTCTATTTCGTTCATCTACGGACACAGCGCTCCAAAAAACATTACTAGTGGGTTATATTGCCTCCTCCAGGAGTAGGTCTAGGCCAGGAATGGGCAAACTACGGCCTGGCGGACCTTTTAATCCGGCCTGCGGAGCGCGCAGTGCTCCCCAACCCCCGGGCCGCGGACCGGTACTGTGGATCAAACGGCACCGGGCCACCAGAGGAACTTCGAGCCTGCCCATTGTGTGACAATAGCGAATGAAAATTCGCTATTGTCACACGGATCCTCCTCCTGGCCAATCAGGAAGCGGGTCATCCCACTTCCTGATTGGCCGAAAGGCAAACCCCATGCCGTTGGCCGAGGAGGCGGGAGGACTGAGGACTCGAGAAGCACTGGGGGACTGAAGAGAAGCGCTGCCTGAGGTAAGTGCACTGGTCTCGCGGGGGGGCCTCTAGCATATCTGCATTGAAAGGGGGCACGCTGGCATATCTGCATTGAAAGGGGGCACGCTGGCATGTCTGCATTGAAAGGAGGCCCTCTGGCATATCTGCATTGAAAGGGGGCCCTCTGGCATATCTGCATTGAAAGGGGGCATGCTGGCATATCTGCATTGAAAGGGGGCCCTCTGGCATATCTGCATTGAAAGGGGGCACGCTGGCATATCTGCATTGAAAGGGGGCATGCTGGCATATCTGCATATAAAGGGGGCATGCTGGCATATCTGCATTGAAAGGGGGCACGCTGGCATATCTGCATTGAAAGGGGGCACGCTGGCATATCTGCATTGAAAGGGGGCCCGCTGGCATATCTGCATTGAAAGGGGGCACGCTGGCATATCTGCATTGAAAGGGGGCACGCTGGCATATCTGCATTGAAAGGGGGCATGCTGGCATATCTGCATTGAAAGGGGGCACGCTGGCATATCTGCATTGAAATTCACACATACAAACCCTCCATCTACTCTTGGTCTGGCCCCCGGTTCCAATATATAAACCCATTGCGACCCTCGAGTCAAAAGGTTTTCCCACCCCTGGCCTAGGCAGAACATGAAAACACCCAGCTATGCCCATGGGCCACCCTTAGCTGATATATAACCCCCTCTCTGTTCTAGGTAATCAGTTTTAATCTGTTTACTCAGGAGTAAGGACCTAGGCTCCCGGCTGGGATCTCTGGTCCTAGCAATTTTCTCCTTTCTTACATCTTTTTTTTGTTTTCTCTCGGGAGATCTACAATCAACTGCCGGACTGGGCGATGGGCTGGATAAACTAGATCCAGCCCAGCCAGCGAGCACTTGCAGATTGCAGCTACGCGCTAGGTCGGCCGCGACATAGCCTCACAGACAGAGGCTGGCCTGCAAGTTAAACGTCTCGCAGGGTTGCATACGACCGGGCTTGGGTCTGAGTCGCAGCGGTTCCTTGGCCGACAGCTCCCCTACTTCGGTGGCGAGGAGTTCTGTCTGGAGCGTTATCCGCACCATGGAAGGATAAGTACAGTACCCCCTCTCCCCTTTTGGTGGTTTTCTTTGGGGTGTACGTGGGTAACCTCCAGGGACGGTCAAACCTGCCTGCAGGTTCCATCCTCACTGAGCTGGGCTTCTCTCACTCCCATTCCCCCCTGTCTGGACCTAGAGTCTGGTGGTGGTCCCTCGGCAGAGAATGCAGCAGAGATCCTGGGGTCTCCCCCGCTATCCCCACTCTATAAGGGTCCTTTGATGGTATGTGTCCCGCCCTGTTAGTCTGGAGGGGTCCCAGTGTAGGTAACCCCTAGGTGATGGTGGCCATTTTCCCTTAGTCTGGCTGGTCTCCGGTTGGTGGCCATGTTTGTGTAGCCAGATGATTTCATGGGGGCCATTTTCCCTCAGTCTGGGAGACGCTGGAGACAACTGAAGCCATGTGGGGATGCCGAAGCTCCTCCTCTTTAGTTTCCTCTTGTCTGCCTTGGCAATCTTCTTTCAGCGACCCCAAGCCACGCACTCTTTAGTTTGTACCTTCATTCAGGGGGTTCAAAATATGGCCCCACCTGTAGGGTCTATTTTGCCGCCATGGGATTTGAATTTAGTTCTTTCGGTTCTCCAGAAACCTCCATTTGAGAATATTCGGGAGATTCCCTTGCCTACTTTATCCCACAAGGTGACATTCTGGCACCTTACATAGTTACATAGTGAGGTTAAAAAAAAGACAACAGTCCATCCAGTTCAACCTATGATGTGTGTGTGTGTGTTTGCTTTTAACCGTACATTGTATACCCCTGTATGTTGTGGTCTCTAAGGTGACCATCTAAAAGTTTTTTGAAACTATCAATGCTCCCTGCTGATACGACTGCTTGTGGAAGAGAATTCCACATCCTTACCGCTCTTACAGTGAAGAACCCCTTACGCATTTTAAGGTTAAACCGCCTTTCCTCTAGTTTTAGTGAGTGGCCACGCGTCTTATTGTATTCCCTTACTCTGAATAGTTTGTTCCTTATGCCAGGGTCGCCAGTACAGTATTTGTACATTGATATCATATCCCCCCTCAATCTTCTCTTCTCCAGAGAGAATAGGTTCAGTGCTTGTAGCCTTTCCTCATAGCGGATGTCCTCCATTCCCCTAATTATTTTTGTTGCCCTTCTCTGGACTCTTTCCAATTCCAGCACATCCTTCCTGAGGACCGGTGCCCAGAACTGGACAGCATACTCCAGATGTGGCCGGACCAGAGTCTTGTAAAGTGGAAGAATAATCTCTTTATTTCTGGAGTGAATCCCCTTTTTTATACATCCCAGTATTCTGTTGGCTTTACTTGCAGCGGCTTGGCATTGCATGCCACTGCCAAGCCTGTTGTCTACCAGTACCCCCAAGTCTTTTTCCATCTTAGACTCACCCAGAGGTTCCCCCCCTAGTGAGTAGCTTGCTTTCTGGTTTTTGGCCCCCAAGTGCATTACTTTACATTTTTCAACATTAAACCTCATCTGCCATGTAGTTGCCCACCCCGTTATTTTGTTCAGGTCTGCTTGCAAGGTTTCCACATCCTGCATAGAAGATATTGGCATGCCTAGTTTAGTATCATCTGCAAATACCGAGATTGTACTAGATATCCCATCCTCTAGATCATTTATGAATAAATTAAACAGGATTGGTCCCAGGACCGAACCCTGGGGGACCCCACTTTCCACACCCGCCCAATCCGAGTACTCCCCATTAATCATCACCCTCTGGACTCTCCCCTGGAGCCAGTTCTCTATCCAGGTACTCACCTTATGGTCCATACCTACCTTCCTTAGTTTGTACAGTAAGCGTTTGTGGGGAACGGTGTCAAAGGCCTTTGCAAAGTCCAGATACACCACATCCACAGGCTTACCTTTATCTAGGTGGCAGCTCACTTCATCGTAGAAGGTTAATAGATTGGTTTGGCAAGAATGATTTTTCATAAATCCATGCTGATTGCTACTAATAATAGTTTTCATTACTAAAGTCTTGTATATGGTCCCTTAATATCCCCTCCAAAATCTTGCAGACTACAGATGTTAGGCTGACCGACCTATAGTTCCCCGGGATACACCTCGGCCCCTTTTTAAATATTGGTACCACGTTGGCTTTTTTCCAATCAGCTGGCACCATACCTGTCTGTAAACTATCCTTAAAGATCAAGAATAAGGGTCTGGCAATCACCTGGCTGAGCTCTTTAAGAACCCTCGGTTGCAAGCCATCCGGTCCCGGTGATTTATTTATGTTAAGTTTCTCTAGTTTAGTTCTAAGTCTATCTTCTGTTAGCCATGGCGGCACTTCCTGAGGTGTGTTGTTTAGTTCGGCCTTACAAGCTAGGTTCGTGTAGCCCCCCGATTCTTTTGTGAAGACTGAAGAGAAGAAATGATTTAACACTTCCGCCTTTTCTTTGTCCTCAGTGGCCATATTACCTTTGTCATCTTTTATGGGGCCAATGTGTACTGGCCTCGCTTTCTTACTGTTTATATACTTAAAGAACTTCTTGGGGTTCTTTTTGCTCTCCTCCGCTATATGTCTCTCGTGTTCTATTTTAGCCGCCCTGATTTCGCCTTTACATTTCTTATTACACTCTTTGTAATGATTAAATGCTGCCAATGACCCCTCAGTCTTGTATTTTTTGAAGGCCTTTTCTTTAGCACTAATATGCATTTTTATGTTGGTGTTTAGCCACCCAGGGTTTAATTTTGCTCTTTTAAATTTATTTCCCTTTGGAATGCACTGGTCAATCCCCTTGTTAAGTATGCTCTTGAAGCACTCCCATTTTTCCTCCGTGTTCTTTGTTCCCAGGGTTCTATCCCAATTGATATTTTCTAGCAGCGAGCGCAGTTTTGGGAAATTGGCTCTTTTGAAATTCAGCGTCCTTATATTACCCCTCTGCTTCCTATAATTGTAATTAATACTGAAACTTATTGACCTATGGTCACTGTTTCCTAAGTTGTCCCGTATTTCTATATCCGTGATCAGGTCTGTATTGTTGGTAATCAGTGGGTCAAGTACTGCATCTTTCCTCGTCGGTGCATTCACCATCTGACCCATGAAATTGTCCTGCAAAACATTTAGGAACTGCCTAGCCTTGGCTGAGTGTGCGGTTCCTTCTGCCCAGTCTATATCTGGATAATTAAAGTCCCCCATTATAATGACATTTCCCATCCTTGCTGCCAATCCTATCTGTAAAATGAGGTCCGCCTCCCCCTCCTCCCTCAGGTTGGGGGGCCTATAGCATAGGCCCAATATTACCTTCCCCAGAAGGTGACATTCTTGGTGGCTATAACCTCGGCCTGCAGGGTATCGGAATTGGTGGCATTATCCTGTCGCAGTTCCTATTTAGTGGTCCATAGGGATAAAGTGGCTTTTTGTGGTTACGGGCGGACCAAGAAAAGGGCTGGCTGCTTCTTTGTCTGCCATCTCCAGATGAACCAGACAGACGGTGACTCAGGCCTATTCCATTAAAGGTCAGATTCCACCTTTCCCTGCCACGGCGCATTCTACTCGGGTGGTGAGTGCTTCTTGGGCCTTCTGTCATCAGGCTTCAATATCGCTAATTTGCAATGCGCCACTTGGTTGTCCGCGCATACCTTTACAAAATTCTATAGGGTAGATACTTTGACATCTGCGGATGCTTCTTTTGGCCACAAAGTTTTGTAGGCTGCTTTTTAAGAGGGGCTGTTCCCTCTTGAGGTTTTTTTTTTTTATTTCTTTATTTTTCAGACAGGCTCCTGTGACCTGGTTAAGGGCTCTTAAGTTTAGCCTTTGGTTATTTGTCCCATCCCTCATTTTCCTTTTCGTCCTGCTTTTGGACGTCCCACTAGTTATTATTTATGGAGCGCTGTGTCCGTCGATGAGTGAAAGTAAAAATGGGATTTTTGTACTTCCCGTAAAATCCATTTCTCGGAGTTCATAGACGGAAACAGCACCCACCCCTCTATGGAGTTCTGATACTTCTAATACTGCTTGCTACTAAACAGATTACCTAGAGCAGAGAGGGGGGTTATATACCAGCTGAGGAAGGCCCATGGGCGTAGCCAGGTGTTTTTTTTTTCTGCTTAGTCCTACTCCTGGAGGAGGCAATATAACCCACTAGTTATGATTTATGGAGCAATGTGTCCATCGATGAACTCAG
The DNA here is from genome assembly GCF_965119305.1 of Pelophylax lessonae. NCBI lineage: Eukaryota > Metazoa > Chordata > Amphibia > Anura > Ranidae > Pelophylax > Pelophylax lessonae. The sequence continues at coordinate 559,927,682 of NC_138770.1, forward strand.
AGAAATGAATTTTACAGTAAGTACAAACATCCTATTATTTCAACCTACCAGTCCTTAGATGAGGCAACTGCATTGTTTTTTCTGGATTTTTTTTCAGTTATTTTCACCTGGTGAACCTGCTAATTACACAGTTCCTGTTGTAGAGTGACTATGCTCGCTACTGCACTGTATCTGTGGAGGGAGCCATGATTGTCATCCAGGCTGGAGTTAAAACATGGCTTATCCTTCTTTTTTTTTTTTTTTAAAAAGGAGCTGGGGGATTAGTAGATTTAACCACCTACGGACCAGAAGCGTACGGCACTGCATAATTTAACTGAAAATTGCGCGGTCGTGCAACACTATACCCAAATAAAATTTTTCCCCACAAATAGAGCTTTCTTTTGGTGGTATTTGATCAATGTGCAATATTTATTCTTTTCGCTACAAACAAAACAAGAGCGAAAATTCTGATAAAAAAAATAATAAAAATTTTTACTTTCTGGCATAAAACCTTATCAATAAAAAAATGTAAAAATCAAATTTTTTCATTATTTTGGCCAGTATGTATGCTGCTACATATTTTTGGTAAAAAAAAAATCCTAATAAGTGCATATTGATTGGTTTGCCCAAAAGTTATCGCGTCTACAAACTAGGGGAAAGATTTTTGTCATTTTTATTTTTTTTTATTTTTTTTACTAGTAATCAGCGACAATCAGCGATTTTTAGCGGGACTGCGACATTGTAGCGGACAGATCAGACACCTAACTGACATTTGACACTGTCCATGTGACCACGTGACCTCCGAGATCGTATGCCGGACAGAGCAGTATCACCCCGGTGTCACTTACGGCAAGTGGGTGAGAGGCGGTATCGGGTGGGTGGGAGATGGAGCGTCTGAGGGATGGAGCGGTATTGAGTAGATGCCGAACGGAACGGTATCACCCGGGTATCACTTACGGCAAGTGGGTGAGAGATGCAGATCTGCTCATTTGGAATTGCTCATATCTTTTCTACATATGTGAGTGGCATATTCAATAACATTTCTAAATGGAATTATGCTATGTGACATTATTTTACCCTTACATGAGCAATATTTGGAACATTGGTAATATCGGTCATTCCGGGGCCGATACCGATATATCAGCAAAAGTGAATATCGGCCCTCCGATAATCCGCTTTGCCGATAATCGTTCGATCCCTACACAGGACCCCTGTGTTCATCACTGACAGAACAGCAGACTGCCGTGTTTACATCGGCAGACCGCCGTTCTGTCTTCACGGGGAGCGATCGCGGTTTGCCTGCGCTCCCCACTAGCTGTCTCATGAAGCGACGTACAGGTACTTCGTTTCATGGGACAGAGCCGACCTGCCGCCGCGTTAAGTATGGCGGCTGGTCGGTAAGTGGTTAAGAAGGAAGATAACATAGTTTATACTTTCAGTTAAGCTCACAGGAAATGACAAGGGCATTGCATTTTTGGCAAGTTTAACAGGTATTATCTACTTGTATTTGCTAAAATAAGTTCTAAGCCTAAAATGAAAAACAATGCGGCTACCACATTTAAGGACTGGGAAGCTGCATTATGGTATTTCTTTTCTTTGTTGGGTCTAAATATCCTGTAACTATTCTCTACGCTATTCAAAATGGAAAATAAGAGCTTTGGCTTTAGATGCACTTTGTTACTCTTCTCTGCTCTAGTAGAATACAGTATGTCATCTATAGAATTTGATTACAGGAAAATAAACATCAAACAATGCCATTTGCTTTGTTTCCTCACCAGCAGCATCTTCATGTAAGGAAGCGTTACAAACCATGGCTTCACAATTGTATATACAGTTGTAATTGTATATTTATATAATCCCTTCATTTATAGACCAAACAACCACCTGAAAATCAGGAGAACATTAACCACTTGCCGACTGCGGTGGTCAGCCCCTCACAGGCAAAGTGACGTAAATATACGTCACTAGCCTGTGAGGCTCTGGGGAGCGAGCGGTTGCCGCCGGCGGCACGCTCCCGCGCGGTCACGGACCCCCCCGCGCGTGTGACCGGCGGACCCGATGTCCGCCGCTCACTCTGCGATCGGCGGGGGAGAGGGAGAAAGTCAGGCAGCTTGTGTAAACAAGCTGCCTGTCATTCTCCCCTGTGTAGAGACACCGATCATACGGTTCTACTATGTAGGACCGTTGATCAGTGTAACTACAGCTCAACAGACAGCCAATCACAGTTAGAATCACGCCCCTAGGGACACACACAGCCCCTCCCTCTCAAATAAAGTTAACCCCTTCACTGCCAGTGTATTTTTACAGTAACAGTGCATATATATATATAGCACTGATTACTGTAGAAATGTCACTGGTAACCCCAAAAGTGTCAAAAATGTCAGTCAAGGGTCCGATCTGTCCGCCGCAATGTCGCAGTACCGTAAAAAAAATCGCAGATCGCCGCCATTACGCGTTAAAAAAAACAACAAAAATGACAAAAATCTTTCCCTTTGTTAGTAAACGCAATAACTTTTGCGCAAACCAATCAAAATATGCTTTTTGCGATTTTTTTTTTTTACCAAACATAGGTAGCATAAAACAAATTGGCCGAAAATGTTAAAAAATTTTGATTTTTACTTTTTTTTTGGGGGGGAATTTCATATAAAAAGAATGTGAAAAATATTGTTTTTTTTTTTTTTGCAAAATTGACGCTCTTTTTTTGTTTATAGCGCGTGATCAAAAAATCGCACAGGTGATCAAATACCACCAAAAGAAAGCTCTGTTTGTGGGAAAAAAAGGACGTCAAATTCGTTTAGGTACAGCATCGCACGACCGCGCAATTGTCCGTTAAAATCACGCAGTGCCGAATCGCAAAATACCCCCTGGTCAGGAAGGGGGTAAAATCTTCCGGGGCTTAAGTGGTTAATCAATAATTAATATACTGTATGCTTCTGGATCAGCATTGTAAATAACGGAAAATGCATATTGGCAGGAAGCATTTTATAAGGGACAGGGAGGTGGTTACATGATCTCATGTATAGTTAAAATATTTTTCACAATATAATTTTTTTTTTTCACAATAACGGAAAATTTATATCAATACTTACCGTAATTTTCCTTTCCTGATGGACTCCATGGCAGCACACGTATGGGTAGGCTCTGCCTCCTCTCCTACCCTATAGGACCCCACTCCTATAAATCTTTGCTCCATACCAGGAGCCGTGTTCCATAACTAGAACTACTCCAGCAGATGGGAGGGGACTCCTGCTGCCATGGAGTCCATCAGGAAAGGAAAATTACGGTAAGTATTGATATAAATTTTCCGTTTTCCTGACAGACTCCATGGCAGCACACGTATGGGAAATAACTAGCCATACACACCCGGGCGGGTAACTGCTGGTTTAACAGAAAAAGGTTTAATTTGCACCGTCAACAGACAAGACTTTTAAACCAAAGTTGACCGAAGATAAAGAAGCCGGTACAACACAGTAATGCGACATAAAGGTATGAATTGATGACCAAGTAGCCGCTCTGCAAATCACGTCAGGAGCTACATGAAGAGAAGCTGCCCACGACGTAGAGATCCCTCTAGTGGAATGAGCTGTCACCACCTCTGGAGGAGCCAGTCCCTTGGCTTTATATGCCCACTGGATGGTCTGAACTATCCAACTTGCTATAGATCTTGAGGAAGCTTGTTTGCCCTTGTTTTTTCCACAGATGAGGACAAAAAGATGGTCTGACTGGCGGAAAGGAGCTGTAGTCTCCAGATATAGCCGAAGAGTTTCCCCCACGTCCAAAGCATGGACAGAATTTTCATCTTGAGATTTGAACGTGGGTAGGACAATTTCCTGGTTGACATGGAATACCGACATTACTTTCGGATTGGAGCCAAGCATCGGAACCAATACTACCCGATCAGGGAAAAACTTAAGGAATGGTTCCTTGTAACCCAAGGCACCGAGTTCAGAAACCCGTTTGGCCGAAGTAATAGCCACCAGAAAGGCTGTTTTCATGGAGATGTTTTTAAGGAAGAATGGATCCTTCTGATTCAAGGTGAGTGAGGAAAGAAACTCCAAGACCGTAGGAAGATCCCACTTAGGGAACCTGGGCTTTCTAGGAGGTCTTAACCTAGTAGCGCCTCTGAAGAACTGGCGAACCAGGGAGTGTTTCGCCCATGCAGTCCCAGTGAAGGCCGAAATGGCTGAAATTTGGACCCGAAGGGAGCTTACTGCCAATGACAGGTCCAGACCGGACTGGAGGAAGCCCAAAATATCCTGGATTCCTGGGTCAGAGACAGAGCTAGATCTGCTATCCACATAATCCTTAAACTTGGACCAGATTTTTTCATAGACCTTGTTCGTGCCGGGTCTTCTGGCACTCATCATTGTAGCGATTGCCTCGTTTGGACAACCGAGCGCTTTCAATCTTTCCCTCTCAACAGCCATGCCATGAGATGAAGCTGTGCTGGGCAGGGGTGAAGAATAGGCCCTTGGGACAGAAGGTTCGGCCTGACTGGCAGAGGTATCGGGTCCCGACAGCTCAGCTGGAGCAACAGAGGAAACCACGGTCTCTTTGGCCAGAAGGGAAGAATCGCTATGATCTGCACTCTCTCTGTCCTAAGTCTGTGAAGAAACTTGAAGATGACTGGCACTGGAGGAAACGCATAGGCCGTTTGAAAATTCCAATGATCCGTCAGGGCGTCTACCCCGTAGGCCTGGGGATAACGCCACCTCGTGTAGAATCTCTCCAGTTTGGCATTGCTTGGAGATGCGAACAGATCTACCTCTGGATGGTAACCTAGAGACATGACCCATATGAAGGTCTCTGGATGGAGTGACCACTCGTTGTTGTCCAGAGCAGACCTCGAGAGGAAGTCTGCCTGGACGTTCTGGGCACCCGGAAGATAGGCGGCTGACAAGTTGGACAGATGTCTTTGAGCCCAATCCATAATAGGTTTCACTTCTTTCAGAAGAGAAGGACTGCGGGTGCCCCCTTGTCTCTTGATGTAGGCGACGGCTGTCGTATTGTCCAGTCTTAGGAGGACCGAGGCATCGGTCGCCAGATGCTGAAAGGCCTGGAGAGCACAGAACGCTGCCCGAAGCTCCAGCACATTCGAGACCACCCCGTATGTAGGGAAGTCCCATCTGCCCTGGGCCACCTCCGACAGGCAATGCGCTCCCCATCCCGTCCTGCTGGCGTCCGAGGTCATGACCAACCAGGACGCTGGAACGATTGAATGGCAGTTTAAAAGATTCTTTCGCTGAAGCCACCAGGTTAAGCTGTCCTTCATGGACGTAGTTATCCGAATGAGGACTTCTGGATTCTCGAAATTCCATTGTTGGAGGAATCCCATCTGAAAGGGCCTCATCTTCCACTGTGCCCACTTCACCATGGGAGCCGTGGAAACCATGGTCCCAATTATCTTCATGCACTGGGACGCCCGGAGATGAGAGGCTGATAATGCCGGACGAATCCTGTTGCGAATTGTCGGAATCTTCTCTAATGGAAGGGAGATAGTGCCTCTGGAAGTGTTGAAGAGGGCCCCTAGGAAGACCAACGACTTCGTGGGTTCCAGATGACTTTTTTCCAAATTCAGGAGCCACCCGAACTCTTGAAGGGTGGAAATTACTTGAGATCTGTGAAGCAGAATTTGATCCTGATGTTCTGACAGAAGGAGCAAGTCGTCCAAGTAATGGTAAAGACGAATCCCTTTTGCTCTGATCAGGGCTACTACAGCCAGTAAGATTTTGGAAAAGATTTGAGGTGATGTGGTAAGCCCGAAAGGGAGACAGGTAAATTGAAGATGCACCTGACCCACTGCGAATCGGAGAGATTTTTGCATTTCTGCTGCGACTGGGACGTGAAAGTAGGCATCTTTCAAGTCTATGGATATCATCCAATCCTCTGGCTGTACCACTTGCCGAATTGTAAAAAGTGTTTCCATCCTGAACCTCTCTTTCTTGATGAAGGTGTTTAGGTGTGTTAGGTCTATAACTGGCCTCCAAGAGCCGCTTTTCTTCAAGACCATGAAGAGCGGAGAGTAGATGCCTTGGAACCGTTCCTCGGTTGGGACAGGCACTGCCGCACCTTGGGCAACCAGGGATTCTACATATGTAAGAAGAGTTGACTTCTTCTCTTCTGAACGGGGTAAGGCCGTAGGAATGAAGCGAAGAATGGGGCTTCTGTCGAAAATCCACACATGTCCGTGTGATACGTTCTGACGGCCCATTGATCTTCGATCGAGGCTGCCCAGACGTGCGCAAACTGAAGCAAGCGTGCGCCTACCCGCACCGTCTGGACAGGTTCGATGTCAAAAAGACTTCGTCGCCTCTCGGCTTGCTGAAGATTTTCCTTTGGAGAACTTCTGCCCTGTAGACTGAGGGCGCTTCCAGTTCTTCCTGAACTCACGACCGGGCCTGTAAAAACGGGCCTCTCTGGCACGATCAGGATTTTGTCTGTTTTGAGGTCTTCTCTGATCTATCAACCGGCGATCCTGGGGAAGGAAACCAGATTTACCACCAGTGGCACGGGTAATAGCACTGTCCAGTTTATTACCAAAGAGGGAGGAACCCTCAAAGGGAATTTTGCACCAGACCTGCTTAGAGGCAGGGTCGGCCAACCAGGGGCGCAACCACAAGGCGCGTTTGGCCGTGACAGAGGACAGCATGACCCGCGCCGCCAAGCGGATTATATCAATGGATGCCTCACCCAAGAAAGCCGTTGCCAGTCTCAACTCCTGAATGGCTGAACTCCTGGCCACCTCTTCGGAGACACTCTGAAGTGTAGCCTCCACGCTGTCTACCCAGGCTTCCATTGCCTTGGATGTGGCTGCCAAAGCCAGAGCCGGCTTACACGCCATACCTGCGGAGAGATAAATCTTTTTAAGATCTGTGTCAATCCGCCTGTCAAGAGCGTCTTTGAATGAGACTGAGTCTTCCAATGGTAAGGTTACGTGTTTCACCAACCTCATCAAGGCCGCATCCACCGTGGGAGCGGAGTCTAGATGTTTCACCTTATCATCCTTAAAGGGATACATTCTGGAGACCTTAGATGACAAAGAGTTTCTCTTTTCAACTCCCTGCCACTCGTCTGTAATAATTTCTCCCAATTCCCCTAGGAGGGGAAAATGGGAACGCTCTTTTTTGAGATGTTTGAAGTATTTCTTCTGTTTAGCTTGGGACTCAGCTGGATCTTCCCATTTTAATGCCTCCTTAACCGCCTTAACTAGCGGTGGGACCATAGCAAGTTCAAAACCTACATTCTGGTCTGCCAAATCATCTTCACTGTCTGTAGAATCTTCTGACAGACGACTTGGTTGGGAGGTACCTGGCTCCACTTCATCCCTTGGGAGGAAACCAGGAGCCTCTGAAGAGTGACCCGAAAGCCTGCTCGAATCCCAATCTCTAAGGGATTCTTTTACAATCCGCCTGACCATAGCCTCCACTGGTTGTGCAGTGTCTTGCTTTTCCCTCAAAACCCTGGAATAACAGGTATCACATAGGGATCTATCCTCAGGGATATGGGCTCGACAGCCCCAGCATGATTTCCCTGAACTGCGGTCAGAATGGCGGGATTGCCGCGGAGCGACTGAACTGGAAGTGTGCTCATGTCGTTTAGACCTGGAGCTAGACCTATGACCAGACTTTGATGAAGAATGCCGATGGGCTGAAGGAGAACGATCCTTTGATCCAGAAATAGGGCGTTGGTCAGACCTAAAAGGGCTAAATAGGGAAAGAAAAACACACTTAGGCTCCATTCCACCAGCCAACGCAAGCAGGTAAGGGTTAAGAAAAACTAGCTCACCTGTTGCGCAGGGACTGGCCACCGGGGGGTGGTGAAGCATCCATTTGCAGATAGAAGCAAAAGCCTGCACAGGAAGAAAGTAAGCATACATGTACTGACTTTCGTCTCCACACCAACCCTTTTACCCCAAATGGCACCTGGATCAAAGCATGACTCACCGCTGAAGAGCAGAGAAACAGCACGGGGAACGCCCGCAGACATCCCATTGTAAACAGGAATGACAGCTGCTTAAATCTCCCGGGCGCCGCAAAGCCACGCCCCAAACGACGCAATATCGTCATAGGAGATCGGGAGCGATGCGCGCGCATGCGCAGACGATACCAGGGCCAAGCCTCATCCTGGACAACCAATTGAAGGTCCAGCGAGGCAGGGGGAGGAGCCTAAGCGACGATCTGGAACGCAGGAGCGCTCCACCGCACAAACAGGAAATGCAATGAAAACCAAAAGAAAGTTTTATACTTTACCACCATGACGATAAACGAACAGTCTCAGGCCTGGATGAATTCATGCGTGTGTGACAGGGCACCAGGGCCTATCCGCTCAATAGCAAGGACGTATTGGCCATCAATGCAGCCCACCTCTCATTCAGGATTTACGGCATCTTCAGCATTTTAAAATAATATTGCCCGGGTCCACCCAATAAATATCGAGATTGCTGGACATAAAACAGGAGGCATCCGACATCAACAAGGTCCACACGCCACCAGCTCGCCTGAAACCGATAGACGTCCTATAAGGTAAGACTTCCTTCTCGCAGGAGGAGGACGAAAAAGGAACACGGCTCCTGGTATGGAGCAAAGATTTATGGGAGTGGGGTCCTATAGGGTAGGAGAGGAGGCGGAGCCTACCCATACGTGTGCTGCCATGGAGTCTGTCAGGAAAAAAATATTTGAAATATTCTCAACATATACAGTCCTTGTTATTCCATGTTATTAAAAAAAAAAAATGTTAAAAAGATTACTGAATAAGCTGTACTTTTATTTCAAGCATAGTACTTTTATATACACTACATATCACCTTCCCAGTGTAACACAGTGTAACAAAATTACTTTCAATTTGTAAAACTATTCCACACTGAATTTTTTTTTTTAATTTCTATTTCTCAGAGAAAAATGGAAAAAAAATGTTCTTTTCATGGCATAATACTTTTACATACACTGCATTACACCTTCCCAGTGTAACAAAATTACTTTCAATTTGTAAAATTACTCCACACTGAATTTTTTTTTTTAATTTCTATTTCTCAGAGAAAAATGTAAAAAAAATGTTATTTTCATGGCTTAAACATTTCCAGAAATTTTACATTTCTAGTTGTGACAAAATTATTCACAAATGTAACATTTTGTTTAAAGAAGAATTGCTATCAACAGTGTGTACATGCTATTCGGCGTTTGTAAAATTAGGTTTGCAAGTCTATGACCTTAAACTAGTTCACAGTTTGGTGTTGGAGGCATAATGTTTTTTTTATTTGCTTTGTGAGGCAATATGGGAAATGGGGTTGCGTTTGTGTATAAGATGTTTTTCTTGCAGGTAAGAGGTTGTAGATTCTATTCTATTTTTGAGTGTGGTGTGTAACTAAAGTGGTAGTAAACCGCAGGTTATTAACCACTTTACCACTGAGCCTATTTTTGCCATTTTTTGTTTACAAGTTTAAATCAGTATTTCTCTTACGTCCTCCGACAGTCGCCGCCTCCTCTAAGTCATCACTATTGGGTATTGTCCACCTATCCGTAGGAATAGCTAGGCATATAGACTTAGTCAAAAGACAAAAGGCATTAGCATATACACACCCATCGGGGCTGTCCCACTGGTCAATACCCCCCCTGCATCACCACTCCCAACTCAGTTTTAGTTTTCCTAGCAATCAGGAATAGTCAGGCTACCTTGTGCTGGGACTTCAGTCTCAGCCTTCCTAAATCTTTTATTTGATTTTCTTTTAAATGTCTGTTTTTTTCTCTCACTTTACTAGCTGTTTATTTTGTCAGCTTTAGTGTTAGTTTATTCTTCGGATGAAGATGGATCATGCGGTGCTGGGATTCGGACTGGCCGCCCTGGTTCTCCAGGGCACAGAGGGTCAGATGGACCCCCAGCCCGCCATCGAGCGTTCAGCTATGGTTCGCCCTGGCATTAAGAACGACCCATCCCTGTTCGCTGCAGGGATGCAGCCGTGAGGTGGCTACCTCACAGGACTTGTCTGCGGTCCTGCAGCGTCATGTCCCTGGCTCACGGCACTCCCTGTCAGATGAGGACAGAGGTTTATCCGTGCATAGAGGCTCCCCCACGCCATCGGTTTGGCCGCAAAGTTCTCAGTGCGGCTGTGCCATGATGGACCCTTGCATTTTTTTCTCTGGGTCCCTGGCTGTTGGCATTTGCTTTCCTGGGCTGTTGCTCCTGTTGAGCATTGTTTTTTTCTGTTGCCCAGTTGGTTCTTACGGTGCATGTAAGATTCCTTTCTCTGATGTGGGTACTGCGTTGCCTTTTCTACGGTTGCGTCTCCCACCCCTCATGTCTATACTGCTTGGGGACATCCCAATAGTGATGACTTAGAGGAGGCGGCGACTGTCGGAGGACGTAAGAGAAAACGGAATTTTTGTAAAATCTTACCTGTAAAATTCCTTTCTCTGAGTCCTCCGACAGTCGCCGCCCCGCTCCTCTTTTGGGGTTCTTATTACCTACTGCTATGCTACCAAACTGAGTTGGGAGTGGTGATGCAGGGGGGGTATTGACCAGATGGGACAGTCCCCGTGGGTGTGTATATGCTAATGCCTTTTGTCTTTTGACTAAGTCTATATGCCTAGCTATTCCTACGGATAGGTGGACAATACCCAATAGTGATGACTTAGAGGAGGCGGCGACTGTCGGAGGACTCAGAGAAAGGAATTTTACAGGTAAGATTTTACAAAAATTCAGTTTTTTTGCTAGAAAACTACTTAAAACCCCCTATATATTTTTAGCAAAGACTCTGGAGAATAAAATGGCGGTCATTGCAATATTTTTTGTCACGCGGTATTTGCGCAGCGGTCTTTCAAACGCCATTTTTTTGGAAAAATTACATTTCACTGCATTTAAAAAAAAACTAAGCAGTAAAGTTAACCCATTTTTTTTGTATATTGTGAAAGATGATGTCACGCCGACTACGGTCAATAAAAATCTCCATAGGCGACGCTTTAAAATTTTTTAATGGTTACCAGTTTAGAGTTAGAGTGTAGCTCTTTATTTTAAATCATTGCTCGCGCTCTGGCGATCGCGGCGATATGTGTGGTTTGAACAGCGACTTCCATGTCCATTTTCTTTCGTGCGCGAGCTAACGGCGACGGGGCGGCTAAATTTTTATTTTATTTTTTTTAATTTTAACACAGGTTTTTTTAAAAAAACAATGTAAACCTCCCTTGTGACAGCAGTATGCAGTGACAGGTACTCTTTATTAGGGATGATCGAACGGTTCGGGTCGACCATCGGTTCGACCCGAACATTGGCTGTTCGAGATTCGGCCGAATTTAGAACTTTTTGCTGAAAAAGTTCGGAATTCGGCAACCAGAACCGACCAAAATGCAATGGTTCAGGAAATGGGCTTTAAAAGCCCGTGATTGGACCAGAACCATCAGTAAAAGCCAATTGAGGGGGCAGGAGAATGCTAGGAATGTGATTGGAGTGACTAGGGGGTCCATAGTCCAATCATTAGTGAATACTCCCCCCAGTATATGATAGCCCCTGCCAAATTCCTAGCATTGTTATACAGGGACATGGAAGAGAGTGGAAGCAGTTCTGTGACTTTCGCTACAAAGTGTCATTTAGCAATTTTTAGTGTGAGGAAAGGGATATCTAGTGTAGTTAGGGTGCTATTTTCCATTATAGTTAGCTTTAATTATTCAGTTTCTGTAGGGAAAGTGTTAAGTGTAAGGGGACCGTAGTGTAGTGTAGGGTTAACTGACTGTGACTGCTGTGGAAGGGTGACAAAACCCTTCCATATCAGGGTGACCGCTATAGAGAAAAGATTGTTTCTCTTGTGTCACTTTCAGAGCACTAATATGGCTCCGCTCCTGTCAGCATTCTTTTTGCTGCAGGCGTTGATAGTGCTTTTTTGAGTCAGGCATGACATCTGAACATGTGTATAGGAGTATATATACATACACATGTCTGTATATATACACCTGCACATATATAGGTGTGAAAGGAGCAGAACACTATACTTTTGCTAATGAAATAATTTGCACTAATATGGCTCCGCTCCTAACACACCTATATATGTGTAAGTGTAAAATACATATAAGTGTGTGTGTATATATATACCCCTATAAAGAAGTTCAGATGTTTTGCCTGCCTCCAAAGAACCCAAAAAAATGCCCAAAAAAAATGCCTGAAAGAACAAACCTGGGCATTTTGTTTTTGGCGCTGGCATTTTTTTGGGTTCTTTGGAGGCAGGCAAAACATCTAAACTTGTTTAGAGGGGCATATATATATATACACACACTGATATGTATTTTACACTTACACATATATACAGTGGGTACGGAAAGTATTCAGACCCTCTTAAATTTTTCACTCTTTGTTATATTGCAGCCATTTGCTAAAATCATTTAAGTTCATTCTTCTTCCTCATGAATGTACACATAGCACCCCATACTGACAGAAAAACACAGAATTGTTGACATTGTTGCAGATTTATTAAAAAAGAAAAACTGAAATATCACATGGTCCTAAGTATTCAGACCCTTTGCTGTGACACTCATATATTTAACTCAGGTGCTTTCCATTTCTTCTGATCATCCTTGAGATGGTTCTACACCTTCATTTGAGTCCAGCTGTGTTTGATTATACTGATTGGACTTGATTAGGAAAGCCACACACCTGTCTATATAAGACCTTCCAGATCACAATGCATGTCAGAGCAAATGAGAATCATGAGGTCAAAGGAACTGCCTGAAGAGCTCAGAGACAGAATTGTGGCAAGGCACAGATCTGGCCAAGGTTACAAAAAGATTTCTGCTGCACTTAAGGTTCCTAAGAGCACAGTGGCCTCCATAATCCTCAAATGGAAGATGTTTGGGACGACCAGAACCCTTCCTAGAGCTGGCCGTCCGGCCAAACTGAGCTATCGGGGGAGAAGAGCCTTGGTGAGAGAGGTAAAGAAGAACCCAAAGATTACTGTGGCTGAGCTCCAGAGATGCAGTCAGGAGATGGGAGAAAGTTGTAGAAAGTCAACCATCACTGCAGCCCTCCACCAGTCGGGGCTTTATGGCAGAGTGGCCCGACGGAAGCCTCTCCTCAGTGTAAGACACATGAAAGCCCGTATGGAGTTTGCTAAAAAAACACCTGAAGGACTCCAAGATGGTGAGAAATAAGATTCTCTGGTCTGATGAGACCAAAATAGAACTTTTTGGCCTTAATTCTAAGCGGTATGTGTGGAGAAAACCAGGCACTGCTCATCACCTGTCCAATACAGTCCCAACAGTGAAGCATGGTGGTGGCAGCATCATGCTGTGGGGGTGTTTTTCAGCTGCAGGGACAGGACGACTGGTTGCAATCGAGGGAAAGATGAATGCGGCCAAGTACAGGGATATCCTGGACAAAAACCTTCTCCAGAGTGCTCTGGACCTCAGACTGGGCCGAAGGTTTACCTTCCAACAAGACAATGACCCTAAGCACACAGCTAAAATAACGAAGGAGTGGCTTCACAACAACTCCATGACTGTTCTTGAATGGCCGAGCCAGAGCCCTGACTTAAACCCAATTGAGCATCTCTGGAGAGACCTAAAAATGGCTGTCCACCAAGGTTTACCATCCAACCTGACAGAACTGGAGAGGATCTGCAAGGAGGAATGGCAGAGGATCCCCAAATCCAGGTGTGAAAGACTTGTTGCATCTTTCCCAAAAAGACTCCTGGCTGTATTAGATCAAAAGGGGGCTTCTACTAAATACTGAGCAAAGGGTCTGAATACTTAGGACCATGTGATATTTCAGTTTTTCTTTTTTAATAAATCTGCAACAATGTCAACAATTCTGTGTTTTTCTGTCAGTATGGGGTGCTATGTGTACATTCATGAGGAAGAAGAATGAACTTAAATGATTTTAGCAAATGGCTGCAATATAACAAAGAGTGAAAAATTTAAGGGGGTCTGAATACTTTCCGTACCCACTGTAGGTGTGTTGGGAGCGGAGCCATATTAGTGCAAATTATTTCATTAGCAAAAGTATAGTGTTCTGCTACTTTCACACCTATATATGTGTAGGTGTGTATATATACCCCTATACAGAAGTTCAGATGTCATGCCTGCCTCCAAAGAACCCAAAAAATGCCCAAAAAAACGCCTGCAAGAACAAACCTGGGCATTTTTTTTTTTTTTTAGCGCTGGCATTTTTTTTGGGTTCTTTGGAGGCAGGCATGACATCTGAACTTCTGTATAGGGGTATATATACACACCTGCACATATATAGGTGTGAAAGGAGCAGAACACTATACTTGCGCTAATGAAATAATTAACACTAATATGGCTCCGCTCCTATAACACCCATATAAGTGTAAAATACATATAAGTGTGTGTGTATATATATACCCCTATACAGAAGTTCAGATGTTTTGCCTGCCTCCAAAGAACCCCAAAAAATGCCAGCGCCAAAAAAAATGCCCAGGTTTGTTCTTGCAGGCATTTTTTTGGGTTCTTTGGAGGCAGGCAAAACATCTGAACTTCTGTATAGGGGTATATATATATATATACACACACACACTCTTGTATGTATTTTACAGTTACACATATATAGGTGTAATAGGAGCGGAGCCATATTAGTGCAAATTATTTCATTAGCAAAAGTATAGTGTTCTGCTACTTTCACACCTATATATGTGTATGGGTATATATACATATAAGTATGTGTGTATATATACCCCTACACAGAAGTTCTGATGTTTTGCCTGCCTCCAATAACCCCCAAAAAAATGCTTGATACTAAACCGGCAAGATGTGAAAAGAGCGGAGCCATATCCCTGTTCTATAAGTGACAAAATACAAATAATCTTTTTTTTTTTATGGTTCTGGACATGCTACAGAGCTGAAACTTCACATGTACACTTTTTAGACCCCCAGACACTAAATCCAAAATCAAAATATCTCTTTTTTTTTTTTTTTAATTTTTTCAATAATTGGCTATCAAAAATGACAATTTTTAAGAACTTTTTTTTGTGTGATTCATAGTCCCTGGGGCATGACCCAGAACCCTAGGCACTTTTTAGCGGCATTTATTGGGTTTTAAAATGGTGTTTTTTGATTACCGAAGTTCGGGTCCCATTGATTTCAATGGGGTTCTGAAATCCGGGCCGAACTTTCGGGAAGTTCGGATGTTCTGGCCGAAACCGAACTTTTGAAAAGTTCGATCATCCCTACTTTTTATGGAGGGATCGAGGGTCTAAAAGACCCTAGATCCCTTTACTACACTTCCATGTATTCAAAACGCCGAAAACTGCATTTTTGAATACATTCACGCTTGAATCTGCCGCCTTTAGCAGCGGAGTAACCCGGATGTGACCTCCATTAGCAGCAGAGTAACCCGGCGTGACGTCATGAACGCCGCCTCCGGGTTACGTGATCGGAGACCCGATGGCAGCCACTTCTAGCTTTGATCGGGACTCCATCCAGCCGGTGGGACGGGAGACCCGGGCAAAGACGTGGAAGGCGGCGGGAGGGGGGTGACGTCCCCTCCTGCTCGCCGGGGTAATGATACAACCACGCAAAGTCAGCCGACGTAGGTCTACGTGGCTATTCATTAAGTGGTTAAAAAAAGAAAAAAATCCCTGCAAGGCAATGTCATCATGTGCTAGTATGCATCGCATACTAGCACATTATGATAGACTTACCTTAGAACAAAGCCCTCTGGCACCGCAATGTCACTGCTAAGGTGGCTGACATCTTCCCCCCTGTCTGCCTTCTGTGTTTGCGGCCTCCAGCTACATGAGTGGCCAGGGGCGCTATGACGTTACTCCCATGCATGTGCATGGGAGCGTTGTCAAAAATTGTGGTTGTTGGGGTTGGTGCGGACCTAGGATAAAATACCTGTGTCTGTGTATAAACCTAAGTGTATTCAGTAAGTATTGTATTCACCTTCTAAACCAAAATAGCATACATGGGAAAAGTTTTCTGCATAGGTCGCAGAAAAAAGTTGGTTGTATGGAGGGTGAATGATGCACAAGGTAACACATAAATGTTATGATAATAGGTCAATTTATTATGATAATATTGTGTGGAATGCACACTGTGCAGTACAAGTCATGATGTTTCAACGATAGACAGAAAACAAGACGGAAACATGTAACAAAAATACAAAAACCGGCCGGTACAAAAGAATGACTTATCAAGGTGAAAAATAGGGGATGTGGGAAGTTCACATGGAGTGTCTCAATATTGAGCTTGTTCCTCTCACATAATTGTGTATGGCCTGATAAGTTCCTTGTGGAAGCTCGGGTGCGACAGGGGGAGCGATATCACTCAATGTATGGTGCAGAGGGGCTGATCCGGTAAGACAGGGGTTAATTGGAGAGGAGTTCGATCCGGATGGAGGATATGCTGGAGGGATAGTCAATCTTTTTGCATATTCCTCTGCATTGCCTACCAGGGCTGGGCTGTATAGCAGTTGAGTGTCCTGGGATGTGGGGAATGCCTAGAGGGTGTATGCATGCATTGCGGCGACAGTATGGTGTGGCTGGTGTGTATGCAATTGCAGTGGTATGATGCCAGGGTTTCTGGGGGACTTTGTAAGGTACAATGGTCCTGCTGACAGTATAGCTTATACTCAGTGTATGTACCTGTAAGTTCTGGCTGTGTCTTCGCCCCGCAAAAAGTACCTGTCCTGTCGGATGTCCTGTGCTTGGCTGCTTACTGGGCTGCTGTCTGCCGCTCTCCTTCCCTTTCTTACGGTCGGTGTCCTCCTGACTCGGCTGTCTCATTTTTTGATAGCCGTGCGCTCCTTTCCCTCGCATCCGCCATCCACTACAGGAGTGTAGTGTGTGTACGGCCGGGCTGATGACGTCAACTAGTTTCGCTGGCCGTGGCGTAGCTTCGTCTGGACGTTCATGAGGTCGGCAGCTGGTCCCTTATAAGTAGTCTTCACAGCTGCACGAACTCAAGTAATCAAGTGGGTGGGGAAGTTTCTGAAGTGTTTTTTTTTCCCCCAATAAATGCTTGGGGCATGTCTGGATGATTTAGCGGGTAGGGGTAAAAGCATTCTTGGCATTTAAAAAGGACATTAGATGGATTCCTCATGTAGCAGCAAAAAGATGATACAGGAGACATCCTTAAAGTGGTAGGGGGTCATTATCATGGAAAAGAAGAGAGGTGCTGAGAAACATGTGGGTCAGCATAGGATGATAGAAAGAAGGGATGTGAAAATAACACATGAAAACCATGACAACATGACAGCAAGACAACAAAGGGGACATGGCCCACAGTCACATAGGTACTGCACCTAATCTATAAAGGGGGTACTATATGTGTGTAAGAGGCATCGACCACTGTAAAGAGACGTCTATAGAGGTCATTAAGACCGCTTAATAAATTTGACTCATACAGAAATATAGGTCGGTGGTCGTGTCATGGTGTGTGGGGGCCTAGGTTAGTTGCGTGTGTATGGTCCAATCAAATCGATTGTAGCTAACCATGAAGTACACTCTGGAGGGGCCGAAAAAATGGCAAATAATGCATGTCAATGCTATCTTGTTAAGGAGTAAGTGTCGTGGTAGGAACATCCGCCCAACATAAGATATCCTTCCTGGACCTATGGATAAGAGTGGAAACCACCAACTAGTCACCAACACATACCGCAAGACAACAGCTGCAAATACACTACTACAAATCAACAGCCACCATCCTCAACGGCTCAAAAATGGCATCCCCACAGGCCAATTTTTGCGGATCAAGCGCAACTGCACAAACAAAGAGGACTATCTTAAGGAAAGTAAGGACCTTTACCAAAGATTCAGGGAGAGGGGTTATTCACATCGCCAACTAAGAAAAGCCAAAAAAAAGCCAATAGAGGAGCAAGGGATGACGAGCAATGGTACATACACTGAGTATAAGCTATACTATCAACAGGACCATTGTACCTTACAAAGTCCCCCAGAAACCCTGGCATCATACCAGTGCAATTGCATACACACCAGCCACTCAGCTGCTTACTGTCGCCGCGATGCATGCATACACCCTCTAGGCCAGTGATGGTGAACCTTGGCACCCCAGAGGTTTTGGAACTACATTTACTATGATGCTCAACTACACTGCAGAGTGCATGAGCATCATGGGAAATGTAGTTCCAAAACATCTGGGGTGCCAAGGTTCACCATCACTGCTCTAGGCATTCCCCACATACCAGGACACTCAACTGCATTACAGCCCAGCCCTGGTAGGCAATGCAGAGGAATATGCAAAAGGATTGACTATCCCTCCAGCAGATCCTCCATCCGGATCGATCTCCTCTCCAATTAACCCCTGTCTTACCGGATCAGCCCCTCTGCACCATACATTTAGTGATATCGCTCTCCCGATCGCACCCGAGCTTCCACAAGGAACTTATCAGGCCATACACAATTATGTGAGAGGAACAAGCTCAATATTGAGACACTCCATGTGAACTTCCCACATCCCCTATTTTTCATCCTGATAAGTCATTCTTTTGTACCGGCCGGTTTTTGTATTTTTGTTACATGTTGTCCGTCTTGTTTTCTGTCTATCATTGAAACATCATGACTTGTACTGCACAGTGTGCATTCCACACAATATTATCATAATAAATTGACTCATTTATGTGTTACCTTGTGCATCATTCACCCTCCATACAACCAACTTTTTTCTGTGACCTATGCAGAACACCTTTCCCATGTGCATGGGAGCGGCTGTTTCTGCCACGGGCTGTGAAGGTCCAGCACCGTAGGCCGGACCTTTAGAGCTCGAGCACTGGTGATGTCATCGGCTGCATGTGTTCTGAATATCTCCTAAACTGTGCAAGTTTAGGAGATATTCACAGTACCTACAGCTAAGGCTTATTATAGGCTTACCTGTAGGTACAAGTGGTGTAACAGAGTTTACTACCAATTTAAGAAAGAAAGGGAAATTAAGAAAAAAAAAAGTGGGTAAAGGAAATGTCTCCTCCTGTATTCCCTGGGAGCACGCCATTAACGTCATGTCTGAAAGCTGAACTCTAGGATCTATTTGTAATGCTTTATCACATTGGTCCAGCTTGGTACTATGTAAGTATGCATTGCTTCTACCTGATGGACCACTTAGGGAAGCTGGAAATCACTGTAGTAGTCAACACTACTGCAATGATAGCCGTGATCTTCTGGTTCCTGCCCAGGTTCTGTGAGGTTCTAATAGGGGGTCACCCGCTCAGCACCACCACCATTCAGAGAATGCCTTGTATTTTTTTCACTGAATACAGGGCATTTTCCGATTGGACAAGTTGGAGAGGAGGGATGGGGGGTAGCCACTTGCATAGTACCTGAGCAGGACCTGGAAGATTGTGAATATCGCTCTAGTAGCACCGACTGCTACGGTGTTTTTCAGTTTCCCCAGCAGTCTATAAGGTATGAGTAATACATACTTTAAAATGTCACTAAAGGCAAAACAAACAGAGATTTTCCTTTACTTCCTGTACTTATTGCCAAAACAGGAAGTGAGAGGAAATCCCTACAAAGTGAGGCAATCCCAGTATGTCACCATTAGATTTATCCTCTATTAGTGTTCCAATGTCAACCCAAAATTTGGGATTTTCTTTTACTCTCATTTTTCAAGAGGGGGAATCTCCCTAACTGGGACAGAGACGGCAATAAAAACTACTCTATCCAAAACTTAAAAAAAATTTTGCCTTTAGTGACAAATTATTGTGGTAAGCTGGGCCGATGTAAGCATGCAATACAAAACATTCATCAGGAGTCCAGATTTAATTTGGTTTAGAACCCTATTTCCATTTGTGGATGGGCATATGTAATTCAAGATTGCCAGAGCCATATGAACTTTGTGTGAGTATTCATGGGATACTGGTAGCTTTTTTTATTGTCCTATTTATAGACTATGAGTAAGACCATAAAGCTTGGGCTAGGGGTGAGTTATTTGTGGGCCAAGCCATTATTGAGACAGCCTTAAAAGCCTGTTTTAGGGTAGGAGGGGATTGTAGGGAGTTTTTAACCACTTAAGCCCCGGAGGATTTGGCTGCTAAAGGACCAGGGGTTTTTTTGCGATTTTTTACTGCGTGACTTTAACGGACAATTGCGCGGTCGTGCGACGCTGTACCTAAACTAATTTGACGTCCTTTTTTTCCCACAAACAGAGCTTTCTTTTGGTGGTATTTGATCACCTGTGCGATTTTTTGATCACGCGCTATAAACAAAAAAAGAGCGTAAATTTTGCAAAAATAACAATATTTTTCACATTTTTTTATATGAAATTCCCCAAAAAAATGTAAAAATCAAAATTTTTTAACATTTTTCGGCCAATTTGTTTTATGCTACCTATGTTTGGTAAAAAAAAATCGCAAAAAGCGTATTTTGATGGGTTTGCGCAAAAGTTATCGCGTTTACTAACAAAGGGAAAGATTTTTGTCATTTTTGGTGTTTTTTTTTTTTCGGTACTGCGACATTGCGGCGGACAGATCGGACCCTTGACTGACATTTTTGACACTTTTGGGGGTACCAGTGACATTACTGCAGTAATCAGTGCTATACATATGCACTGTTACTGCAAAAATGACACTAGCAGGGAAGGGGTTAACTTTATTGGACAGGGAGGGGTTAAGTGTGTCCTAGGGGCGTGATTCTAACTGTGCAGGGACATTGCTATTGGTGTAAAAGCAAAGATCAACAGTTCTACATAGTAGAACGGTCAGATCTTCACTTTTACACAGGGAGAACTGACGGGCAGCTTGTTTACACAAGCCGCTCTGTCTTTCTCCCTTCACAGGAGCGATCGTAGTGTGACTGGCGGACATCGAGTCCGCCGGTCACACGCACTGACTTGTCTGTGAACGAGCCGCGGCGGGCGCGCGCCTCGGCGGGCGCGCGCCCGCCCGCAATAGGCTCGCAAGTCAGTGACAGGCGAGTGACGTATCGATACGTCACTCTGCCTGGCCGGGGCTGACCGCCGCACGACTACCGGTTAATAGGTAATTAGCACCAAAGCATTAAAACTTTGCAATCAGATTTAAGAGAGCTAGCACGTTGAACATTTAGAGAGAGCAGTCCACATGGTTTCCTACTCCTCTTGTGTCTTTGATGTGGCCAAATCTATTTTCTCTTTCTGCACATAGGCATGTTGGGTTACTAAGTTAGTTGAGGTGAATGTCTGATAAATTAAAGACACAATTCCACAAGCTGTGGGAACTTGTACAAATATATTTTTGAAGGGGAAAAGTTCTGGAAGTGAGCTGTATTGAGTTTAGTTTTGCAATATTTCAATTGGAGGTATCTAAAGTTTTCCATATTGAGTATGTGGTATTTGTCTTTTAACTTCTAAAAAGCTCAGCCTTTAGAGAAGAATGCTTGGTATAGTTTTGGAACTGTGAGTCAGGAAAAATCATGAGGGTTGTCGAGACCAGGGAGGAACTAAGGATTGTGAGTTGAGATTACTTTATTGAAACATTGACCTTTGGGGAGGATAGGTACTGGCCAGAAACTGAAATGTTTAGGGCAACAGAACTTTTCTTGGTAATTGGCAAGCCCAAAATGCGTGCCAATTTGAGAAAGTCTATGAGGTTTGTGTCATCCCCAGATCAGTTACCAACAAGTAAATACCCCCTTCCTGCCCAGGCCAATTTTCAGCTTTCAGTGCTGTCACATTTTAAATGACAATTGCATGGTCATGCAACATTGTACCCAAACAACACTTTTATCATTTCTTTCCCACAAATAGAGCTTTCTTTTGTTGGTATTTGATCACCACTAAATTTTTTTTTTTTCTAAACAAATAAAAATAGACTGAAAATTTTGAAAAAAATAAAAAAAAAAGTTTCTCTTTGTTTCGGTTATTAAATGATGTAAATAAGTAAGTTTTCTCCTTCACTGACTGGCACTGATGATGAGGCACAAATATGCAGCACTGATGGGCACTGATTGGCATCTCTAATGGGCACTTACTTGCATCCCTGGTGGGCACAGGTGGGCATCCTTGGTGATAATCAGTGCAGACCCCCCCCCCCCCCATCAGGAGAGCCGCTGATCGTCTCTCCTCTACCCACGCCTTGTCAGTGCGAATAGAGGAAAAGCCTATAAACTGCACTTCCTGGTTACGATGTGACCAGCTGTGATTGGACACAGCTGATCACATGGTAAGGCTTTTTACCAAGATCGGAGATGCGGTGTGTCAGAGCGACACACCGCACCACCGATCGCCATGCTGCGCGTCTTATCCTGCTGTACGTCATATGTAAGCCCAGTCAGGATAACTTAACCACTTTGCGGCCATCATTTTGCTATTTGGCAGGAGGGAAGTGGTTAAACAGCTATAAACCTGACCATTACAATGTACCTACCCGTAACTCAGTTCTACCTACGCCATTCTACCCTATGTGCAAAAAAAAAAAAAATGAACCTTGGTCAAATGCAAACGGGTGATTACAAAGCAGTTGTTTTTTAGACATGTAATGCAGTGTTTCCTTTCTCTTCTCAGGTTTTGCAGTTGGAAAAGCCAGCGACAGAATGATAGCACTAAGAAAAGTAAGACTTTGTTGTCATTCCTTGTAAACAAGATTTATTTGTGATGCTTACCTTAACCAGTATATTATCCTATATGACATTTGGAATGCTTCTATGACCAAAATAGAAGAGTTTTTTTTTTTTTTTTTTAATAAAGAAAAGGCCCTGGGGTCAGTGGTCATAAGAATGCCCCAGGGTTGGTGGTAGGAAGAATGCCACAGAGGCAGTGGTAGGAGGAATGCCTCAAGGGCAAGTAGTAGGAAGGATTGCCACAGCCTCATTAGGAGTAAACAAAATACCCCAGCTGGAGACAGAATAGTGCCTCGTTAATGTTAGTGGAGGAGTAGTATCCAATCGTTGATGTCATTGGGAAGAGGAATATTTTACCATCACTGGTGTCAGTTGAAAGAGTTCTAGTTCATGATTGTGTCAGTCGGAGAAAGAACAGTGTTTTATCATTGGTGTCACTTTGAAGAGAATTAGTGGCCCATTGTTGGTGTCAATGGGGGGGGAATAGATGCTCCCCCCAACACTTGTGCTCAGTGGTTAGAGCCCATGCACCCACTGCCACTCTGCACACAAAGACTTTAGCCTACCCTGAGAAGGCCCTCCATGCGGTGACTTCTCACAGGGGCCAGCAAACAGAAAGCAATAGGCCATAGCTGAAGGACTGCTTTACCAGAATACAATGATGTGGACTTTTTTCAGTAAGCTAAAGTACTTATAAGTGTACTAATCCTTATCAAGCCACCTTATGCACAAAACGGCATGTTGATTGTGATTTTCTCTCAGCTCTTTTCTCTTTCGTTCATTGATGGACACAGCTTCTGATCTTCTTAACCATTGGGTTATACTGCCCTCTAGGCAGAAAAAACGTCTGGCTAAGCCTATGGGCAGTCCCATGGGGTATACTCCCTCTCTCTGCTCTAGGTGAGGTACTAAGTTTTTTTCTTCCTAGTCAGGAGTAAGGACCTAATTCCTTGCTTGGATCTCTGGTCCTGGCAATTTTTTTCTTTTGGATAGAATTTTTTCTCCTGGTATTTCCCTGTGAGATCTACAATCAACTGCCGGACTGGGCAACGGGCTGGATAATCTAGATCCAGTGGTCACCCCAGTCTGGCAAACGAGTGTGGGAAGACCTCGCGCTAGGTCGGCCGCGACATAGCCCCACCGGAAAGGGGCTGCCTGCAAGTTAAATGCCTCGCAAGGTCTCATATGACTGCGTCTCGGCCCGAGTCGCAGCGTACCTCCTGGCCGACAGCCCCCCCTTTCGATGACAAGGGGTTCTGTCTGGAGCAGTGCCCACCTGGTTCCTGGTATGATGAGTAGCTGTCCCCCCCTCTCCTCCTGAGGGTTTTGGGGTGGGCGTGGGCCCCTCCTTGGGACAGTCAGACCCCCGGGTTTCCCTCCTTCCTGTCAGGCACCCCCCTTCATCTGTCCCCCCCCCCCCCATCCTACCCACCCTCCACTTATGCTGGGGCTGTGTGGGTGGTCTGGGGTGGGGGCAGGGCGCTATGCCGGGGGGGGGGGGGTGCGCCGCTGGCGACTGAACGATCGGCTGTGCGGGGGGTTGTACTTAGTGGGGGCTCCTGCCAAGGCTCCCTGTCCTGCTTGAGCCTGTCCTTGAGGCCTAGGAATCCCTCCTGGGTCCCTGGGAGCCTTGTGGTGCCATTATTTTGTGTACTCAATGCACAGAGACCATGTTTGTGTAGTCCAGCGGCCATTTTACTGTGGTTTGCCATTGAAAATAGCAGGGGCCATGACAGTGGAGCCCTCTGGGCAGCGATTTCCTCAGTGGGTGCCCCTCCTCATCCATTGGTGCTGACTTCCTGGATCCTTTCATTTCCTGATCGCCACTCGTTCAGTGCAGATTCTCCTAGTGGCTGTGGTGCCTGGTTTCTGCGGGGTGGGGAGTCTGGTGGGGTCCTCTCCCTCTCTGCTGAGGATCAATTGGTGCTTTGTGACTGCCAACTGGGTGGTGCTGCCAGTGCAGTGGGGGGTTTTCTCTTAGCAGTGTTTTACACTTTTTTGCGGTGTCCCCCTTGTGTCTCATGGAGTCTTTGTATCACATCTCCCCACCTGATCCCCTCTCTGGGGCCACGGGGCCCTCTGGCTCCCATCCATCCATCGATGCACTGACAGCGGTCCTGGAGTCCCTTTTGTCCCAGGTGGAGGTGGCTTTTGGGCGACGGGCTGGCAAAATGTGCCCCCCCCCGCCTTCCCCTGCCTCATCTGTCTTCTCGGCCGCTGTGGACGTGGATCACCCTGCTGGGTCTGCGACCACACACCCTGAAACCTCAGATAGTGAGGAAGATTCTTCCGCTTCTGCAACCGCGCATGAAAAGGCGCTGGTGGACGCTCTGATTGTTATCTGTGCTTGAGACTTAAAGTTAGAGGACACAGCTGCGGCTGTGACGGAGGCGGCGGTGCTTTTTTTAGCACTCACACAAGCCATCCAGAGCAGCAAAGGAGTTCCCTTTCCCCTCCTATTTTGAAAAATTGTCCCCTCGGGGTCCCTAAGCAAGTTGCTAGGCGATACCCCTATGAGGAGTCCCTTCTTAAGAAGTGGTCTGTTCCACCGGTGGTGGACCCTCCAGTTTCTAGATTAAACAAGGCAACCATGATTCCAATTGTAGAGTCCCCTGCCTGTAAGGACCCAGCTGACAGGAAGGCGAAGGCTGTGGCCCACAATTTGTACACCCTGGCTGTTTCGGCACTGAGGTCGATTTTTACTATTGCCCTGGTGTGTCAGAGTGGGCTAAGCTTTTACATTGTGACCTGGAGGGAGAATAGCTCCCCCCTCCCTTTGCTGAGCTGGCGGACGAGCTGGTCCAGGGGCTACAGTTTATCTGCCTCTTTGGATGCGCCTTCCCTAGTGGCTCGGCTCTCAGTTTCAGCGGTGGTCCTTCGGCACGTCGCTTGGCTCAAATGCTGGTCTGCAGACAAAACGTCTAAAAAGGCCTTGACTGATCTTTCCTTTCAAGGATATTAGTTAGATGCTACTCTGGAGGACATCATTAAAGGTCTCACGGGGGAAAGAGTACCTTTCTTCCGCCAGCTACTAAGGGCTAGGACCCTTGTTGTAGACATAGGCCCTTCTGCTCATGAGAAGTTGTTCCGTCCCTCGGGGTCGACTGACAAGGGATCGGAGCCCTTCGGGGCCTCCTCCTCTGAAGGATCCAAGCGAACTTGGTCTGCCAAGTCAAGTGCGGGCTTCCCCAGACCCGTGGACAAGACTCCTTGAGCAGGAAGGTGTGCCCTCACCCGTTTCTGGGGTGGGGAGATGTCTTCACTGGTTCCCGAACCCGTAGACTACCCTGGTGCAAGAACAAGTGGGTCCACGATGTCATTCAGTCCGGCTACAAGATCGAGTTTCGTTCTTACCCTCCGGTAAAGTTCTTCCTTCCGACGTGCGACTGTCCCCAGTCCGCTTACAGGCTGTTTTTGGGGCGGTGCAAGACCTTTTACTTTAAAGGGTGATGGTTCCGTCTTCAGAACGTTTTCTGGGGTTTTACTCCCATTTACAGTCCCAAGGAAGGAAGGCAAGGTGCGTCCAATTCTGGACCTCAAGGTGCTGAACTGCATTGTGTGGATGCAGAAGTTCAGAATGGAGTACGCGCGGTGGTGGCTTCCCTGCTTTAGGGGGATTTTCTCCATCGCTTACCTTCACTTTCCAATATGTGTCGGTCTCCAGCGTTTCTCCGCTTTGCCGTGGGAGAGGAGCATTTTCAGTTTGTGGCGTCCCCTTTTGGTCTCGCCTCTGCTCCTAAAGGCTTCACAAAAGTGTTGGCCCTGGTGCCAGCATTGTTATGCCAATGGGGGATCGTGGTACTGGGCTACTTGGACGTCATCCTTCTGCGAACAGAGTCTTACTGCTCTGGTGGAAAACCTGGAAATCACCATAGGAGCTTGAGGGAGTTTGGTTGAATTCTGAATTTTTGAGAAGTCTGCTCTGGCTCTGTCCACAAGCTGGACTATCTGGGTCTGACTCTGGACTCAGCCTTAGCCAGAGTGCTCCTTCCTTTGGACAAACTCCAGAAACTACAGGCTGCAATTAATCTCCTGCTGTATAGCAGATGGTCATCCCTCCGGACTTGTATATGGGTGCTGGGCCTGATGGTGTCTACCTTCGTGGCGGTTCCATTTGCACAGTTCCATATGAGGTTCCTGCAAGGGAGATTCTGGCCAAATGGAACAATAATCTGTAGTCCCTGGACAATCAAACCCGGGCTGAGCCGGGGAACGAAAGAGTCCCTGTTATAGTGGCTTCGTGCTTCAGCTGGGCAAATCCTTCTTCCCCTTATATTGGACAGTGGTCACCATGGATGCCAGGCTGTTCAGTTGGCAAATATTCTGCTTAGGGGATCTGGACACTGGAAGAGTCCAGACTACTTATCAATGTCTTGCAACTCCGAGCGATCAGACTGTGCCTGGAACATTGGACGGATCATCTTCAGGGTTGTCCAGTGCGTATTCAATCAGACAGTGCCACGGCCGTGGCTTATGTCCGTCTCCAGGGGGGTACAAGAAGTGTCCTGGCAGTTCTGAAGGTAGCTGGCATTCTAAGGTGGGTAGAACGGTTTGTTCCAGTCCTCTCTGCCGTACATATTCCCTGGGTGTAAAACTGGCAGGCAGAATACCTCAGTCGGCAGGCGTTGGACCAAGATGGGTGGTCCCTTCATCCAGAGGTGTTTCATCAGTTGTGTCTCCAGTGGGGCATCCCGATGTTGATCTGTTGGCATCTTGTCTCAACAGAAAGGTGCAGAGGTTTGTGGCACAGTCGCAGGATCCTCTGGCGGACGCCACAGACCCAATGGTGGCCCCATGGGGTCAGTATCGTCTGATTTATGTCATTCCTCCTCTCAAACTTCTGCCAAGACTTCTACGCAGGATTAAGGCCGAAGGGATTCCGGTCATCTTAGTGGCCCCGAATTGGCCTTACCAGGCTTGGTACGCCGATTTGGTGCGGCTGGTCGGCGATGTTCCTTGGAAGCTTCCTCTCAGGGAGGATCTGCTGTCCCAAGGACCAATGTTCTATCCTGCTTTGCAGTTTTGAGTCGGTGTTTCCAACACTTAAAAGCTAGAAAACCTACTTCTAGGAAGACGTACATTGCATGGTTTGAGTCTCTTGGGGTTAACCTATGCTCTTGTTCGTCGGGGCCTTCCTTCAAAGGGGGGGGGGGGGTTGAGCAGAAACTTGAAATACCTTCAAGGGTCAGGTGTCGGCCTTAGTGGTCTTATTTCAACAACCCCTGGCCCCATACTCCTTGGTGTGTACTTTTCTTCAGGGAGTTAGGCTTTTGACCCCTCCAGTGCGGTCTCTGTTGCCATCTTGGCACCTTGATCTGTTGCTCTCAGTCCTTCAGAAGCCTTTTTTTGAGAATCTTCAGGAGATTTCCCTTCTTACGCTGTCCCAGAAGGTGGCCTTTTTTTGTAGCTTTCACCTCAGCACGTAGGGTTTGGAATTGGCAGCGTTATCCTGTCGTTCACCTTACTGGTGGTTCACAGTGATTAGGTGGTTCTTCGCCCCTGTCCATTGTTCCTTCCTCAGGTTGTCTCAGTTTCATTTGAATGGAGACATTGTTTTGCCTTCCCTGTGTCCCAGGCCAACACCTCCGAAGGAAATTGCTTTGCATGTCTTGGATGTGAACCGGGCAATTGGGGTGTACCTGGCAGTTACAGAGTTTTTTTAGGAAGTCAGCTCACTATTTGTGCTCACGGGTGTGCCTCGGAAAGGGTTGTCCGTTTGTCCATTTCCAGATGGATCTGACATACGGTGGTTCAGGTCTATTCCAACTAGGGTCAGGTTCCTCCTTTCCCTGTCCAGGCACATTTTACTTGGGCGCTCAGTGCCTCTTGGGCTTTTCGTCATCAGGCGCCAGTGATGCAGGTTTGCAAGGCGGCCGCCTGGTCATTGGAGCTCACTTTCCCAAAGTTCTATAAGGTGGATGTGTTGGCATCTGCGGATGCTTCCTTTGGCTGCAAGGTTTTTGCAGGCTGCTGTTTAGAGGATCTGATCCTCTTTGAGGGTGTATTGTTTTTTTCAGGTGAGCTCCAGTTGTTTTGTTTGAGCTCCTGTTTACTTGGTTGGCTATAGTTAGCCTTGGGAATTTCTTTTTTGCTGTTCCACACCTCATGTTTAACTCTGCAAGATCAGGAGCTGTGCTGGTCAAAGAACAAAAGAGAAAATGGGATTTTTGACTTACCATAAAATACATTTCTCTGATGTTTATTGAGGGACACAGCACCCACCCCTCTGTGGAGTTGTAATTCTTCTGACACTGCTTGTAACAAAACTGAGCACCTATAGCAGAGAGAGGTAGTATACCCCCTGGGACTGCCCATAGGCCTGGGACTGCCCGTTTCTACCTAGTGTCCTACTCCTGTAAGGGGCAGTATAACCCAATGGTTAAGAAGTTTAGGAGCTGTGTCCATGAATGAACATTAGAGAAATGGCTTTTACAGTAAGTCAAAAATCCCATTTTCATACTGCTGGTATTTTGCACTGTATGTCGCTGCCTCTACAGATTCCTCACTTGAGCGTTGCTGGTTGGGATACAATGCAGTATATGCTTTCTAACTTTGAAAAAAATGTGTGTTTTAACCTTGAATTTATACTTTCTTGACACAGGCAAAGAACAGAGCTGTCCATTATTTGCATTACATAGAACGATACAACAATCATACCAGTAAGTTTACCTGTTGAATGAATGTGCCATTAGATTGTAAGCTCTTCTGATCAGGGCCCTCTTAATCCTCTTGTATTTTATTGTATTGTATATGTACTGTCTCCCTCTAATATTGTAAAGCGCTGCGTAAACTGCTGGCGCTATAGAAATCCTTAATAATAATAATGTGCGTTTATGCTATATTTTATGTTAATGCTACCTTTCTTTTTACTTTCTCATTGTTATCATTAAAGTGGTTGTAAACCCTCACATATAGCTAGTGTAGTGAATAGCCTCAGATGATACACAAAAATAAAACAAATCCTCTTGCATAGGTGTTACTTGTATCTGCTGTCTTCCCCTATCTACACCCTTTGCAAACTGTAGATGATGTTTCTTCATCTGTCTCAGCACATTGAAGAAAGTGGGGAGACTGGACTTACACTGTGTCAGAGAGCTTTTTGGAGGAAAGGGACCCCCCCCCCCCTCCACCTAGGCAGAGGAACAAAGGAACATGTAGAGCTGTATTCGGAATAGACAAGCTCCCTGCTTATCTCCCTCTAAGCTCCCTCCTGGCACAAATTTTATGCTCATGTTATCTCATGTGTGTGAGAACTTGTCAGAAGTGACTCATGCTGATAACAGAAGAATGAAGCACCAGAGATAAACAACACTTAGAGCTTTGGAGCGAGATTAGTAAACACTAGAGATCTATGCGCTTAGCTCAAATTTCATGAATGGGGTTTACAACCACTCTAATAAACAAATGTATATTTTCAGGGGCAGACTGTGCCGAGACGTGGCGGCATTTACTTCCCCAAGCTAGCGCCCCTTCAATTTATACAGGCTAAATGCAGACCTCTTTTCACAAGTATTCATGTGATTTAAGAAATGGGGGTTCCATGTATTAATAAAAACATGGTCTAAAAAAATTCTTCCCAACCATGCAGACAATATATGTTGTTATAACGGCAAGTCCTTATTGGCAATAATGGTGAGGATACTGTACCAAGCCCGAACAACCAGAACCACTGAGACCTAGTAGACAAGGTCCTGAAGTTGAAACGGATACAAAATAGTGTATTTGTCCTAGAAATTCTAGGATATGTACATAGAGTATATATAAATATATCAAGGATATATTGGAATGGTGGTCCAGACTACCTGCAATGGTGGACCTGCTGTACTAGAGAAAAACCCCACAGTGGATGTTTACGGATGCATGAATAAACTGAAAGGCAAAATAAATGTATCTAAATAGGCTGTAGCTGGGTACGATGGGGGAGGTGAGCAAGGCCCTGTCCAGAATTGGCCTCCCGGGCCGTGTGTGCGCAGCGCCCCCACACCGCACATGCGTGAATGATATCATTGCGACGGAGTGACGCCACATGCACGCGTCCCACCAACACGGAAGCCACCATAGGGACACACGCAGGTAGGTGTTCCAAGGGGGGAGGAATATGGAGGGAGGGAGAGATGTAGGCCAGATCATAATAGACCTCCTTACCTCCAAGTAGCCACAAATAAGAATCCGGACATCTGTCCGTGCCGGGTGGTCCGATTTGTAGGCCTGGATCATCACCATATTACAACAAATATGTGAAGTGCCATCTAGTGGTCAAAAACAGTAGTGTTGGTCAATCACAGAATATTTATCAGCAATATATAAATATACTAAATCTGCAGAGTGGCACATTTTTTTAACAGTGTGTACATACAGCCAAAGCGTATGTCTAAATTACATATTGGCATAAAGATGCAATATGGTATTGGGTATACAAAGTATATCTATTCATGGTATTTCCAGAGCAAAGAAGGACTAGAAAAGAAAAAAGAAGAGACAAGGATAATAACTCTCCATATTCCCAAATGTACTGTAAACATTTTTTTTTTCCATCCCACCTTATGAAAATCATTCTAGGAAGGGTTTGAAGCATACTGCTTCATTTAGTCCTAGGGGTTGCGTAGCTTTTAATTTGTGAATCCATCTGGAGGAGGATTTTGTTCCAATCACCCCCCTCTGGGGCTCGGATGGATACGATCCAAAATCAAGAATTTTATATTTAGAAATTTCTTATTATGCTTAAGAGTTGTATGACGGGCAAGACGTAAATCAGGGTTGCAAGTTTGCATACTTCTGATGTGTCTGTATGCTCCTTGCCAAAATACTCACTTTGTTTTGCCGATATAATAACATCCACAATCACAAAGAGCCATGAAGATGACTCTAAAAGTCCTGCAATTGGCAAAGTGTTTTGGTTTGAAAACTTGACCATTAAGTAGAATAGGATTCTTTTCTTTGTGCATATATTTGCAAGATCCACACATAAAGATACCCCTATATTTGCATGGATCTTTGCAGGACTCTCCTTTAAATGAGCTTTTTACAAGTTTATCTCTAATTGAGGTTGCTTTTGGGGGTGGGGTTTGTGAAATAAAATGACCAAGGTATGGATCCATAGTTAAGGTATGCCAATATTTCTCTATAATCCTTCTTACTTGTGCATGTTGATTTGAATATTTGGTAATTATTCTCAATGAATTGTTTTCCTTCTTAGATTTAGTTGAATACAGGAGGTCATGTCTTGTCTGTGAGGGTGTGCCTCTAAATGCCTTTTTTAAGGATGTATGAGAGTATCTCCTCTGCAGTAGCCTATCACGAAGTTTATTGGCTTCGATCTTGAATGTACTATCGTCTGAATAATTTAGTCTGGTATAGACAAAAAAGATATTGACTATAGGGAATCGAGTTGACTAAAGGTTTGGGATGGAAGCTAGAAGCGTGCAATAAAGTATTCCCGGTTTTGGACTTCCTATATAGGCTACTGCAGAGGGCGTCATCTTTCCCTCTATATACCTCTACATTAAAAAATGCTACACGATTTGGGTCAGATGACATAGTAAATTAAAGGTTGAATTAGTTTTTGTTCATTCTCTCCACACATAGCATTAATAGGTCTGGGGGCCCTTCCCATATGACAAAAATATCGTCTGTACCAGTGCCATAAAGTAATATTGTCCCTGTACATCTTTAAGGCCTCATCAGTAAGAAACATTTGTTTAGCCAATAGAAACAAGTGTTTTTGTTTAGCCAATATAAAGCACTTGGGGGAGTAGAGGGAGAGGAAATTAGGGGTGGGGAGCTGGTATTTGAGCAGACAATGCTCGTAAAACGCTCAAGTCAGGCGTTTCTAATAAAGTCTATGGGGCCAAAAATCGATTGTAATCTGCCAAAAAAAAGCTCATGTACTTTTTTGAGCGACAGGTATTTTGCTTCAGGTGACAGAACGCTCAGATGTGAACAGGGGCCATTAAAATTAATAGGATTTGGCTTGTTGAGCGTTTTAGAGCTTCTACCAGAAAATCTCTCAGGTGTGAACAGGGCCTAAATGTTATTACCTATATGGTAGCAGTTTTGTAAGAAAGGAAGGAAGCACAACCACCATTAGCAATTATTACTGCTTACTCTTTCTAACATGTTCTGCAAAAGTGATAGGGGTATCTGACTGCCTTGGCAATACACTTTTTTCATCCAATTTTTTATGCATTAACTCAAATATAACTAGTCAGGGTTCACACCTAACCATTTGTGGTAATATGCATTACCACAGCACATGGTACTATGTGCATTGCGTTGTGGTGCTATTCATTTAGAATGGTGTATCTGCACAGTAATTGCAAAAGTGTCTATGTTAAGCCAACTACAACTCACATTTTGGTTGGTTGCCAATAATGCTGCCGTGCATAAAAATGTGCTCCTAGCCTATTTAAATTATATATTTCTCTGTCGCTCATTGACAGACGCAGTCCTCTTTGATTAATATCAAATTGGGTTATACTGCCCTCTACCGGAGTAGGACACTAGGCAGAAGAAAACGTTCTGGCCACACCTTAGGGGCAGTCCCAGAGGGTATATCCTCTCTCTCTCTGCTACAGGATGTCAGTTTTTTTCTGTCTAGTCAGGAGTAAGGACCTAAGATCCTTGCTGGGATCTTTTGGTCCTGGCAAGATTTTTTAGATAAAGCTTTTTTAGTTAGCTTTTTTTCTCTCCAGTTTTTTGTTCCTGTGAGATCTTCAAGCAAGTATGCTGGAGCTGGAGGACGGGCTGGATGTTGAGATCCAGTGGTCACCCCAGCCGGCCTACAAGCGCGTGCAGATTTCAGCTCCGCGCTGGATCGGCCGCGACATATTTAAACAATTATGCTAGAATTGGGCGACGGGCTGGATGTTGAGATCCAGTGGTCACCCCAGTCAGCCTACAAACGCGTGCAGGCCCTAGCTCCGCGCTGGGTCGGCCGCGACATAGTCCCACTGGACGGGGACTGACAACGCGAGTTAAACGTCTCGCTAGGACGCCTACGACCAGTCGGAAACTGAGTCGCGGCGTCCGTATTGGTCGATAGCCCCCCTACCTCGGTGGAGAGGGGTTCTGTTAGGAGTGGGTGCCCGCCTGTTCCGGTATGGTGAGTAGAATGTTCCCCCTCTCCTCTGTCGGGTTTTGGGAATGGATACGGGCCCCTCTGTGGATGGTCGGACCCTCTTGATCCTGGGTTCCCCCTCTATCCTGTGACATGCTTCACAAATCTCCCTCTTGATAGTGTGATTTGGTGAATAAGAGATACCACTCCAGGAGGCTTGGTTTGGGAGCTGACTATCTGATAGTCACTGTAAAGAGCTGGCGCCATAAAAGGAGGCAGGACGCCGCTGGCATTACTATTTGAAGTAGTCATGTAAGAGAGGGTGATATGATCAAGCACCTACTTAATGCATAGTGATGCAGCTTCATGGACTACCGCCATCCTCCCGCAGGCCGCACGGAATCCGCAGGCCGCCGCCATCCTTCCGCAGGCCGCATGGAATCTGCAGGCCGCTGCTATCCTCCCGCAGGTCGCACGGAATCTGCAGGCCGCCGCCATCCTCCCGCAGGCCGCACAGAATCCGCAGGCCGCCACCATCCGCCCGCAGGCCGCACGGATTCCGCAGGCCGCCGCCATCCTTCCACAGGCCGTCCGCAGGCCGCGCGGGGCCGCCATTTTGGTGTAGCCTGGTGTCTCTAGCATGGGGGCGGCCATTTTGGATACACCCAGCTACCTCGAGGAGTAGCAGTGGGAGTGCCGGAAGGCGTGTAAAGGAGCGGAGCCGCCTCCTTTACTCGGGAAAACGATCCACAAGACTTCCTGTTCTGTAAAGGACAGCGCTGAGAGCAGTCCATTAAGAAACTTCTGTGCATCGGATGTTAAGCCTTGAGGGTGTCTCTTCTCTCTCTGTGGGGGCTCCAAAGTAGTGGTCACTGAGGGGCGCTATTGCGCTGAGGGATTACTTTAAAGAGAAAAGGTTTTTTTCTTCTCTTTTCAAATTTTGTCATTTGTTTGCTGACAGGTTCCTGGCTTTGCCATGGACCCTGAGACGCATGTATCCCCACCTGATCCCCTCTAGGTGACCGCGGGACCCTCCAACTCTCCACTTACTGTAGATGCACTATCAGCGGTTTTGGAGTCTTTTGTATCCCGGGTGGAGGTGGCCTGTCAGGGACGGGGGGGCGAAAAAACGACCCCCGCCTACCCCTATTTCATCTGACATATCAGATACAGATTCTGAGCCTGTCGCTGCGACTGCAGGTCCCTCTTCTGGGGCTTGGGTCTCGGGTACCGTCTCCTCAGATAGTGAGGAGGACGTTTCTGCTTCCGCCATAGCACAAGAAGAAGCATTGGTGGATGCACTAATTGTGTCTGTCCGGGAAACCTTAAGACTTGAGGTTACACCGGCAGAGGTAGCTGATATTGAAATTCCCTTTGGTACTCTCAAACCTACCAAGATGGCGAAGGTGTTTCCCTTGCCCAATTGTTTTGGTAACATAATTAAAGAGGAATGGGGTCGTCCAAAGCCGACCCCTGGTATTTCCAAACGGATTGCTAGGCGCTATCCGTTTGAGGAATCTCTACTTAAAAAATGGACGGTACCACCATTGGTGGATTCACCGATTTCCAGACTAAATAAAGCTACTGTTATCCCGTTGGAGGACGCTCCATCCTTTAGGGATCCAGTGGAGCGTAAGGTGGAAGCACTATCCCGCTCCATTTTTTCCCTGATAGGGTCAGCCTTTAGACCAGTGATTGCAATTGGTTTGGTTTCACAAACATTGACAGAATGGACCAAGTTGTTACGCCGTGACCTAGAGGGGAGAAGTATCCCCCCGGCAGTATCGGACTTGCTGGAGCAGATGATGCAAGGGCTACAGTTTGTCTGTGACGCCGCTCTGGACGCCACTCCATTGTTGGGGCGTGTATCGATTTCAGCAGTGGTCCTCAGGCGTGTGTTGTGGTTAAAGTGCTGGTCGGCGGATCAAGGTTCCAAGAAAGCTTTGGCTAATCTCCCCTTTCAAGGGAATCGCCTGTTTGGGGCTACCTTGGATGAGATTATTAAGGATCTCATTGGAGGCAAAAGCACTTTTTTGCCACTTCCTTTTCCGCTCATAAAAAGTTTTTTCGCCCCGCGGGGTCGGGCGATAAGACAAAGTCCTCCAAAGCCCCTCCAGGGGGTTTCAAGGGGCGCTGGTCTGGTAAACAAAAGTCCGGCTCTTCCAGAGCTGAAGATAAGACTACTAAAGCCTGAAGGTGCGCCCCCACCCATATCTGGGGTGGGGGGACGTCTTCACCGGTTTCCGGATCCATGGCTTTCCAGAATCCCGGACAAATGGGTTCTCGAAGTCATACGGTCGGGATACAAGATCGAGTTTCGATCACTTCCACCGGTGCGATTCTTTCCTTCCAATATTCGACTATCCCCGGATCGCTTAGAAGCTTTACGGGGGGCAGTAACGGATTTGATGCAACAAGGAGTGGTAGTCCACGTTCCTTGGACAGAGCGTTTTCAGGGGTTCTATTCTAACCTATTCACAATACCCAGAAAAGAGGGCAAGGTGCGTCCAATTCTGGACTTAAGAGCACTTAATCTTTTTGTCAGGGTACAAAAATTCAAGATGGAGTCCATTCGCACAGTAGCAGCCTCCCTGCATCAGGGGGATTTTCTGGCGTCCATAGACATCAAGGATGCCTATCTTCACATTCCCATTTACGCAGGACATCAGCGTTTCCTGCGTTTTTCCGTAGGAGAGAACCATTATCAGTTTGCGGCGTTACCCTTTGGTCTCGCCTCGGCTCCCCGGGTCTTCAGGTGTTGGCCCCAGTTTTGGCGCTGTTGCAACAGCGAGGCATATCGATTGTAGGTTACCTAGACGATCTTCTGCTTTGTGCGGAGTCTCCGCAGACTCTGTTGCTGAACTTGGAGATCACCATGATCTCTTTGCAAGAGTTCGGGTGGCTGGTGAACTTGCAGAAGTCATCTCTGGTTCCCACCAGGAGGCTGGAATATCTGGGTCTAATTTTAGACACATCCCTGGCAAAAGTGTTTCTCCATGCGGAGAAACTCCAGAAGATTCAATCAACGATTCAGTTGTTACTGTCCGTCAACTGGCCTTTCCTTCGGACTTGCATGAGGGTCCTGGGTCTGATGGTGGCTTCCTTCGAGGCAGTACCATTTGCCCAGTCCCATACCCGAATCCTTCAAAAGGAGATTCTTCTCAAATGGAACCAGAATCCCGATTCCCTGGACAAGCGGATCCGACTGAGCGAGCGGACCAGGGAGTCTCTGGTCTGGTGGCTTCGGTCTCCGATGCTCAGCCAGGGGAAGTCATTTCTTCCAAAATACTGGACGATTGTCACCACGGATGCCAGTCTATCCGGGCGGGGAGGAATTTTCGCCAAATTATCTGCTCAGGGGCTCTGGTCCCTGGAAGAGTCCAGGTTACCGATAAATGTATTGGAACTGAGAGCGATCAGACTTTGTCTGATTCATTGGACCGAGCAGCTCCGGGGCAGCCCGGTGCGGATCCAGTCGGACAATGCCACAGCAGTGGCTTACCTCAATCACCAGGGGGGCACCAAGAATGTCCTGGCGGCCATAGAAATGGCCAGCATTCTTCATTGGGCGGAACGATTTTTTCCAGCTCTCTCCGCGGTATTCATTCCGGGGGTGGAGAATTGGCAGGCAGATTATCTCAGCCGTCAGATTCTGGATCAAGGGGAATGGTCTCTGCATCCAGAGGTATTCCACCAACTGTGTCTTCATTGGGGCACCCCGAATGTGGATCTGTTGGCATCTCGGCTCAACAGGAAGGTGCGGAGGTTTGTAGCTCGCTCCCGCGATCCTCTAGCAGACGCCGCGGACTCGCTGGTCGCCCCGTGGGGGCAGTATCAGCTACTGTATGCCTTCCCTCCTCTCAAGTTGTTGCCAAAACTTTTTCGCAGGATAGAGGTGGAGGGAATTCCAGTTATCCTGGTAGCTCCGGACTGGCCTCGTCGGGCCTGGTACGCTGACCTGGTCAGGCTGGTCGCAGACGTTCCTTGGCGACTTCCTCTCAGGGAGGATCTGCTGTCTCAGGGACCGATCTTCCATCCTGCTTTACGATCGCTGGCTTTAACGGCCTGGCTATTGAGACCCAGGTGCTGAAGGACAAAGGGTTGTCGGCTTCAGTTATTCCTACTCTAATTAAAGCAAGGAAAGTGACTTCCAGAAAAGTCTATCATCGCACATGGAAGTCTTATATCGCGTGGAGTGAATCCCTTGGGTTCCCTCCACGTTCTTACTCGGTGGCCCGAATATTGGCTTTTTCTGCAAAAGGTGGTTGAGCAGAAACTGTCCTTGAGCACTATCAAGGGTCAGGTTTCAGCATTAGCAATCCTCTTTCAGAAGCCTCTGGCTACTCATTCCTTGATGCAGAGTTTTATCCAGGGAGTGCGGCACCTGGCTCCGCCGGTGCGCGCACCCTTGCCGCCCTGGGATCTTAATTTGGTGTTGTCGGTTCTTCAGAAACCTCCCTTTGAAAATATTAGGGAGATTCCCTTGCTTACTTTATCCCAGAAGGTGGCCTTCTTGGTGGCCATCACTTCTGCACGCAGGGTGTCAGAACTGGTGGCATTATCCTGTCGTTCCCCATATCTGGTGGTTCATAAGGATAAGGTGGTTCTTCGTCCGAATCCATCCTTCCTTCCTAAAGTGGTTTCAGATTTCCATCTAAATGAAGATATTGTGTTACCTTCCCTGTGTCCTAAGCCCAGTCATCCTCGGGAGTTTGCGTTACACTCCTTGGATGTGGTTCGGGCGATCAGGGTATATTTGAAAACGACGGACTCGTTTCGTAAGACGGATTCACTTTTTGTGATCACGGATGGCCCTAGAAAGGGGTTGCCTGCATCTGCCGTGACTATCTCTAGATGGATCAGACAGACGGTGGTACAGGCTTATTCTATTAAGGGACAGGTTCCCCCGTTCCCTGTTAAGGCGCACTCCACTCGGGCGCTTAGTGCTTCCTGGGCCTTCCGCCATCGGGCGTCAGTGGTTCAGGTTTGCAAGGCGGCCACCTGGTCGTCGGTTCATACCTTTACAAAATTTTATAAAGTTGATGTGCTGGCATCGGCGGATGCCTCTTTTGGCCGCAAGGTTCTGCAGGCCGCTATTTGAGGAGACCGTTGGTCTACCTCGAGGGTTTTTTTTTTCTGTTGGGTTTTCAGTTGAATCTCATCCTTTTGTTGATGAGCCTTTGAGACTTCTAGTTGGCACCGGTTGGGCCTTCTGGATTGGATTTTGATTTCCGTTATCCCACCCCTCATTTGTGGCACTGTTTTGGGACGTCCCAATTTGATATTAATCAAAGAGGACTGCGTCTGTCAATGAGCGACAGAGAAAAATGGATTTTTGTAAGAACTTACCGTAAAATCCTTTTCTCTTAAGCTCATTGACAGACGCAGTACCCGCCCCTCTATTTTTGAGTTGGGTTGGGTTAAATTCTCTGACACTGCTTTGTGACATAACTGACATCCTGTAGCAGAGAGAGAGAGGATATACCCTCTGGGACTGCCCCTAAGGTGTGGCCAGAACGTTTTCTTCTGCCTAGTGTCCTACTCCTGTAGAGGGCAGTATAACCCAATTTGATATTAATCAAAGAGGACTGCGTCTGTCAATGAGCTTAAGAGAAAAGGATTTTACGGTAAGTTCTTACAAAAATCCATTTATATCACAATATGTAATGAAACCAGTGCAAAATGTATAAAAACAAAAATCATTGAAAGCAGCTGAACACTCCAGGAACATTTACAGCACCCCATATATAAATGAAATACAAATAGTGCAGCGCTATAGAAATAAAAGTTCATCAATGATGAGCACACAGGATTCCAGACACTGTGAAAATGTGCCTTTAAGGTAATGAACTTCATGAACTAAACAATGTGCAGCCTCCACCATAGACACACTTTGCCGCTCACATTAACGCTGCACTATTTGTATTTAAAATATATGTACCGCTTAACCACATGAAAAAAGGGGCCAATTAATGCACACGAAGTGTGAAGGGGTCCTCAAGGATTAGTGCTCTTTTGGAGAATGAGGCTTTGTTTAACCCCTTTCCTCTGCAAAAAAGTTAGGAATTAAACGAACCTCATATGCAAACTTTCTTGGATCTATGTTTTTCAGCTTTCAGCAGTTTGCAGAGAAGGGTGAGGTGTAGTCTATAATCCTAGAGTACGCTTATTCCTTAAGCTATAAAAATTAAGACTCTTATCCCTTTTATACATTAGACACTTGCTGACCGGCCCATAGTAAAGATACGTCATCTAGCTGCCATAACCCCAGTATAATTTTTTAGTATGGCCGATTCTGCGTCCAATAAAAGTGGTCCTGCAGGCGGATTTGCTACGGTATCACTTTTAGAAGCTTTACCGTAGTTTCCAGGCTTACCTGGATCCATGGATGAAGCCCGGAAGCGATCCAATGTGGCCGTTTGCTGGGAAGGAAGTAGAGTGGGGCCAGGATGGCCGCCACTTGCCTCTATGCACTTGGAGGACCAGAGTGATGCCTGTTATCACTTTTGGTTCTCGGGCGAAAACAAATTTTTTTTTTTTTGTTTTTTTTTTTTTAAGTTAAAATACAAAAAAAAAAAAACTTTTTTTTTCCTTTTGCTTTTAAAGATACATGAGAGATATGTGGTCGGATCGCTGATCTCTCAATAAAGCCTGTCATCCTTATTTCTATTACAAGGGATGTTTACATTCCTTGTAATAGGAATAAAAGTGATTAAAAAAATAAAGGGACAGTGTAAAAAAGTAAAATAAATAAGAAAAAAAATATGTAGAGTGCCTTATTCCTCCGTGCTCGAGCACAGAAGTGAACACATGCGTAAGTTGCGCCCACGTACGCAGTGTTCACTAGACCTCCTCTGTAACTCAAAACAGGTAAACTGTAAAAAATTTTTAATGTGTTGCCTATGGAGATTTTTAAATGCCGTAGTTTGTCGCCATTGCACGAGCAAGCTCAATTTTAAAGCATGACATGTTAGGTATCTGACATCATCTTTCCCATTATACAAAAACATTGGGTAACTATTGTGTTTTGTTTGTCTTTTTTAATTCATTAAAGTGTATTCTTTCCAAAACAAATTGCGTTTGAAAGACAGCTGCGCAAATACTGTGTGACCTAAAATTTTGCAACGATCTGCAATTTTATTCTCTAGGGTTATCCTCTAGGGTCTCTGCTATAATATATATATATATATATATATATATATATATATATATATATATATATATATATATATATATATATATAGTGTTTGGGGGTTCAAAGTAATTTTCTACCAAAAAATACTAATTTAAACTTGTAAACAAAAAGTTCCAGAAAAGGCCTAATCAGCAAGTGGTTGGACAAGGTAAAAGTTATTAGATGATTGATCACAATTGATATACATTCCACAGGAAATAAAGACTGGCAATGGAACAGTTTTGTAAAAATTGCAGCAATGGAAAAGTTTCTCTATTGCTCATCTTAGTCAACAGATTCTAATTAAAAATAGGCACTTTCTTCCAAATAGGGAAAAATGGGGCTTTAGGGGTTGGAGTTATTGTATGGTTTCGTATTTTTTTTGATAGTTTACAGCTGGAGTTTTCCATAAAGGGCAGTCAGACTTAACACACAGTAAGAAAATCGGACTAAAAATACTACTTTCGGAGCGATCATCCGATAATCTTATCATTGGTACACAGCTTTTAAGAGCCAAACATGACAGGGACAAGCACAAAAATGTTTCTCGTACAATACCAGAACAAACAATCTTCGTGTAATTAGTAGAGTATTTGTACGAAAAAACATTGTGTGACCAAGACCGCGCATGCTTGGAAATGAAAGAACACATTACAATACAATACATTACATCACTTTTGAAGTTTAGTCTGTCATACGAGTATTTTC
Source organism: Pelophylax lessonae (assembly GCF_965119305.1). Lineage (NCBI taxonomy): Eukaryota > Metazoa > Chordata > Amphibia > Anura > Ranidae > Pelophylax > Pelophylax lessonae. Next base: position 559,969,082 of record NC_138770.1, read on the forward strand.
GTAACTTTAGTAACCTATTGATTTTTAATATAAAACTAGCATGCAAAAAAATAGCGGACGATCATTCATCGGATAATCTTCAAGTTTACAATGACATGTGAAATTTTAGTTTAGAATATGTTTTTTGCATCTCTTGCTGAAGTAAGTTTATTACTAGAGCATATTGTCTAAATGTTTCATTTAGTATACTTTGTATGGTAGTATTAAGGTTAACATAAATTTCCTATATGCTTTTTTTTTTTAGTATATCATGACATTGCAACAAAATTTAAGAGAACAACAATCAAAATGAAGAAACAAAACTCAGGTAGGTGCTTTTTTTGTTTTGTTTTTGTTAAGAATCATAATTTTGTTATTTTCCTGATTTTAAAGAAGGATCACAGTCATCAGCTTTTGGTGTTTGGCTTTCAGTGCTGAAATCATATTGAAATAGCGAAATTCCCCAAAGTGTGAAAAAGGTACCTAACCATAAGACCGAACACTCAGGGTAGATTCACAACAGATGCAGTGGGACTGCATGGGCGGGTATTCCAGCACATCCCCACTGCAAAGCAAAATGCCTTTTCTCCTATGTGACCGTGCATAGGCACGGTGAGCAGAGAAAACGACTGCATGCAGATATTTTTATCAGCTCAGTGCAAGGCAATCCTTTGTCTCGCACCGTGTGGCTGGCAAGAGAACTTTGAGATACCTTTATGACTAGCCCTTAGAGCTCTTTCACACTGATCAGTTTTTAATGTGCTTTTGATATTTAAAAAGCAAAACAAAATGCACTGAAAAATGTATCCTATGGAATTCTTCATACCAATGCGCTGCAGGTGCAGTAGATTTTTACAATTCCTACATGCTGCATTTTTGGTGCATGTTTAAAAATTGCACCAAAAATGCACCTCTCCATTGAAATAAATGGAAAGTGCATCAAAAAAGCACCAGCGGTGCAGTTTTGGTGCATTCTTTGAGTCGCATGTCCTAGTTTCACAGGTGCATGCTGGGAATCAGGAATTCTGAAAACACATTGAAAATGTGTCAAAAAAGGCAATATGTATTTTTGCAAAATACATTCTACGTTTTTAAGTGCATGAGTTTGAAAGAACTCTTAAAGCGGAGTTCCACCCTCATTTTCTTCTTTCCGGATTCCTGTGGGGAAAAGCATGTTTAAAAAAAATTGGACAATTTCTTTTTTGGGGGGGGGGTCACTTACCTTATTTTAGGGGCATCTCTGACCCCGATTTCCTCCTTCTGTGGACGCAGCCCCCGGGCGTCACTTCTGGTTTTGCATTGCGTCCTGGGAGATGCGAGTCATCAATCCCAGGATGCAATGGTAATGGCCGGCCGCTACTCTGATTGCTGATTGCCGATCGCAATCTACAGTGCATTGATTGCGATCGGCATTCTGGGAGCCAGAAACCAGGAAGAAGGTCACAGCAGGGGACACAGTGGCTTTAGACACCCACACCGGAGATGTCCGTGCTCTGCAATCAATTTTAAAGGTAAGATTTTATCTTAATTCAATTACTGTCCTGTACTGTAATGTGGGGTTAGTGTTAGTGTAATTGTTGTTCGCGTAGGATTAGGGGGTTATTTTTATCTAGAAAATGTCTTTGTGTCCGGAACTCCGCTTTAAGGCAACAGTGAAGCATGTTCCCTGCTTCTTATCTCAGGTACATAAACTTGTGCACATCAGGGATAAGCCGCGATTATCACATAAAATAATATTCACCTTAATCCACCATCTGTGTTTTTCACGGGCTCCAATTCCAAAATTCATGACTGAGATCCAATCTTTGCCTATGAACTGGCCAACCTCTTCCTGGGCAATCTCTGCCACTGGGCAGCCATTTGGAAATGTTTCCATCACACAGGGAGAGGCATGGATACCCAAAGAAGGACCTCTCCTCCTCTGCAAGGAAAAAGAAAGATGACTCAAGATTTGGAGCATCATGTGACCACAAGATTAGGTAAGTATTTAGGGCATTTGTTTTCCAAACAAATTCAGTGATTAGTTGAGGATGGGGGAAGAGGAGGTCAGCTATAAATGGCAAGTCTGGTGGGCTGCCAGTCTGAAATCTCAGTTTTTTCAACTAGTAATATCCATTTTATTTTTATGCAACTGGTATCCTGAGTAAATTTGTGTTGATCACAATATACTGATAGAGTAAAATGCTAATCTTGCGGATGAAGAGCATTGGCCTGTAAAGCAATTTTGTCTGTTGTAACAGGAAAAATTCTATTATACAAGGGCACGCTATCCTGCACTAATATTCTTCTTTTTCTTATAAACTATAATTGAAAAAACAAACTAGAAGTACCACAAGTCATTTTTACTGGTGAAGAATATATTGATTTCTGTGCAGCAGCAAGAACAAACTCAGTACACATTTTCATCTGAATGATCTTTAAAAGGCTATTCATCACACTTTAATTTACTAGATGGCTGAAATGTTTAATTTAGCTCACTGGACTCCAGTTTCCTTTCTCTAAATCATTCCTGTAGATTTTTTTTGTTTTTCTTTTTTTGGTGGGCTGTTGGGAACTCTGTGTTCTTGCAATTTGAACTTTAATTGAATGCCAACATTGCTCTTCTAGACATAAAATCTGTAGGATTATTTGTGCTGCCATGGTGAAAAACCAAGGGGCAGGCGCTCTCATTTACTCGACACTGACCAACGTTGCCTATTACAGATTTAGTGACAAGGTATCAAATGCTGTAAAATAACTGCAGAATGGTCTGGGTCTGTGTTTTTGTTTTGGCTTTTTTTTTTTTTTTCGCCACAATAACATGTTATTTTGGAAAGCCACAAAATATCAAAGTAAATTACAGACATCAAAGCTGTTGAAATGACTGTTTTTAGTCCGGTGTGATAAGGCTTGCTCTTCTAGGTATAGTCCTGTATATATCAGAATTGCTTGGTTACTAAGGAAAGCAGTGCAGAGCAAAATTGAGAAGCAACCCAAAGCCAATCAAATTTTAGCATGTTAAAAAACAGAAGCAGAACGCATCATAGCAACTAATGTATGTGATTATAATTATTTTCCACTTTTTATGTGGCTGTTAATGAATTTCCAATTGAAACATTCTTGTTGTTTTTCTAGTCGAAATGTTTTTTCTGTTTTGTTTTGGACAGAGTCAGGAAGACTTGGAACCCCTGTACAGGTTTTACTGCTTTCGGGGCACCATTTAAGGGATTTTCTGTCACTTTCTCTATTGATGAAAGGGAAAATCTTAAACCAGAAGAAAAATGGCAATAAAAAGCTGATGGGGGTCTGTGTTGCGTTTTTGATGCGGTTTTTGAGTCACATAAAATTTGCTGTAAAATCGCACACGTTTTTCAGTGGCCATTATCAGGACCTTTGTTTCTATTTGCAAAACACCAATAACCCTGACCTCAGTTGATAATTTTCAGCAGCTGGTATATCCCTAGTTCTAACCGTCCTCTAGAGTTTTTATGTGTTGATGAAGAGTTCTGTCTCTACCTGGTTAGTGAGCATGACGTGCAGAGGAAGCTCCAGCTTGGGGGCCACTGATAGTGGAACAGTAACCGCAAGAGCATAGTGAGCTATGAGTGCCTATGATCAGTCCATTAGTATCCGGTACTTCACTGGAAGATCGCCAGGAAATGCAACAGCTGACAACTGGAAGCAGGCAGGCTGACAAAGGGCTCGGCCGATGATAGGCTGTGGGTGGGCAGCAGGGAGGCATGAGGGCAGAAGATGGTGCGCTGGACTGAAGGAACTGAAGCAGACAGGAAAAGCTGCATGCAAGGTCATACAAAGGTGGGTTGCTAACAGATGGGTAGATCAGGCATAGAAAGCGGACAGAAGAATAGTCGGGTCACAGGCCAATGTCAGCACTGGAGAATGGATCAGACAAGAGCAGAAGGCAGAGGTAGAATCCGGGGACAAGCCGAGGTCAAGGCAGGTAACAGACAAGGATGGTCAGGAGCAAGCTGGGTCAAGATCAGAGGTCAGGCACAGGAATCAGGAACACACTCACAGAACGCTGTAGACCAAACAGCAATTAGCCAGTGCAGTAGCCCTGTTTAAATAGGCTGTTTGGCTCCATTATTGGTAACAGGCGCGCGCTTGGGAATGCGTGTCCGCATGTATCTGCTCGGCCAGCTCACAGCCAGGGTATAGGTATGTGCCTTGGAGCTCCATTTGTACTAGGGCAAAGCCTTCCCTGACACTTCCTGTCTGGTGTCTACAGGGCAAGAAGTGATGGGAAATCTCTCTAGCAGAACCCAATAGGCAAACCAGCCTTTCCTAACTCTATCCAAAACAAAACAAAGTTTCTCTGTCGCTCATTGACAGGCGCAGAATCCATATCTTGATATCCATAGGGTTATACTACCCCCTACAGGAGTAGGACACTAGGCAGGAAAAAAGTTCTGGCCACACCTATGGGCAGTCCTAGGGGGTATATCCTCTCTCTCCCTGCTATAGGATGTCAGTTTTTTTTCTGCCTAGTCAGGAGTAAGGACCTAAATTCTTTGCTGGGATCTCTGGTCCTGGCAAGTTTTTTTAGATAAATCTTTTTTTTAGTTAGCTTTTTTTTTCTCCAGTTGTTCCTGTGAGATCTTCAAGCAATTATGCCGGATCTGGGCGACGGGCTGGATGCTGAGATCCAGTGGTCACCCCAGCCGGCCTACGAGCGCGTGCCGGCCCAGCTCCTCGCTGGGTCGGCCGCGACATAGTCCCGCTGGATGGGGACTGGCCCGCGGGTTAAACGTCCCGCCGAGTCGCATACAACCGGTCGACTGGGCGGCGAGGGGTTTTGTCTGGTGTGGCGCCCGCTCTGTTCCGGTATGGTGAGTAAATGCTTCCCCCCTTTCTCCTCATGGCTGACTCTAGGTCGGACCCGGACCCCCACTAATCTGGGTTCCCCTCTGTTCCCCTGTTCACCCCCCCCTGTGGTGTCCCTCTTGTGTGTGTGGAGTGGCTAGCTGTTCGTGCAGGCTGCTAAGGGGGCGGGGGTGGGGGGGGTCCCAACAGTGCGGACGGCTCTTGTGCGGGGGGCTTCCCAAGGCCTACCTGCCGATCGATTGTCTGTTAGTGATGTGGGGACCCCCCTTCCTGCCGCAACGCGCGGGGCCGCCATTTTTCTGTAGTCCCTCGTGATCGCTCCACAGGACTTCCTTGTCATGTAGACAACGCTGAGAGCAGTCCTTTTGAACTCTGGTGCATCGTGTGGTGAGCCTTTTGGGGGTCTCTTTCTCTCTCTCTGCGGGGGTCTCGAGGCACACTGTCTGACCATTGAGGGGCGCTGTACGCTGGGTGACATTTTGCAAAAAAAAAAACGTTTTTTTCAATTTTGTCATACTTTGCTGATGGGTTCCCCTGGTGTTGCCATGGACCCTGCTGCACATGTGTCCCCACCTGATCCCCTCGAGGTGGCCGCAGGGCCCTCTGATTCTCCACTCACCATTGATGCATGCTTTCGGGGGTCCTGGAGTCATTTGTGTCCCGGGTGAAGGTGGCCTGTCAGGGACGGGGGGCTAAAAAGTGACCCCCGCCTACCCCTGTCTCGTCTGATGCCTCAGATTCTGATCCTGAGCCAGTCGCCTCTGCTGCGGGTTCCTCCTCTGGGGCTGCTGTCTCATGCCCCGTCTCCTCTGATAGTGAGGATGACCTTTCTGCCTCCGCCATAGCGCAAGACAAGGCACTGATGGACGCACTGATTGTGTCTGTCCGGGAGACCCTAAAACTGGAGGTTGCACTTGCGGATGCAGCTCATACGGAAGTTGCCTTTGGCACTCGCAAGCCCTCCAGGGTGGCGAAGGTGTTTCCCTTTCCCAAATGCTTTGACGACATCATTAAGAAGGAGTGGGTCCGTCCAAAACGATCCCCTGGGATGCCCAAACAGATTGCTAGGCACTACCCGTTTGAAGAGTCCCTCCTTAAAAAATGGACGATACCACCTTTGGTGGATCCGCCGGTTTCCAGACTAAATAAGGCTACTGTTATCCCGTTGGAGGATTCCCCGTCCTTTCGGGATACAGTTGATCGTAGCGCGGAATCTGTGTCCTGTTCCATATTTTCCCTGGCAGGGTCGGCCTTGAGGCCATTGTTTACCATTGCTCTGGTTTCGCAGACGTTGACGGAATGGGCCAAGCTGTTACGCCATGACCTGGAGGGGAGAAGTCTCCCCCCTGCCGTGGCGGAGTTGCTGGAGCAAATGGTGCAGGGGCTACAGTTTGTGACGCCGCGCTGGACGCTGCTCCATTGCTGGGGCATGTGTCAATCTCGGCGGTGGTCCTCCGGCGCATGCTATGGTTGAAGTGCTGGTCGGCAGATCAGGCTTCCAAAAAAGGTGCTACCTGTTTGGTGCTACCTTGGATGAGATTATCAAGGATCTCACTGGGGGCAAGAGCACCTTTCTACCACAGGCTAATAAGGGTAAGGAACCTCGTCGCAGACAGGGACCTTCCTTTTCAGCTCACAAGAAGTTTTTTCGCTCCTCCGGGGCGGGCGACAAGGCAAAGCCCTCCAAAGCCCCCCCGGGGGTTTCAAGAGACCCTGGTCTGGTAAGCAAAAATATGGTCCTTCCAGACCTGAGGATAAGACCGCTTCAGCCTGAAGGTGCGCCCCCACCCATATCAGGGGTGGGGGGGGGCGTCTTCGCCGGTTCCCGGACCCGTGGCTTTCCAGGATTCAAGACAAATGGGTTCACAAGGTCATACGGTCGGGATACAAGATCGAGTTTCGATCGCTTCCACCGGTGCGGTTCTTCCCTTCCAATATGCGACTGTCCCCGGATCGCCTAACGGCTCTGTTGGGGGCAGTGCAGGACTTGATGCAACAAGGAGTGGAGTCCATTCGCACAGTGGTGGCCTCCCTGCATCAGGGGGATTTTCTGGCGTCCATAGACATCAAGGATGCCTATCTTCACGTTCCCATTTACGCAGGACACCAGCGGTTTCTGCGCTTTGCTGTGGGAGAGGACCATTATCAGTTTGTGGCGTTACCCTTTGGTCTCGCCTCTGCTCCCCGGGTTTTCACAAAGGTTTTGGCCCCAGTTCTGGCTGTTGCGGCTGCGGGGCATATCAGTTCTGGGCTACCTGGACGACCTCCTCCTCTGTGCGGAGTCTCCGCAGGCTCCGTTTCATACGCGGACTCTCCAAAAGGAGATTCTTCTCAAATGGAACCGGAATCCTGATTCCCTGGACAATCGGATCCGGCTGAGCGAGCGGACCAGGGAGTCTCTGGTTTGGTGGCTTCGGTCTCCGATGCTCAGTCAAGGGAAGTCCTTTCTTCCGATCTATTGGACGATTGTCACCATGGATGCCAGTCTATCCGGGTGGGGAGTGATTCTCTGCAGGCTGTCTGCTCAGGGGCTATGGTCCCTGAAAGAATCCAGGTTGCCCATAAATGTGTTGGAACTGAGAGCGATCAGATTTTGCCTGTTTCACTGGACCGAGCATCTTCGGGGCTGCCCGGTTCGGATTCAGTCGGACAATGCCACGGCCGTGGCTTATGTCAATCACCAAGGGGGTACCAAGAGTGTTCTGGCGGCCGTGGAAGTGGCCGGCATTCTTCATTGGGCGGAACGGTTTGTTCCGGCTCTTTCCGCAGTTCACATTCCGGGTGTGGAAAATTGGCAGGCAAACTTTCTCAGCCGTCAGACCTTGGATCAAGGGGAATGGTCTCTTCATCCAGAGGTGTTTCACCAGTTGTGCCTTCATTGGGGCACCCCGGACGTGGATCTGTTGGCATCTCGACTCAACAGGAAGGTGCAGAGGTTTGTAGCCCGCTCCCGCGATCCTCTGGCGGACGCCGCAGACGCGCTGGTTGCTCCGTGGGGGCAGTATCAGCTGCTGTATGCCTTTCCTCCTCTCAAGTTACTGCCGAAACTTCTTCGCAGGATAGAGGCGGAGGGAATTCCAGTCATCCTTGTGGCCCTGGACTGGCCTCGTCGGGCCTGGTACGCCGACTTGGTCAGGCTGGTCGTGGACGCTCCTTGGCTACTTCTTCTCAGGGAGGATCTGCTGTCTCAGGGACCGATCTTCCATCCTGCTTTACGATCGCTGGCTTTGACGGCTTGGCTGTTGAGAGCCAGGTGCTGAAGGACAGGGGTCTGTCTGTTTCAGTTATTCCTACTCTGATTAAAGCGAGGAAAGCGACTTTCAGAAAGATCTATCATCGCACATGGAGGTCTTATATCGCGTGGTGTGAGTCCCTCGGGGTTCCTCCACGCTCTTACTCGGTGGCTCGGATATTGGCCTTCCTGCAACAGGGGGTTGAGCAGAAGCTGGCCTTGAGCACTATCAAGGGTCAGGTTTCAGCTTTGGCGATCTTCTTCCAGAGGCCACTGGCTACTCATTCTTTGGTGCGGAATTTCATCCAGGGGGTGCGGCACCTGGCTCCTCCGGTGCGCGCGCCCTTGCCGCCTGGGATCTTAATTTGGTGTTGTCGGTTCTCCAGAAACCTCCCTTTGAAAATATTAGGGAGATTCCCTTGCTTACCTTATCCCAGAAGGTGGCCTTTTTGGTGGCTATCACTTCTGCACGCAGGGTGTCGGAACTGGCTGCGTTGTCCTGTTGTTCCCCCTATCTGGTGGTTCATAAGGATAAGGTGGTTCTTCGTCCGAATCCATCCTTCCTTCCTAAGGTGGTTTCCGACTTTCACTTGAATGAGGATATTGTGTTACCTTCCCTGTGCCCTAAGCCCAGTCATCCTCGGGAGTTTGCGTTACACTCCTTGGATGTGGTTTGGGCGATCAGGGTGTACTTGGCTACTACTGACTCTTTTCGTAAGGCTGATTCACTTTTTGTGATCACGGATGGCCCTAGAAAGGGGTTGCCTGTGTCTGCCGCGACTATCTCTAGATGGATCAGACAGACGGTGGTGCAGGCTTATTCTATTAAGGGTCGGGTTCCTCCGTTCCCTGTTAAGGCGTACTCTACTCAGGCTCTTAGTGCTTCCTGGGCCTTCCGCCATCAGGCGTCGGTGCTTCAGGTTTGCAAGGCGGCTACCTGGTCGTCGGTTCATACCTTTACAAAATTTTATAAGGTTGATGTGTTGGCATCGGCGGATGCCTCTTTTGGCCTCAAGGTTTTGCAGGCTGCTGTTTGAGGGGACCTTTGGTCTACCTCGGGGTTTTGTTTTTTTCAGGTGGGTCTCATCTTCTTGTTTCGATGAGTCCTCTGAGGGTTCTTCTGGTTGGCTCTGTTTTGGCCTTCTGGATTGGATTTTATTTCTGTTATCCCACCCCTCATTTATTTCACTGCTTTGGGACGTCCCTATGGATATCAAGATATGGATTCTGCGTCTGTCAATGAGCGACAGAGAAAACTGGATTTTTGACTTACCGTAAAATCCTTTTCTCTTAAGCTCATTGACAGACGCAGTACCCGCCCCTCTATTTTGAGTTGGGTTGGTATGAGTCTCTGACACTGCTTTGTTACATAACTGCCATCCTATAGCAGGGAGAGAGAGGATATACCCCCTGGGACTGCCCATAGGTGTGGCCAGAACTTTTTTCCTGCCTAGTGTCCTACTCCTGTAGGGGGCAGTATAACCCTATGGATATCAAGATATGGATTCTGCGTCTGTCAATGAGCATAAGAGAAAAGGATTTTACGGTAAGTCAAAAATCCAGTTTTGGTGATGCTGGACAACTTTAAGATATTTAAGACACTCTCTGAATTACACAGTGAAAATGTTCAATTATAATTAGGATAGTAAACAACTTGTGCTTTTGGGCTTTTACCACATTTATAGTGAATGGTCTTTTTTTTCTTTATGTCTGTTATTTATATATGATATGTCTCTGCCTTGTAGATTTAAGAGAAAACTTAAAATCATCTTTTGTATATGTTTTCTTAGGTTATGGTCTCCGTTGCCATAGAGCAATCATCACTATCTGCAAACTGATTGGCATCAAAGACATGTATGCAAAAGTGTCAGGTTCCCACAATCTGCTTAACATTACAAGGGCACTCTTCCAGGGTCTAACTGAGCAGGTATGTCACTATATCATAGTTGCATAGATAAAAAAAAAAGACACAAGTCAATCAAGTTCAACCTATTTAAAAACAATATATAAATGGAAAACCTATACAGAACTGTAAATCCAAAGTTGATCCAGAGGAAGGCAGACAACCCTTATACAACATGGTCCAGTCTGCCCCAACAGGGAGGAAAATTCCTTCCTAAACCCTTAAGGCTGATTTTACTCGGGCATTCCCTGTAGTCCGCATCTGCCTGCACAGCAGGGAGTCTCCCCGCTGAGCAGGCGGGTGACAGGTCTGTGTCTACTCCTCTATGCAGAGTGGACACAGACACAGCCCCGCTGTTCTCTATGGGGCTGTCGAATGGAAACAGGCCGCATTAGGCATGTGTAACCTACAGTGAGCAGGGGTCAGAAATATATAATAAACAGAGTGGTGGCATCAGGAATATGTAACACGCAGAGTGCAGGGATCAGAAGAACATAACTCACAGAGTGCAGTGGTCAGAACTATGTAGAGAGTGCATGGGCCAGGAGTTTTCTACCATGCAGAGTTCAGGGGTCAGGAGCACATAACTCAGGAATGCAGGGGTATGTAACGCACAAAATGCAGGGGCTAGGAGAGTGTGACGCTAAGAAGTTAGGGAACAAAAACAGGTAATGCATAGATTTTAGGTAAATGTACTTTTAAGTCCCTCCCTGCCCCCAGAGCAAATAAAAAAATAAACATGTACTACAGCGCAGGGGTCAGAGCTGTAAGGCACAGAATGCAGCAATCAGGAATGTGAAACCCACCAAGAGCAGAAGTGTATATTACAGATACACAGAGCGTCACTTTCCTCAGTTCTGCAATTACTGCTGTATCTGAGCTCTGATAGGCAGCCAGTGGGCAAGGACAGAAGCTAGCTGCTGCTTCAGCATGCCAAGAAGCTAAATAAAAAAACATTTGGCAGCAGATGCAATGCCAGAACCATGGACACCAAGCAATGCGGGGCACGTGCTACATGTGACTGCTTTAGCTAATTGCTCATAACTAATACCAAGGCCTAGAATACAGTATTACCAATTAACTATTAGCTTCATTTTAAACAAGCCTAAAGCTTCCCCATGAACCAGTACAGAATCTCTGGCATAAAACTTTTGACCGAAGCCACTACTCATTTTAGTACTTTCACTTTCTATGCCTTATTAATAGCATGCTGCAGGATCCAGATCCTTCAGAGAAAGCACTTCACACTGTTAGGCAGCTAATCAATAGAACCATTCTCCAACTTCAATAACCCTCTTTAGGTCTAGACTTGTTAACCATTATCAATGCCAAATATGGAAACTTTGGTTAGTATTAGCCACACCTTACTAATACAACAGCTTATTATTACTGTTATTGTGGATCATTGAAGACATTTTTAATTTTTTTTTTCTCATACGTCCTCTGACAGTCGCCGTCTATCCATTTAGCTTTCACTAATGGTAATGGCGCCCTCTGCAGGAGCAAGCTAGGCAGTTTAACAGGTTAATAAAACACTTTCTATACCTAGACACACCTCTAGGGGGCCTTCCCTCAGCCATTATCCTGAACCAGATATCACTGTTCCTCAGTTTTATGCTGTCTAGCATCAGGAGTAGGCTAGCTCCTCCTTGCTGGAACCTAGCGTCTTGGTTTCTTTATGTTTTTTTTTCCCAAAATATGTGTTTTTCTTCTGAAAATAGCTTTTTATTTCTCTCACTTTTACTAGTTGTCAGGGAATTTTCCTGGAGGACAAGTTACAGCAGAGCTGGGCCTCGCACTGGATAATATAGAGCCTTATGGAGTCCCAGCCTCGCAACGACAGTGCCCCTCAGAATGGGGATGAGCCTGCGGAGGTACATCTTCGCCGAGGGTGTCTCAACTCCAGAACGCCCGCGTGTTGCTAGCATCCCTCCTCAGGGTGGGAGGTCTCCCGTATCAGAGCGGTGCCCGCGTCTTCTGGACTGGTGAGTACTAATACCCCCTTGTCCCTGGGTAGAACCTTTAGGGGGGTTTGTGGGCCCACTCTTAGGGGATGGCAGGGCTGGTGGTCCCTGTGGTATCCCCCTTCTGGCCGGATCGGTATGTTTCCCTTCCTCCCTTGCCCTGATGAGGGCGCTGTGCGGAGTACTTGCTGTACCCGTAGTGGGGGGCTCCGTAGCTTTAAGGGGTTCTCTCTGGGGTCCCCTGTGGTGGCCAGACTGCATGTATGTGCTAGTATTGGCGCCATTTAGCACGGCCGCCATCTTTGATAAGGGCAGGTGGCTGAGCTCAGTGTGTGGGCAGCAGCCATTTTAGGGCCTTGTCCTGGCGCCGAACGGGCGCGATCTTGGCTAAGGGCAAACGCCTAGTAAGGGCAGCGGCCATCTTGCCTGTGATTCTTCACATTGATTTTCAATAGGCATCATTTTTTTGTGGCTCACGGGCATCGGCCTCTAGGGGTGTTCGGTCACTTCCTCCTTCCCTTACATTTTCCCCACCGAGCAGCGGGTGGCAAGTACTGTCACTGTAGGGGGGTTTTTACTATTTCCTCGGGCATTATCCTGAAAAAAAAAATTTTTCTTGTGGCTCTTGCCTTCTCTGAAGGGGCTCTTTCAAGTAGCGCAAGCTGCGGTGGGGGTCCGCGGGGACCGCCGATTTAAAGGGCCAGCGTCCCCTTAATTTTATATTGGCAATATGGACTCCCAGGATAACAAAAATTCCCGCAGACCTGGTGGGGGCTTCGGGTACTTCTGAATCATCTTCCATGGCCTCATATTCTGCTGCTCTTGTGACTTTGGCGTCCAAAGTGGATCTGCCGATGTCGGAACACTCTTCTCAAAAATGGCCTATGCCCTCCCAGTCCTCTGACTCAGAGCCTGAATTGGTTGCCACGGACAACGTCCCCCCAGAGGGGTCCCTGTCCTAAGCTTCTGAGGAGGAGGAATCTTCCTCCTTGGTGGTGCGGTAACGCGCTACGATGGATGCCCTCATTAGCACCATTAAGGAGACTTTAAATCTTGACGATGAGCCATCTCAGTCAAGTTAGCGGGCTGCTTTCAGGTTCCGAAGGGCCCAGAAGTCAGGTCAGGTTTTCCCCTGACCTGAGGAGATTCACAAAATTGTGAACGACCAGTGGCATTGCATTAAACATATGCTGGTGGTACCTAAGCGGTTTCACTACCGCTATCCCTTTTTGGGGACAAACGTTGGACGGTGTCCCCCAAGGTGGACCACACTGTTTCTAGGCTGAATAAATCCACCTTGATGCCGTTGGAGGACTCCCCGGTGTTCAAGGATCCAGCTGGAGGTGCCTTCCCGCCACATTTACTTGCTCTCTGCTAAAACCTATGTTTGGCTCGGTGATGGCCTCTCAAGCTCTCACGGCATGGTCCAAGGTGCTTTGGAGCACCCTGGTGGCGGAGTCGGCCTCTCCGACTGGCCTTCACATGGTGGATCAGATTACCCAGACTGAGATGTACCTGTGTGACGCGGCCTTGTACGAGGCTCCGTTAGTCGCTCGGCTGTCTGCGGTCGGGGTCGCGATCTGCCGCATTATTTAGCTTTAAGGCTGGTAGACTGGCCACGCTTCCAAAAAGACGGTGTCTGATGTCCCTTATGTGGGAAGTCGTCTTTTTGGGGACACTCTGGATGAGTTAATTAAGGGGCTTAAAGGGGGATAAGAGTACTCTTTTGCTCCAGGTCACTAAGGGTAAGTCCACCCGCGCTCGGCGGGGGCTTTCTTTCAAAGCTCAGCGTGGGTCCTTTCGTGCCTTTGGGGTGCAGGAAAAAGGAAAATCGTTCAAGACCTCCGGTGGTCACAAGAAGCCATGGCTGAAACAACTTATCGATTAATCGATTATGAAAATAATTGTCAGCTATTTTTGTAATCGATAAATCGGTCAGCCGATTAGTTGTCCTGCATACAGAATGCACTATTTGCATTACATATCAGAAAATACAGTGCAACGCACATACAGCTCAGTACACTGTCCGTACATGTCAGTAGATGGCAGAGAATGTGTGAGGAGCAATGCCTCATGGGAAATGGAGTCTTGGGCAGGAGAAGGAACCAAGTGATGAAGGCAGAGGTTTTTTTTTTTTTTTTTTACCTTGCTATATACCTTGCTTACAATCACTTTAAGGGCTCTGTGCAGGGAAGATCAGCATCTGAACCCAGAGCAGTGTTAATTTTGTCGATTAAAATGTTTTCATCAACTAAATGAACACAATTTTAGTCGACTAAAATACGACTAAAACTAAATCAATTCAGATGACTAAAATACGACTAAAACTAAAATGGCATTTTAGTCATAAGACTAAAACTAAATTGAAAATTGATATCATCAAAATTAACACTCCTCTGCTGGCCATTTCTAAATCGGCAACACCATTCCATGCAGAGCATGTAATAATAGCACATTTAGTTTAAACATGTATTGCACCACCGCATAATCATAAGTAAGGGGCATCTACTAAGCTGCTGAAAACTAAAAAATTAGGAAAAAGGCTTTTCGTATATTTTTCCCAATATTTTATGTTGGCAATATATTCAGGTAATATGTGCAATGACATTACAGCCAATGGAGTTTACAGTTTTTTTTTTTTTTTTTTTGTATTTTAAAGTTGCACTTCGGTTTGTCAAAAAGCAATATTTCTGTTTGTTTATGAAATTTGGTTTTATTTATAAAGATGTTATATATCACAATGGCTAAGAGTCCATTCACACTGATCTGACTTGGACCGCGGCTTGTCAGCCTGACAAGTCGCGGTCCGTCACGCTCCCATTGTGCGGTATAGGAACAGTTCTATAAGGAGCGACACAAGTCGCTCCGACTTAGAAAAAAGTTCCTTTACTACTTCAGGGCGACTTGCATAGACATTCATTTTATGAAGTCCGTGCAAGTCGCGTCGAAGTCGCGCTGCACGCAACTTCACAGGTCGCCCGAAGTCGGATCCGCCGTAGTGTGAACGACATGTAAATCTGTGTCTGTAGTGCGTGTTCAAACCTTATAATAACATATTATTAGATTTTTTACTCCAGGAGTATACAATTAGTTTGGAAATGCTAGAAAAATGTTTAAATAATGCATTACAATTAACCTAAACCTATTCGATTTGTAGTTGACTAAAATGTACTGGAGATTTTAGTCGACTAAAATATGACTAAAACTAAAAACAATTCAGATGACTAAAATACGACTGAAACTAAAATCGCATTTCAGTCAAAAGACTAAAACTAAATCTAAATTTGCTGCCAAAATTAACACTGACCCAGAGAAGGTGGAGGCTGATAGACTGGAGGTTATATAAGGCATTACAATTACATTTAAAGTAAATGTTTAATAGTATTGTGCATTATATTTAAAAATATTATATCCATGAAAAAAAAAGTCTCAGCTGTTAGTACTACTTTAATATATAAATGTTATCCCCTTCCCCCCCCCCCCCTCACTCTTCATATAGCTTTATGTTTGACTCCCAGTTAAAATATTCTGCATTTTTTTTTCTATATACATACACATGATACAAGATATAAATACTTTCACTGTTTCACAGTAGAAATTATAATTATATTAGAGTAGTGATTATCTGCTGTTTTTTTTTTTCTATAAAAGGCTATTTATTTATTTATTTTTTTAACCCCATCATGACAGGTGATAAAAAAAAAGCATGCTGCTGCTACTAAAGGTCTTCTGCTGCCCATACATGTATTGGATTTTTGGACAAAAATATTTGCATCTATATTTATACAAAAATGATTTGTATATATGTGTAATGGACAAGTGTTTGAAAATTCCACATGCTTTTTGCTTTTAACATTCAATTTTAAAATTAATATAACTTCTGAGCAAAAACCACATCCACTATTTGAAGATTTGTTTGATCGAGAAGTTTTCCATTCTGCTCCTTCAAATGTTCCTGTCACTGTGGTTGACAACAAACACCAAATGGACCCCACTAATGGTTAGAAAACCGGATGAATGTTTTTTAAACTTTCTAAAAAAATTTAGTTTGTGTATGGCCAGCATAAGTGACAGCAGGTGCAGGGAGCTTGTATCAAACTACCTGCCTATTAATAAGGGAGTGTGTCATGAATATTATATAACAATCCAGTCTGAAAATTTGCAAGACAGTGTTTTAGGTCTGATATGTACCACATTTAAACCTCCAATAATACATATATCTGTCTCAGAGTGGATTAAATATCCAACTATATAGCTTGATATTTATATTTACCACTGCATATAGATATTCAAGAATATTAACTCAATTATACACCATCCTTTTTTGAGTTGAGGTTTCTATCCGATTAGTCGATTAATCGAAACAATAATCGGCCAACAAATCGATTATGAAAATAATCGTTAGTTGCAGCCCTACAAGAAGCCATGGTTGGGTAAGCCAAAGGCCGGTCAGACCGGTTTGGCGACCCAGTCCACCTCTTTCTGAAGGGACGCCCTCACCCGTTTTAGGGGTGGGGGGACGTCTGCGTTGCTTTCAGGAACCCTGGTTGTCCAGCATTTGGGAAAGGTGGGTTCACAAGCTGATTCGTTCAGGGTACAAGATCGAGTTTCGATCTCGCCCCGCAGACAGGTTCTTCCCATCAAATCTTCAGTTGACTCCTGATCGTCTCAGAGATCTCATGGGGGCGGGACAAGATCTGCTAGCCCAAGGAGTCGTTGTGCCAGTGCCTTCTTTGGACAGGTTTTGTGGTTTTTATTCCAACCTGTTCATGGTTCCCAGAAAGGAGGGCAAGGTTCATCCGATTCTGGACTTAAAGTCTCCGAACCGCTTTGTGCGGGTGCAGAAGTTCCGGATGGAATCCATCAGGTCAGTGGTGGCATCGTTGAGTCCAGGGGACTTCCTGGCCTCCATCAACTTGAAGGATGCGTATCTGCACATCCTTATCTACGAGGGTCATCAGAGATGTCTCTGTTTCGCGGTGGCAGGGGAGCACTACCAGTTTGTGGCGTAGCACTACCAAGGTTTGGGTTCCAGTGCTGGCTTTACTGCGTTTAAAGGGGATTGCGATCCTCGGTTATCTGGACGACCTCCTGTTAAGGTCGAGATTGCGTGCAACTTTGATGAGAGATCTGTCCGTGACAGTTCAGACGCTCCAGGAGTTCGGGTAGACCATCAATTTTCAGAAGTCGGCACTAACACCTTCAGTTCGTCTTCAGTACCTGGGGATGGTCCTGGACTCTGCACGAGTTTTCCTTCCGGAGGACAAACTCCGGATCCTGCGGGACGAGATCAGCTCCCTCAGGGACAACGATCTCTCCTCCTTTGCGGACCTGTATGCGGTCGCTGGGTCTGATGGTTTCGGCCTTCAAAGCCGTCCCATTTGCTCAATTTCACACGAGGACTCTGCAAGCAGAGATCCTGGCCATGTGGGACAGAACGCCTCAGTCTTTGGTTAGATTGGATCTTTTGTGGTGGCTCCGGTCGCCAACCCTGACACAAGGCCAGTCCTTCCGGCCTCTGCTGTGGATGGTGCTCACCACGGATGCCAGCCTGTCGGGCTGGGGAGGAGTTTTGGGCATGCTTTGTGCCCAGGGGACGTGGTCGGCATAGGAGACCTCCTTACCGATAAAACGTCTTGGAGCTCCAAGCAATCAAGCTTTGTCTGTTTCAGTGGCCATCTCGACATCAGGGTTGTCCGGTTCGGGTACAGACGGACAACGCCACGGCAATGGCTTATATCAATCACCAATGGGGCACTAAGAGTACCCGGGCGGCCAAGGAAGTGGCCGAGATCCTGTCTTGGGCCGAAACGCACGTTCCGGCAATTTTGGCTGTTCACATTCGGGGTGTGGAGAACTGGCAGGCGGACTATCTGAGTCGTCGGGCCTTGGACCAGGGTGAATGGCCCTGCATCCGGAGGTGTTTCGCCTCCTGTGTGCCCGGTGGGGGACTCCGGACGTTGATCTGTTTGCGTCCCGTCTCAACAAAAAGGTGGGAAGGTTCGTGGCCAGAACCCGCAATCCTCTGGCGGACGCCACAGATGCGTTAGTGATGCCTTGGCATCGGTATCGGCTTATGTATGCCTTCCCTCCGATTCAACTGTATTCTACTAGAGCCATCAGTGCCTCTTGGGCTTTTCGCCATCAGGCTTCTGTGGCTCAGGTGTGCAAAGCGGCGACCTGGTCGTCTGTGCACACTTTCACAAAATTCTACAGAATTGATTTACTGGCATCCTCGGATGCTTCCTTTGGCTGCAAGGCTTTGAGTGTGGTGGTTGTTTGAAGAGACATTTTTTTCTGTCTCTTCCTAGGGGTGTTTTTTTGTTGTTCTGGGTTTGCTCCCGGTTTGGGCTTGTTGTCCTGTGGGCTCAGGTTGTTTTCTAGCCCGGTTGTTTTCGTTACCTTTAAGGTTGGTTGCATCTTCCCACCCCTCACACCTGCACTGCTTTGGGGCATCCCACTAGTGAAGGCTAAATGGATGGGCGGCGACTGTCAGAGGACGCAAGAGAAAATAGAATTTTTGTAAGAACTTACCGTAAAATTATTTTCTCTGAGTCCTCTGACAGTAGTCGCCCCTCTGGTTTTTGGATCTGGGGGTTATTGCCTTCCGGTACTGCTTGCTACAAACTGAGGAACAGTGATATCTGGTTCAGGATAATTGCTGAGGGGTGGCCCCCTAGAGGTGTGTCTAGATATGGAATTTTTTTTATTAACCTGTTAAACTGCCTAGCTTGCTCCTGCAGAGGGCGCCATTACCACTAGTGAAGGCTAAATGGATGGGCGGCGACTGTCAGAGGACTACAGAGAAAAGAATTTTACGGTAAGTTCTTACAAAAATTATATTTTTTTTGTAAAACTTTGACTTAATAAAGAAACGATTTGCTTATTGAAACAGGAAACTCATCAAGAACAAGCCAACAAAAAAGCACTTCATGTTGTGGAGTTTAGAGAAGAATGTGGTCCCCTCCCTAGAATTGTAGCTTCACCTCGTGGATCCCTTTCAACAGTTCCTGAACCCGAAGGAGATATAAAAGACATACCGCTAGACTGGGATGACATTAAAGTGACCCAGGGAATAAAACGCTCTGTCTGGGCAAATGTGAAGAGGTCAGTTTTGTGAAGATCTAGAAACAATATGAAGGACTGTAAGGGAAACTGATAATCGTGTTCTTCATCTATGTGCTTATTGTTAACTGATTCTTTCATCACAAGGACACAAAACAAAGTTGTCACCATAAAGTCACGATGAAGAATTATAAGGCACATGTCATGTCTTTCATATAAAAAATGTAGAAAGTGCTCAACATGTATGGTTTATATGTCCAAAGAATGTCACTAAAAATAAAGATAGTTCATTTGTACTTGATATCTCCTTTGTATACTTTGGAAATGGTTTGCAAAATGTTATTGTTTTTAATTTTGCTTTTGGTTTTCACTGTTGTTGACTTGTCAGCAGTACACACATACAGTATCTCACAAAGTAAGTACACCCCTCACAATTTTGTAAATATTTTATTATATCTTTTCATGTGACAACACTGAAGAAATGACTTTGCTACAATGTAAAGTAGTGAGTATACAGCTTGTATAAAAGTGTAACTTTGCTGTCCCCTACAAATAACTCAACACAGTCATTAATGTCTAAACCGCTGGCAACAAGTGAGTACACCCCTAAGTGAAAATGTCCAAATTGGGCCCATTTAGCCATTTTCCCTCCTCAGGGTCATGTGACTAATTAGTGTTACAAGGTGTCAGGTGTGAATGGGGAGCTGGTGTGTTAAATTTGGTGTTATCTCTCTCTCTCTCTCTCTCTCATACTGGTTACTAGAAGTTCGAAATGGCACCTCATGACAAAGAACTCTCTGAGGATCTGAAAAAAAATTGTTGCTCTACATATAGAGGGCCTAGGCTATAAGAAGATTTAAAAGACTTTGAAACTAAGCTGCAGCATGGTGGCCAAGACCATACAGTGGTTTAACAGTACAGGACAGGTTCCACTCAAAACAGGCCTCGCCATGGTCGACCAAAGAAGTTGAGTGCACATGCCCTGCGTCATATCCAGAGGTTGTCTTTGGGAAATAGAGGTACGAGTGCTGCCAGCATTGCTGCAGAGGTTGGAGGGGTGGGGGGGTCAGTCTGTCAGTGCTCAGACCATACGCTGCACACTGCATCAAGTTGGTCTGCATGGCTGTCATCCCAGAAGGAAGACTCTTCTAAAGATGATGCACAAGAAAGCCTGCAAACAGTTTCTTAAGACAAGGCAGACTAAGGACATGGATTACTGGAACCATGTCCTGTGGTCTGATGAGACCAAGATAAACTTATTTGGTTCAGATGGTGTCAAGCGTGTTTGGCGACAACCAGGCGAGGAGTACAAAGACAAGTGTGTCTTGCCTACAGTCAAGCATGGTGGGAGTGTCATGGTCTGTGCCTGCATGAGTGCTGCTGGCACTTGTGAGCTACAGTTCATTGAGAGAACCATGAATGCCAACATGTACTGTGACAAACTGAAGCAGAGCATGATCCCCTCCCTTCAGAGGCTGGTCGGCAGGGCAGTATTCCAACGTGATAACCCCAAACACACCTCCAAGATGACCACTGCCTTGCTAAAGAAGCTGAGGGTAAAGGTGATGGACTGGCCAAGCATGTCTCCAGACCTAAACCCTATTGAGCATCTGTGGGGCATCTTCAAACGGAATGTGGAGGAGCGCAAGGTCTCTAACATCCACCACCTCCGTGATGTCATCATGGAGGAGTGGAATTGGACTCCAGTGGCAACCTGTGAAGCTCTGATGAACCCCATGCCCAAGAGGGTTAAGGCAGCGCTGGCAAATAATGGTAGCCACACAAAATATTGACACTTTGGGCCCAATTTGGACATTTTCACTTAGAGTGTACTCACTTTTGTTTCCAGCGGTTTAGACATTAATGGCTGTGTGTTGAGTTATTTTGAGACAGCAGATTTACACTGTTATACAAACTGTACACTCACTACTTTACATTGTAGCAAAGTGTCTTTTCTTCAGTGTTGTCACATGAAAAGGTAGAATTAAATATTTACAAAAAATGGGAGGGGTGTACTAACTTTTGTGAGATACTGTACATCTACAGAACTATATACCAAAAGTTGATCCGGAAGAAGGCAGAAAACCCTTATACAACATGGTCCAGTCTGCTCCAACAGGGAAGAAAATTCCTTCCTGATCCCTTAAGGCTGGTATTATGCGGGCATTCTCTGTAGTCCACATCTGCCTGCACAGCAGGGCATCTCCCCACTTAGCAGGCCGATGAAAGGTTTGTGTCCACTCCGCAATGCAGAGTGGACACAGCCCCGCTGTTCTCTATGGGGCTGTCGGATGGTAACGGACCGCCTTAGGCATGTGTATTCTACAGTGAGCAGGGATCAGAAGTTTGTAATATACAGAGTGGTGGCATCAGGAATATGTAACATGCAGAACAGGGGTCAGAACTATGTACAGAGTGCTTGGGCCAGGAGTTTTCTACCATGCACAGTTCAGGGTTCAGAAGTAAATACTGCAGAGTGCAGGTGTTGGAAGTACATAATGCACAGAGTGGAGGGGTCAGGAGTATATAACACACAGGGGTCAGCAGTAAATTAAGCACAAGGTGCAGGTTTCAGAAGTACTGTACATATTGCACACATTACAGTGGTTTGGAAGTGAAATCCATAGAGTGCAGTGGTTTGGTGTGCATTATAAACAGAGTTACAAGGGTCAGAATTTTGTGAGTGCAAGGGTCATTATTTTATAAAGTACAGCGTGCAGTAGTCGGGGGCAAGGGTCAGGAGAAGGTAATGTAAAAAGTGTATACTATGCAGTGGTCAGCCACAAAACACAGTGGGCGCAGGGGTCAAATGTATCCAATACACAGTGTTCAGGGAGCACATAACTCACAGAATGCAGGGGTATGTAAAGCACAAAGTGCAGGGGCTAGGAGAGTGTGACACTAAGAAGTTAGGGAGCAAAAACAGGTAATGCACAGATTTTAGGTTAAATGTACTTTTAAGTCCCTCCCTGCCCCAAGAACAAATAAAAAAAATAAACATGTACTACAGCACAGGGGTCAGAGCTGTAAAGCACAGAATGCAGCAATCGGGAATGTGAAACCCACAGAGAGCAGTTGAAGGTGAAGCTTCAGTTTCCTCGGGGCTGCAATTACTGCTGACAGAAACTAGCTGCTTCTTCAGCATGCCAAGCAGCTAAATTAAAATTTTTACAAAAATGTGAGGGGTGTACTCACTTTTGTGAGATACTTACTGTACATGCTTGGTACACCGATGTGTCACCATCTCAACTATAGATAGTAAAATAAAAATCTTACTTTTCAGAAACAAAACATGAAGCACATTGTTCATTTGGTAATGTAACTTATACATGCTTGTACACATTATGCAATTGCCAAGTATTTTAAGTAAATCTGAAAATTGCTCTGGCATTGTAGCTGTCAAATTAGCAAGCATTGCTAAAAAATGTTAGCTAGAAAATACCTGCAAGATGCTAAAATGAAATGTTTCCCTAAAGGTAATGGAAAAAGTTACAAAAAATCGTTACACATGTTTATAAGAATGCAGGACTAACAACCCCAATGGCAGATATGTTAAGTTCAACTTCCACACAAGGACATTGAAATTGCCATTACCTTAACTTTCATGATCTCTCACACACATTGCTATGTGAGCAGAAATGGCAAACAAAATTTCTGCAGCGACTGAATAGTGCTTTGATTTATTGTGTCCTTTCCTTTAGAACATATAATTTAGCCCCTCAGACCACTCTGACTGAGATTTCAAAAACCCCTGTGCAGATTCTAACTTAACAAATTTAGATTGAGACATGCCTCGTTTCAGTGCTCAGGCCTGATGATAACTTAGTAAAATAATGCTGCATTGTGGGATGAAGCCTACCTAATTTCCCATATCCTGTATGGAAGTATTTCCAGACAATCTAATAGTGCTCTTATTGAGAATATTTTACCAAGTTGGTTACAATCTGCCACCTTATTGTGCCAGTTACCCGGTAATAAGCTTACACATTCTCCCCCTTTAGGTGTAACACCTGAACTGTCAAGAGTATGGACTAAATTTGCTGGATCTCTTAAATCAAATTTGCCTTTCTGTTCAGCTGCCAGAGCAAACAAAATTACCAGATGTGGGGGACAAGTGAGTCCCCTTTCCTTTAGACACACAGTGATTTTAGAGGAGAACACATGGGCAGCCCTGTCTCCGAGTATAACTTTGGAGGGAGCTTATACAGGGTTTCCTCTCTTCACTTTTTTTTTCTTTTATAAGGCAGGTTACATGTCTGTAAGAACAATATATATAAAAATATACTGCGCTAGGCTTTAATTAAAATGAGAAAAAAGCAGCTGACACAAAATCTTTGAATGTATACAAATGATAAAAATATTAGTAATAATATACAGTAGGTGCAGCACTGATTAGTTTCTCTGAACTGCTCATCCAAGAAGGGAAGAAACAAAAGAAGTCTTCTGATGGTGTGCTATGGAGACCACCACCAACACCATATTTCACAGCATCTTACCAATTGTCACAGACCCTCATTCCAAAGGTCTATGCAAGCAGGTCAATAGAAGCAGTAGATCGTTCATTAGGTACTGGCAGCACTGGAATCCTAGCGACTCATCACCAAAGTGACCATCTTCTCTATGTCTCTAAACGAGTAAATTGTCATGCAGAAATAAATGGGAGATTCCTCATAGTGTATACTGTTAAACTCACTTTATTGAAGAATCAAAAAACACTTACACATAAGTAAGGGACTAGACACGTCCAGCATGCAGCGTTGTGTAGCTGTGTCTAACCGTCAAGATAGCCGCTGTGTCCCGGACTGCAAGAACGCCATGGGAGGAGACATGGCTGACAAGTCCATCACCTTTACACTCAGCTTTTTTAGCAAGGCAGTGGTTGTCATGGAGGTGTGTTTGGGGGTCGCATGCATGGTTCCCTCAATGAACTGTAGCTCCCCAGTGCCGGCAGCACTCATGCAGCCCCAGACCATGACACTTCCACCACCATGCTTGACTGTAGGTAAGACACACTTGTCTTTGTACTCCTCACCTGGTTGTCGCCAAACACGCTTGACACCATCTGAACCAAATAAGTTTATTTTGGTCTCATCAGACCACAGGACATGGTTCCAGTAAGCAAACTGTTTGCAGGCTTTCTTGTGCATAATTTTTAGAAGAGTCTTCCTTCTGGGATGACAGCCATGCAGACCAATTTCATGCAGTGTGCGGTGTATGGTCTGAGCACTGACAGGCTGACACCCCATCTCCAACCTCTGCAACAATGCTGGCAGCACTCATACGTCTATTTTCCAAAGGCAACCTCTGTATATAACACTGAGCATGTGCACTCAACTTTCTTTGGTCGACCATGAATGCTGCCGGCACTGGGGAGCTACAGTTCATTGAGGGAACCATGAATACCAACATGTACTGTGGCATGCTGAAGCAGAGCATGATCCCCTCCCTTTGGAGACTGGGCCGCGGGGCAGTATTCCAATATAACGACCCTAAACACACCTCCAAGACGACCACTGCCTTGCTAAAGAAGCTGAGGGTAAAGATGGTGGACTGGCCAAAATGTCTCCAGACCTAAACCCTATTGAGCATCTGTGGGGCATTATCAAACAGAAGGTGGAGGAACACAAGGTCTCTAACATCCCCCAGCTCCGTCATAGAGGAGTGGAAGAAGACCCCAATGACAACCTGTGAAGCTCTGGTGAACTCCATGCCCAAGAGGGTTAAGGCAGTGCTGAAAATGCCACACAAAATATAAACACTTTGGGCCCAATTAGAACATTAATGGCTGTGTGTTGAGTAATTTTGAGGGGACAGCAAATTTACACTGTTATACAGGCTGCACACTCCTTTACATTGTAGCGAAGTGTCATTTCTTCAGTGTTGTCACATGAAAAGATATATTAAAATATTTACAATGGAGAAACAAAAAGCCAAATCTGACACATTCCACGAAAAACTCCAAAAATGAACTGGACAAAATTTTTTGCACCCTCAATTTAATATTTGGTAGCACACCCCTTGGAAACAATATTTGAAATCAATCACTTCCTGTAACCATCAATGAGGTTCTTGCACCTCTCTACTGGAATTTTGGACTACTCTTCTTTCGCCAACTGCTCCAGGTCTCTCAGATTGGAAGGGTTCCTTTTCCCAACTGCAGTTTTGAGATCTCTCCATAGGTGCTCTATGGGATTTAGATCTGGACTCATTGCTGGCCAGTTCAGCACTCTCCAGTGCTTTATCTCAAGCCATTTTTGGGTGCTTTTTAACATGTGCTTTGGGTCCTTGTCCTGTGGTAAGACCCATGACCTGTGATGGAGCCCTACATTGCACCCCACAGTTCTTTCATAGTCTTTAGATTTCATAATGCCATGCACACGGTCAAGACATCCACAGTGCTTAAAGCAGCAAAGCAACCCCAAAACATCAGTGAACCTCCACCATGTTTGACCCGAGGGACTGTATTCTTTTCTTTAAAGGTCTCATTTATTTTTCTGAAAACAGTAGAATGATCAGCTTTACCAAAAAGCTTTAATTTTGTTTTGCCTGTCCACAGCACATTCTCCCAAAAGGATTTTGGCTTTCTCATGTAAGTTTTGGCAAACTTTAATCTGGCTTTTTTATGTTTTTGTGTTAGAAGTGCGGTCCTCTTAGGTCTCCTACCATAGTGTCCCTTTTCATTCACATGGCAAAGTATAGCTTGAGCAGTTGCAGTTGTACCCTGTGCCTAAAGTCAGCTTAAATTTGTCTGGAAGTTGATTGAGGTTCTTTATCCACCATTCGAACAATCTTTTGTTCCAATCTTTGATTAATTTTTCTCTTTTGTCCACGTCCAGGGAGATCAGCTACAGTGCCCTGGGCTGTAAACTTCTTGACAATGTTGCACACACTGGACACCGGAACATTAAGATCTCTGAAGATGGACTTGTAACCTTGAGACTGTCCATGCTTTTCCACAAATTTCCACTATAATATATATGTTTCTATACAGTACATTTGCACATTACTTTTAACCGCTTGCCTCCCGTGCTAAACCAGAAAGACAGCTACAGCGTGGGCTTCCAATGCTGGGAGGGTGTCCTTGGACATCCTTCCATGATCGCGCTGGAGGTGCAAGGGCTGCGTGCTCTGTGAACGCCGAGTCCTTCTAAATCAGCTGATCACAGATTGGGGTAAAGGGCTGAACCTGAAAAGTCCTAAGTTTTTTCTTGTGTTTAGTAACTAAAGCTTTGGGGATGTGGTGCAATTGACCTTAATAGCCATCTCAGAGGCGTAACTAGAACCTTCAGGGCCCTGGTGCAAGAAACCATGAAGGGCCCCCCAGACCCCTGGCCAGGGCCCTTCCCTTCAAGCCCTGGGCTCTTCCCACTGATCCTGGGGCCCTTTATTCTGGTTGCGGTGCCCTTTATTACGGTCCCGCAATGGGACCCTTTCACAAGTTCTGCAGTGGGCCCCCTACTTGCCATCTTCGGGCCTCCCCACGGTGGTGAAATGCCAGGGCCTGGTTGCAAGTGTGACCTTTGCGATCCTGGAAGTTCACCCACTGGTGTCAGTAGTTTTTATTTTTTGGTATTTTAATTGTATTATTTTTTTATCATTTTATTTTATTTTTTTACAGTGTCACTGACTATGACTCTGTCCATTCAGAAAAGGAAGGAGCTGGTAAATTACATATTTACCAACCCCTCCCTGGTTCTCTATTGTGACCCATCCATTGCAGCAGCCGACAGGAGAGGGGAGGGGGAGCACAAGGGGGGGCAGCATAGTAGGGGGGGACCGGGGGAGCACACAGGGGCCCAGAGACAGCAGAACACAAGTGAACTGGATAGGAGGAGTGGCGGGGGCAACATACAGAGGAACCAATCTCCTTCATTTTCCTCCTGCAGCTACAGGAGGAAAATGGAGGACATTGATTTCTCTACATGCTGCCCCCGCTGCCCTCCCCCATCCAGGTGTACAGGGAAGCCACACAGGCCCCCTGGAGCATAGGGCCGGTTGCACTTGCAACCCCTGTAGTTACTCCCCTGAGCCATCTATTATTTATTTGTATCCTTTTTGTAAGAATTTTTTGTAGAAGTTACCCATTCCCACTGCTGATCCAGCTATGTTCTGCCTTTCTATTCTTGTAAAGGACACGCCTGTCTTTAAAGGCTCAACTGATAAGCTATTGGAAACTCTTTCTACAGTTCTGTTTTTGCTTGTGCATCCTGCCCTTCACCTGATTCTGACAATGGCCTCACTTTGTCAAACCATGGCTGACAGGTTAATATTCTTTAAAGAGATCTAACTGCTGTGGTTGATACTTTGCTTATAGAATGCTTGGTGCAGATGGCTGTACTGATAAAATTGCAGCTGTCACCGTTTGCTGGAAGCCTCCTGTCTCATCTTTTGCTTGTGTCTAATGTTGGTAAATATGTGTAAGACACTTAAGTGCTGGACTGTGGAACCCTTGTGTAAGAAGCATTTGATCCACAAGACCTTTGAGGGACAACATCTCTTTGAACCAGCTCTTGTTAATATTATCAAATATGCTACTTTTGGCAAGAGCACCCAAGTTATTCAGCAGATGAACGTTAAGAAACAGAAAAAACAATGAAGTATTTTTCCTCTCTTGACTGTTGAAAAATATGCCTTTCATTGTTCCACTCCTTCAACCTACTTGTCAAGACCCTCCAAGCTCGGCTCCCAGTCCACCTGCAAGGTCTCACATTCAAAGTTTGCCAAATCTCATATAGCACTGTCCCTGAAAGGCTTGCTGTGTGATGACTTCTTGGGCCTCCTCTGATTACCTGCACACAGTCACTTAGGGACAGTTCATACATTCATTCTTACTCCCAATGGCTCGTTACCTAATAAACAGTCTAGGGGTTTTGGTTTTTGGTATTTATTGTGGAACTTGGATGGGAGAAGGGAATAGTGGTATACTCCAACCTAAAGTATTTTACAGTTGATAAGGACAACTCTCACTTGGCATCACCAGGATACTTGTGGAAGCAGTCACACTGCTTTAACCATACTGCCACGGGTATGGAAAGGGTTAGGTCTACTTGCTCTCTCTTCAGCAACAGACTTGATGAACTACATTATCTTCAGGACATTCTCTAGCATCCACTTTAACCGGTTGCCGACCGCCGCACGACTATATACTGCGGCGGTCAGCCCCGGCCAGGCAGAGTGACGTATCGGTACGTCACTCGCCTGTCACTGACTTGCGAGCCTATCGCGGGCGGGCGCGCGCCCGCCGCGGCTCGTTCACAGGCAAGTCAGTGCGTGTGACCGGCGGACTCGATGTCCGCCGGCCACACTACGATCGCTCCTGTGAAGGGAGAAAGACAGAGCAGCTTGTGTAAACAAGCTGCCTGTCAGTTCTCCCTGTGTAAAAGTGAAGATCTGACCGTTCTACTATGTAGAACGGTTGATCTTTGCTTTTACACCAATAGCCATGTCCCTACACAGTAGAAAGCACGCCCCTAGGACACACTTAACCCCTCCCTGTCCAATAAAGTTAACCCCTTCCCTGCCAGTGTCATTTTTGCAGTAACAGTGCATATGTATAGCACTGATTACTGCAGTAATGTCACTGGTAACCCCAAAAGTGTCAAAAATGTCAGTCAAGGGTCCGATCTGTCCGCCGCAATGTCGCAGTACCGAAAAAAAAATCGCAGATCGCCGCCATTATGCGTTAAAAAAAAAAACACCAAAAATGACAAAAATCTTTCTCTTTGTTAGTAAACGCAATAACTTTTGCGCAAACCAATCAAAATACGCTTTTTGCGATTTTTTTTACCAAACATAGGTAGCATAAAACAAATTGGCCGAAAAATGTTAAAAAATTTTGATTTTTACTTTTTTTTTTGGGGAATTTCATATAAAAAAATGTGAAAAATATTGTTATTTTTGCAAAATTTACGCTCTTTTTTTGTTTATAGCGCGTGATCAAAAAATCGCACAGGTGATCAAATACCACCAAAAGAAAGCTCTGTTTGTGGGAAAAAAAGGACGTCAAATTCGTTTAGGTACAGCGTCGCACGACCGCGCAATTGTCCGTTAAAGTCACGCAGTAAAAAATCGCAAAAAAACCCCTGGTCCTTTAGCAGCCAAATCCTCCGGGGCTTAAGTGGTTAATGACACCCATCCACTGATTCTTCTAGCTGAAGGCATGGCCCCCCTCTGGACCGACTACTTGACACAGATTTGTACTCACTATATGCAGAATAAGATCCTTTACAGTGTCTCCCTTCCAGTCAGCTCTGCAGGACCTACGGGATCAGTTCCTCTCTACTCTTTAGGCCCTCAGGTAGACCACCTGAGGCTGCATGGCAACCTCTACAGAGGAGGAGGCAGCCACCCCTCCCTCCGGGACTCTAATCTTCAGCTGAAAGACCCCGAGCACATGGGCTGTTGGCATTTATAAGGTATCCCAGCATGCACCGAGGCACTTTCCTCTGCCAATCACCAGGGCTGTACTAAATGCCTGCGCACTCATTTGTCAGGTTTCCTTTCATTGTCCAATAAGCCTCCATTTTGCACCAGTGTGAAACACTTCAGACAAACTGAGCTGAACCTGAGCACAATGAGCAGACCTCACTAGCGCAGGGATTCCCAAACTACGGCCCTGCAGTTGTTCAGGAACTACAATTCCCATCATGCCTAGTCATGTATGTGAATGTCAGAGTTTTACAATGCCTCATGGGATGTGTAGTTCTGCAACAGCTGCAGGGCCACAGTTTATGAATCCCTGCACTAGCAGATCCTGCTCTCTGGTAAGCAAAGAACACTATAGATTTACCAGGCAATCCTTCTGGTAAGCAGAAAAGATCCAAAACTATACTCTCTCTCTAGCACCTACCTAGGAGGGTGCTACACTCACATAAACCTTTTTCTGCATGAAGGTGCCACAGAGTGGGGGGAAGTTATTGACAATTAAAGCATGGACAGCTGGCATCTCAGACTCTCCCTGTCCCCTCCTTAGTTTCTCACCTCTAACCTTCCTAGGTCACGGCATAGACTAGCAAATTTCCAACAAGCCCTCTCTGGATCAAGTATTCATTGCCCCAGTTACTGTAGCAGAATGAGTTTAGGGATTGTACACTATTCTGTTCACTGTTCCCAAACCCAAAGGGGAATTCGCCCCATCGTGGATCTCAAGGCTCTGAATGTCTTCATTTGGTTACAAAATGGTGTTGGCCCCAGTATTGGCCCTTCTGTGTTCTCCTGGAAATCCTATTATGGGATACTTACACTAGACAACCTCCTGTTGGTGGAATTGTCAGGGCTCTATTGGACAACTTGTCTCTGACTGTCCATACGTTGCAGCAGTTCTGGTAGATTCTGAACATTCAGAAACCCTTGCTGGAACAGGCTCATTATTTAAAGTATCTGGGTTTAAAGTAATCCTGCACACATCTCTGGTCAGAGATGTTCCATTTATGAGTGAATATTCAGACTATCTGGTCTCCGCATTGAACTCTCCAGTTCAGCTGCTGTTTGACAGTTTTTACATTTGAGTCCTGCAACTGATTGTAACCTACTTTGATACAGTTGTCTTTGTTCAGTCCTACTCCTGCTGCAATGCAACATTCTGTTGTAGTAAAAATTCAGTCCAGACATTGGACAGACTGGCTCAATTTACAGAGGAGCAGACTGTCCTTGGACTGTTGGTTAAGAATCCAACTCTGGAGTCAAGGAAGTCCTTCTTCCCTTCTTTTAAAATATCCTCATAATGGTCAAAAGCCTGTTGGGCTGTGTAGAAGTCCTGGGAACGGTGTTGTTGCAGGAGACTTGGTTATCAGAGGAATCCTCTCTCCCAATAAACATCCTAGAGCTTCAGGTGATCTGCAAAAGTGGATAATCCTTTATCGTGGCATCCAATCAGTATTAAGTCAGACAATTCCATGGCAATGGGGTATATCAACTACCAGGGAGAAACAAAAAATATAGCTGTGGCTAGAGATGGAGCAGAGGGAGCAAATCCAGTTCTATGCAGAATTTCAAGTTTGACCTCTGTGATACTTTCAAGTTTTAAGCACAGCTTGACCTCTGTGATACTTTTCTGTCTGAATAGTAGTTTCTTGTAAAGAACAATCACACAATCCCAGTGTCTCTCGGTCTAGTGCTGTGGTGGTGTTAGCTAAACAGTAATTAGATCTGAAACAGGCAGAACAATTAAGAGAAAGCTCCCTGTGTTGGAAGAGATCAGTTTCATCACACTAGTACTCCCACATTTGTGATGCAACATAGAGGAAAAGGTAAGGCATGCACTGGATGCTTTGTGACCCAGAAGATGTTGCCTGTTTCTAGGAAGAAGCTAGGTTAATTAATACATGGACTAAGGAGAATCGGAACAGCCATGACACTACAAATTGCAGTCGCAATATGTGAGCCCAACATTACAAGGTAAGGCAGACAAATAACACATAGAATATAATTGCACTAATATCTATGCAGCGAAAGCATTTGTGTAATGTGTAAAATGCCTTTGAGGCTGAAAGTTCAGTTCAGTTTTTACCTCAGAAGTTTCCTCTATTGTTGTTGGGTCTGAGCCAATACTTGATTCTTACTGCCATCAAGGGTCAAATCTCTGGCATTTCTGTTTTGTGACTAGGACTTTTTTGTAGGCTGTTTTCCTGCATGGTTCCTCCCAATCCAACCCCCTTTGACAAAGCGGGATTTGAATCTAGTTTTCTCTTATGTCCTCTGACAGTCGCCGCCCACTCATACAATCTTCACCAATGGGTATTGACCTCTTATCCATAGGAGCAAGCTAGGCATAAGACTTGTTAAAAACAAAGTAATTTACATAGACACACCTATGGGGGCTGTCCCACTGGTCCAATACCCCCCTGCTATCAGCCATCCCAACTCAGTTTGTCTTCTGCCTAGTTAGGAGTGAGATAGGCTCTCCCTGTGCTGGGGCTACAGTCTCAGCCTTCTTCTTCGGATTTATGATTTTATTTCTAAAAATTTGTTTTTTCTTTGCACTACTAGCTGTTTATTTTAACAGGGTTTAGTTAGTCACTTCTTCAAGATGATGACGGCGTAGCGGAGCTGGGAGTCTCACTGGTCGTCCTGGTATCCCAGGACAGAGGGCCTTATGGAATCCCAGCCCGCCATCGCGCGTTTAGCAGGCTATGTGTTCGCCCTGGCCTCGCAAACGACCCATCCCTGTCCTCAGGGATGCAAGCCTGCGAGGTGGCTACCTCGCCTGGACGTCCCCCCCCACGGTTCCCATGCTCTGCTGGCGTCCTGCATTTTTTGTCTGACGGCACCCGCCATCTGAGGGTGGGAGGTTTCCCGTTGAGAGGCACCCCACGCTATCGGGTACGGTAAGTACACTCTGTGTGGGGCCTCTGTCTTGGGCTGGCAGTCCTGGGTGTCTGTGTTATCACCTCATGTCTGTGTGTTTTTTGGCTCCCTGATCCCGGTCCCTGCGGGAGCTCTCTCACAGCTGTCATGCTATGTGGGTTTTGTGGGGGTCCCTCTCCTATGTCACTTGTGGTGTTTTGGAGGTGCAGACATGTGCGGCGACCGATGCGGGGTTAAAATCCGCCGGTCCGCCATTTTAGGTGTGGGCAGCATGCTGGCCTCACTGTGGGCGCTTATACAGCAGTGTATGTAGTGTGTTTTGGCGCCTTGTGGCGCCATCTTGTATGTGGCAATGTGTTCTTTTCAGAGCACATGTCGGCGGCCATTTTCCCGGAGCCTCCCTTTACTTTCTATTGGCAACCATTTTTCCTCGGCCTGAAATCATAGTTCAGTCTCTGGTGGTGACATCCCTTCCTTTTCTGTGCAGAGGAGATCGGCTGCGTGTGGTAACACTTGTGGGGTTTGTCTGTTGTCCTTTTTTGTGGGGAATACTTCTAGCTGTCAGTTTATTCCTACTTAGGGGTCTGCTTGCTCAGTCCTTTATAGCGGTGCATTGCGGGGGATCGCGGTGCGCTTAAAGGGCCAGTACTTTTAAAAAAAAAAAAGTCCCAGGACAGCAAATTTCCCCCAGCCTTGGTGGATAATTCAGGGTCCTCTGAATCTTCTACTCTGACTGCTGCACTTGCGACTTTAGCGTCCAAAGTGAATCTTTTGATGACTGAACAGGACAATAGAAAAAGGCCTAGGCTCTCTTTTTCTTCTGATTCTGAGTCTGACATGGTTGCTGTAGGTAGCGTGCCCCTTGAAGGGTCTCGCTCTTTCCAGTCTGAGGGGGAGGCGGAGGTTGCGGGGGTGAATGATTCCCCCCCTGGGACGGCCGAAGACCGCGCAGCTATGGATGCGCTGATCCTTGACATTAAGGAAACACTACATTTAGAAGATGAGCCCAATCCTCCGGGAATAGTGTCCTCTTTTGGTACCCACAGATCCCGTAAGGCGGCGCAGGTATTTCCTTGCCCCGCTGAGTTTCACGCCACTGTGAATGAACAATGGCGCAACTTGAATCGCACCTTTGTGGTGCCGAGAAAGTTTCAACTCCTTTACCCCTTTGTGTCTCCTCGGATTCGCGCTGGTGTGTGGCTCCTAAGGTGGATCACACTGTGGCCAGGTTGAACAAGGCCACTCTGGTTCCCACGGAGGATTCTCCAGTGTTTAGGGATCCTACGGATAGGAGGCTGGAATCTCTTGCCAGACATTCCTACATGGTGGCGGGTTCCATGCTGAAACCTATTTTCGCCTCTGTCATGGTGGCTCAAGCCGTGGCTGATTGGACCAAGGTGCTAAAACGCACCCTTGTGGCTGATTCTGCCCCCCCTACTACCTTGGAGATGGTGGACCAGATTTACCAGGGGGTCATGAACTTGTGCGATGCGGCCTTGAATGAGGCCCCATTGGCTGCGTGCTTATCTAGTGTCGCAGTACTTCATCGCCGTTTGATTTGGTTGAAAAGCTGGTCGGCTGACCAGACTTCTAGGAAGATGGTGTCTGACATCCCTTATGCGGGGTCTTGTCTTTTTGGGGAATCCCTGGATGAATTGGTTAAAGGTGTCTCTGGGGGCAAGAGCACTCTGGTGCCCCAGAATCCTAGGGGTAAGTCCTTCCGCGGTAAGCAGGGCCCCTCCTTTAAACCGAACCAGGGGTCCTTTCGTGCCTTCAATGCGCAGGACAAGGGGAAACCTTTCAAGGGCCAGGGTGGCCAGAGAAAGCACTGGGCGGGCAAGCCAAAAGCCGTCCAGGCTGGTACGATGGCCCAGTCCGCCACTGCCTGAAGGGGCGCCCTCACCCGTTTCAGGGGTGGGGGACATCTGCGCCGTTTCCTCCAACCTTGGCTGCTCTGGATTCCGGACAGGTGGGTTCAGGAAATCATTCGATCAGGTTACAAGATCGAATTCCTTTCACGAACAGCGGACAGATTCTTTCCCTCAAATCTTCATTTGACCCCAGAGCGGTTGCAAGATCTTCATCGGGCGGTGCAGGACCTGCTTGCCCAGGGGGTAATCGTCCCGGTGCCACATCGGGACAGATTTCGGGGATTTTACTCAAATCTGTTCACTGTGCCCAGAAAGGAGGGCAAGGTGCGTCTGATTCTGGACTTGAAAGCTTTGAACCGCTTCGTGTGCGTTAAAAAATTCTGCATGGAATCGCTCCTCTCGGTGGTGGTCTCTTTGAGTCCGGGAGATTTCCTGGCCTCTATCGACCTGCAGGATGCGTATTTATACATCCCCATATTCAAGGGTCATCAGAGGTACCTCCGATTCGCTATCGCGGAGGAACACTATCAGTTCGTGGCGTTACCTTTCGGTCTCGCTTCGGCTCCAAAGATGTTTACCAAAGTGCTGGCTCCTGTTCTGGGCCTGTTACGGGCCCAGGGCATTGCAGTCTTGGGATATCTGGACGATCTCCTGTTAAGATCGAGTGCCAGTCAGAGCCTGCTGCGCGATCTGTCCACTACGGTTCAGACGCTCCAGGAGTTCGGATGGACCATCAACGTTCAGAAGTAGACCTTGTCCCCTTCGGTTCATCTCCCTTACCTGGGAATGGTCTTGGACTCCGCCCAAGCGAAGGTATTTCTGCTGGAGGACAAGTTCCGGACCATGCAGAACGAGGTCAGGTCCCTAAGGGACAACCAATCCTTGTCACTCAGGACCTGTATGCGGTCCCTGGGGTTGATGGTGTCGGCCTTCGAGGCGATACCATTTGCACAGTTTTCACACGCGGTCTCTCCAAGCGGAGATACTGGCCAGATGGGACAGGCTTCCTCAGTCATTGGACCTGAGGGTGTCTCTGAGTCGCCAAACCAGAATGGATCTTTTGTGGTGGCTCCAGTCCCCGGCCGTGGCGGAGGGAAAATCCTTCCAGCCGTTGCTATGGACAGTGATTACCACGGATGCCAGCCTGTCGGGCTGGGGTGGCGTCCTGGCAACCTGTCTGCCCAGGGCACTTGGCCGGTGGAGGAATCGTCCTTACCGATAAACATCTTGGAATTGAGAGCGATCAGGCTGTGCCTGCTCCATTGGTCGGATCGTCTTCAGGGCTGCCCTGTACGGGTGCAGACGGACAATGCCACTGCGGTGGCTTACATCAATCACCAAGGGGGCGCCAGGAGTGCCCGGGCGGCCCAGGAAGTGACCAGTATTCTGTCTTAGGCCGAGACTCACGTCCCGGCGATTTCGGCAGTTCACATTCCGGGTGTGGAGAACTGGCAGGCCGATTATCTGACCCGCCAGACCCTGGACCAGGGGGAATCGTCCCTACACCCGGAGGTGTTTCAAATGCTGTGTGTGAAATGGGGATCCCCGTATGTGGATCTGTTCGCGTCCCGACTAAACAACAAGGTGGGAAGGTTCGTGGCAAGAACGTGCGATCCTCTGGCAGACGCCTCGGATGCGCTGGTGGTGCCTTGGCACCGGTATCGTCTGATATATGCCTTTCCCCCGATTCAGTTGTTGTCCAGGTTCCTGCAAAGGTTGGTCACGGAACCAAAGTTGGTGATCTGGTGGCCCCGGACTGGCCACGCCGGTCCTGGTACGCAGACATCATTCAACTGGCCGTCGAGCCTCCATGGCGGCTACCGTTAGGAGATGATCTACTGTCTCAGGGACCGATCTTCCATCCTGCTTTACAGTCGCTGGCTTTAACGACATGGCTGTTGAAAGCCAGGTCCTGAGAGACAGGGGTCTCTCATCTGAGGTCATTCCTACTTTGCTCAAGGCTAGGAAAGCCTCGTCCGGTAAGATCTATTACCGTACCTGGAAGGCTTATTTTGCCTGGTGTGAAACCAGGGGCTTCTCTCCTCGTTCTTACTCGGTGGATAGGGTGTTAGCCTTCCTACAAACTGGTGTGGACCAGCGCCTGGCCTTGGCCACGATTAAGGGCCAGTTGTCTGCACTGGCGGTCCTTTTTTCAGCGCCCAGTGGCATCTAACTCCTTGATCCGCACCTTTTATTCAAGGTGTGTGTCACTTGGCCCCTCCTCGGAGGGCGCCTCTACCTCCTTGGGACTTGAACTTGGGTCTGTCCGTTTTGCAACGTCCTCCCTTTAAAAACATCAGGGAGATTTCTTTGCCTCTGCTGTCAAAAAAGGTTGCCTTTCTGGTGGCGATCACTTCTGCATGTAGAGTGTCGGAGTTAGCGGCCTTGTCTTGCCGCTTCCCTTACCTGGTGGTTCATAGGGATAAGGTGGTCTTGCGACCGAACCAGTCCTTTCTTCCAAAGGTGGTGTCTGAATTCCACCTTAATGAGGACATTGTTTTGCCTTCGCTTTGTGCGAATCCTAAACATCCTAAGGAGGTTGCCTTGCATTCCTTGGATGTTATCCGGGCAATCAGGGTTTACCTGTCATCCACTGAATCCTTTCGGAAGTCGAATTCTCTTTTTGTCCTTCCTGAGGGTCCTCTGAAGGGTATGGCTGCGTCTGCGGCGACCGTTTCCAAATGGATCAGACAGACGATTGTACAGGCCTATTTGATTAGGGAGCGGGTTCCGCCCTTCCCTGTTAAGGCGCACTCTACCAGAGCAGTGAGTGCGTCATGGGCCTTCAGGCATCAGGCTTCGGTGGCCCAGGTGTGCAAGGCTTCGACTTGGTCGTCATTGCACACTTTTTTAAAGTTCTACAAACTTGATGTTCTTGTTTTTAACAAGTCTTATGCCTAGCTTGCTCCTATATATAAGAGGTCAATACCCATTGGTGAAGACTGTATGAGTGGGCGGTGACTGTCAGAGGACTCAGAGAAATGAATTTTACGGTAAGATTTTACAAAAATTCCGTTATCTCAGTGCTTCGGAAACTCCTGTTTCTCTTACGTCCTCTGACAGTCGCCGCCCGATGGTATTAGCCTTCACTAATGGGTAATGGCGCACTCTGAAGGAGCAAGGCTAGGCAGATAATTGATTATCAGGTTAATACAAAAAAACTTTTATACCTCGGCACGCCACTAGGGGGCCATCCCTCAGTCATTATCCTGAACCCAATCTGACATTACCTCAGTTTTTACGCTGCCTAGCTCAGGAGCTGGTTAGGTCTTTTCTGCTGGGACTGTGTCTTGGCTTTCTTTATATTTTCTTTCTGAAATCACGTGGTTTTCTTTGCACAATCGCTTTTTATTTCTCTCACTATCACTAGTTAGTCAGGGATTCCTTTCCTGGAGGACTACAAGTGACTGCAGAGCTGGGCCTCGGACAGGGTATTATAGATCCTTATGGAGTCCCAGCCTGCCAACGAGCGTCTCAGGTTACTGGTACGCCCAGGCCTCGCAACGACAGTGCCCCTCTGAATGGGGATGAGCCTGTGGAGCTACGTCTTCGCTGAGCATGTCTCAACCCAGATCGCCCGTGGCTGACGGCACCCCCATTTAGGGTGGGAGGTCTCCCGTATCTGAGCGGTGCCTGCTTCCTGGACTGGTGAGTACTGATACCGTCTTGTCCCTGGGGATGTTTGGGGGGTTGTGGGCCCACTCTTAGGGGCTGGTGGTATCTGTAGGATCCCCCTTCTGGCCGGGTTGCTAGTTCTCCCTCCCTCCCTGCTCCCGCTGGGGGCGCTGTAGGGGTCTCCCTGGGGTCCCTGATGATAGCCAGAATGTGTTTTTACACTTTTTTGCCGCCGTTTGGAGCGGCTGCCATGTTTTATGGTGTGCAGATTCTAAGCTCTGTGTGAGGACAGCAGCCATGTTGGGATTCTGCACAGGCTCCCGATCGGGCACCATCTTGGATGTGGGCAAATGGCGGCGCATTAAGCACATGTTGGTGGTGCCTAAGCGTTTTTCCATCCGCTATCCGTTTGGGGAGGCGGTGGACAAACGTTGGACGGTGTCCCCATTAGTGGACCACACCGTGTCTAGGCTGAATAAGTCCACCTTGATGCCAGTAGAGGATTCCCCGGGTTTTCAGGGATCCGGCGGATAGGCGGGTGGAAGCTCTCACGCGCCCTGTTGAAACCTGTGTTTTCAACTGTGATGGCACTCACGACATGGTGCAAGGGGCTTCGCAGCACTCTGGTGGCGGAGTCGGCCTCTCCGACTGCCCTTGCCATGGTGGATCAACTCATCCAAACTGCGATGTTCCTGTGTGGCGCGGCCTTGGACGAGGCTCTGTTGGTCGCCCGGTTGTCAGCGGTGGGGATTGCTATCCGCCGCATTACCTGGTTAAAGAGCTGGTCGGCTGACCACGTGTCCAAAAAGACAGTGTCTGAGGTCCCCTATGAGGGGGGTTGGCTTTTTGGGGAAACTCTTGATAAGTTAATTAAGGAGCTCACGTGAGGTAAGAGTACTCTGTTGCCCCAGGTCACTAAGGGTAAGTTCCCCCCGCACGCGGAAGGGACCCTCCTTCAAGACTCAACGGAATTCCTTTCGTGCCTTTGGGTCGCAGGAGAAGGGTAAACCCTTCTGACCCGCCGGTGGCCACAAGAAACCGTGGACTGGTAAGCCGAAAGCCGGTCAGTCCAGCTCGGCGGCCCAGTCCACCTCTTCCTGAAGGGACGCCCTTACCCGTTGTCTGGGTGGGGGGACGTTGGCGTTACTTTCAAGAACCCTGGTTGTCCGGGATTCAGGAGAGGTGAGTTCACGGACTGATTCGTTCAGGGTACAAGATCGAGTTTCGATCTCGCCCCGAAGACAGGTTCTTCCCTGTCAAATCTCCAGCTGTCCCCCGATCGTCTCAGAGATCTCATGGGGGCAGTGCACAATCTGATTTCACAAGGAGTCGCATCCGTTCCTTCACAGGAATGGTTTAGCGGGTTTTACTCCAACCTGTCCACGGTGCCCAGAAAAGAGGGCAAGGTGCGTCCAATTCTGGATTTGAAGTCTCTGAACCACTTCGTGCGGGTAAGGAAATTCAGGATGGAATCCATCTGGCTGGTAGTGGCATCGTTGAGGCCTGGGGACTTCCTGGCTTCCATCGATTTAAAGGATGCATATCTACGCATCCCTATTGTCAAGGGTCATCAGGGGTACCTTCGATTTGCGGTGGCTGGGGAGCACTACCAGTTCATGGCGTTGCCTTTCAGTCTCGCTTCGGCTCCCAGATTTTTTACCAAAGTGTTGGTCCCGGTTCTAGCTTTACTGCGTTTATGGGGCATTGCGGTACTTGGTTACCTGGACGACCTCTTGTTAAGGTCGAACTCATGTGTGACCTTGGCGAGCAATCTGGACGTGACGGTTCAGACGTTACAGGAGTTCGGGTGGACCGTCAATTTTCAGAAGTCAGCATTGACTCCCTCAACTTGTCTTCAGTACCTGGGGATGGTCCAGGACTCGGCTCAATCTCGGGTCTTCCTTTCCGGATGACAAACTCGGGACTCTGCGGGACAAAACCAGGTCTTTCAGGGGACAACGATCTTTCCTCCTTGCAGGCCTGCATGCGGGTTCTGGCCTGATGGTCTCAGCCTTCGAAGCAGTTCCGTTTGCTCAGTTTCACACCCGGACTCTGCAAGCAGAGATCCTGGCCAGGGACAGGATGCCTCAGCCCTTGGAAAGGAGGATTTCATTGAGTCCTCCTGTGTGGTCGGATCTCTTGTGGTGGCTCCAGTCGCCGTCCTTGACACAGGGCCAGACCTTCTGGCCTCTGTTATGGTCGATTCTCACCACGGGCTTGAGAGGAGTTCTGGGCAAGCTTTGTGCCCAGGGGACGTGCTCGGCCGGGGAGACCTTGCTGCCGATAAACTTCTTAGAGCTCCGTGCGATCAAGCTTTGTCTGTTCCGGTGGTCATCTCAGCTTCAGGGGTGTCCGGTCCAGGTGCAGACGGACAACGCCACGGCTGTGGCATATATCAATCACCAGGGGGGCACGAGGAGTGCCCGAGTGGCCAAGGAAGTGGCCGATATTCTATCTTGGGCCGAATCGCATGTATCGGCGATCTCGGCTGTTCACAATCCGGGTGTGGACAACTGGCAGGCGGACTATCTTGAGTCGCCAGACTTTGGACTAGGGGGAATGGTCCCTGCATCCAGAGGTGTTTCGCCTCCTGTGCGCCCGGTGGGGGACCCCGGACTTGGATTTGTTTGTGTCTCGTCTCAACAAAAAGGTGGAAAGGTTTATGGCCAGGACTCGCGATCCTCTGGCAGACGCCGCTGACGCGTTGGTGGTGCCTTGGCACCGATATCGGCTGCTGTATGCCTTTCCTCCGATTCAACTGTTGTCCAGGTTCCTCCGCAGGTTGGCGTCGGAAGGGATGTCAGTCATTCTAGTGGCCCCGGACTGGCCTCGACGGTCCTGGTACGCGGCCATCGTTCAGATGGTCGTCGAACCTCCCTGGTGGCTTCCGCAGCGAGACGATCTTCTGTCTCAAGGACCGATCATCCATCCTGCTTTACATAATAAACAAGCAAAAAGTTGGGGGAGCACACCCTGAACATGTATTTCTAAAGCTGGTGCAGCTATGAACCAAGCGACATGCATATTAAAAAAAAAAAATAGCGCACACATGCAAAAGAAATGACTATCAAATATGAAGACAATCCATAAATAAAAATGGGGATTTGGTCCCACCATATGGCCATATCGTGCTCAAGCCTACCACTGCTTTACAGTCTCTGGCTTTAACGGCATGGCTATTGAAAGCCAGGTCTTGAGGGATAGAGGTCTTCCACAGGTGGTCATTCCTACCTTGTTAAAGGCTCGTAAAGCCACTTCAAGGAAGATTTATCACCGCACCTGGAAAGCGTATATCGGTTGGTGCGAGGCGAATGGTCTTCACCCTCGTTCCTTCTCGGTGGCGAAGGTCTTGGCCTTCCTGCAGAAGGGCGTGGATCAGCATCTGGCGCTGACTACGGTCAAGGGTCAGTTGTCGGCCTTGGCCATCTTTTTTCAGCGACCTTTGGCATCGCATTCCTTGATCCGCACCTTCATTCAGGGGGTGCGGCATTTGGTTCCCCCCGAGGAGAGCGCCTTTGCCTCCATGGGATCTAAATTTGGTTTTGTCTGTGCTACAACAACTTCCCTTTGAGAACATCAGCGAGATTCCTCTGTCTGTGTTATCCCAGAAAGTTGCCTTTCTGGTGGCCATTACGTTGGCTCGCAGAGTGTCTGAATTGGCGGCCTTGTCCTGCCATTCTCCTTATCTGGTGCTTCATAGCAATAAGGTGGTTCGGCAACCGAATCAGTCGTTTCTTCCCAAGGTGGTTTCTTCATTCCACCTCAATGAGGATATCGTGTTGCCTTCGTTGTGTGCACGACCCAAGCATCCTAAGGAGTTTGCCTTGCATTCCCTGGATGTGGTCCGGGCGGTCAAGGTCTATCTTTCCACCACGGAGTCGATTCGACAGTCTGATTCTCTATTTGTTCTTCCTTAGGGACCTCGGAAGGGATCAACCGCCTCTGCGGCGACCATTTTTAAGTGGATTAGACAGACGATTGTTCAGGCCTATTCCATTAAGGTTCGGATTCCTCCTTTTCTGGTAA
Source organism: Pelophylax lessonae (assembly GCF_965119305.1). NCBI lineage: Eukaryota > Metazoa > Chordata > Amphibia > Anura > Ranidae > Pelophylax > Pelophylax lessonae. Next base: position 560,010,866 of record NC_138770.1, read on the forward strand.
CGGCCCATTCTACTCGAGCCGTTAGTGCCTCTTGGGCTTTTCGCCATCAGGCTTCTGTGGCTCAGGTGTGCAAGGCGGCAACTTGGTCGTCCGTGCACACTTTCACAAAGTTTTACAAACTGGATGTTTTGGCATCTTCGGATGCTTCCTTTGGCCGCAAAGTTTTGAGTGCGGCAGTTGTTTAGGGGGACATTGTCTTTACTGTCCCTCCTTGGGGTGTTTTTTTTCTTGTTTCTGGGTTTGTTCCAGTTTTTCCTTGTGGGCTCAGGTTGTTACTGGCCCGGCTGTTTACGTTACCTTCTAATTTGGTTGCGTTGCTTTTCCACCCCTCATACCTGCACTGCTTTGGGACCTCCCATTAGTGAAGGCTAATACCATCGGGCGGCGACTGTCAGAGGACATAAGAGAAAATAGAATTTTTGTAAGAACTTACCATAAAATTCTTTTCTCTCTAGTCCTCTGACAGTCGCCGCCCCTACCCCTCTGTTTTTTTTTTTTTTATCTGGGGGTTGTTGCCTTCCGGTACTGATTGCTGCAAACTGAGGTAATGTCAGATTGGGTTCAGGATAATGGCTGAATGATGGCCTGAGGTATAAAAGTTTTTTTGTATTAACTTGATAATCAATTATCTGCCTAGCCGTGCTCCTGCAGATGGCGCCATTACCCATTAGTGAAGGCTAATACCATCGAGCAGCGACTGTCAGAGGACTACAGAGAAAAGAATTTTACGGTAAGCTCTTACAAATATTCTATTTTTTAATCTATCAGAGACATTTCTCCCTTTACTCCGTATTTCTTGTAGCCACCCACCCAGCTAGACAAATGTCTGAGCTAGCAGCTTTATCCTGTAAAGAAGATATTTTTGGTCTTGTGAAGGACAAGGTGTTATTGAGGCCCAGGGTTTTTTTTTTCTGTCCCAAGGTGGTCTCCTAGAATTTTGACCAGGACATTGTTCTTCTGTCCCTCTCTCCAACTACCAACAAAGAAATGTTCCTACCTGGTTTGGATGTGGTCTAGGTCTGTTAAGCTACTGCTTCCTTCAGGAAAAGGGATTCCTTTTTGTAATTCAAAATGGTCCCAGTAAGGTTTATGGTCCAAAAGATAATGTTCCCCCCTTTCCAGTTGAGGCTCGTTTTACTAGGTAGGGCAGTGAGCGTCTCTTGGACTTTTCAGCATCAGGCCTCTGTTTACCAGATTTACAAAGCAGTCATCTGGTTTATATTCCTGCATTCCCAAAGTTCTACAAGGTGGACATTTCTGTCTTATCTGGTGCACTTTGGATATAAGGTTCTTCAGGCAGCTCTATGACATGCAGTTATTCCTCTATTCTTTTGGTTTATGTTGGACCAGTAGTTTTACTGTGTTGTCCATCCCTCTGGGATTGTTATTAGACATCCCAAAGGTTTAAGACTTCCTGTGTCCTTCGGTGGAGGAAAAAGAAAATAGGATTTTAGTACTCACCAAAGGTTTCTTTTCATGGAGTCCAATTAGGGACACAGGTACTGCCGATCTGTGTATATGATAGAGGGGCTTGCCTACAGCTTTTTCATTTGCCAATGTCTAATCTTGCTGTGGGTGACAGTATAACACAAAGGTTTAAAGCATCCTGTGTCCCCCAATGGGTTCCAAGGAAAGGATCTTACGGTGAATACAAAAATTCTCTATTTTTTGATCATTAAATGTCCTGACTTTTGATATAAGATGGCTTTTGTTTGCCTTCAACAAATCCCAGTTCTTGCAATAAACAAGCTGCCATGAATTTATATTGCTATGTATCTCATTTTCTGATATTGTTTGCTAAAGAAAAACCCAAGGTTATCATTTTCTTTGTTAACAGAAGGCTGCACACCCTCTGTGAATCGATTCAGAAGTTGTAAATTAAAAACCACGTCTTTTAAATTTTAAACTACTGATGAACAATCATGGCTTCTAAATTGCTTCTGCTGCACTTTCAATGCAGAAATGAATATTGTTGCATTATAAAAGTTAATGAGTCCGGAAAAAATGTTTCCATAGCCATAAATTAAAGTTTCTGGATGCTATGTGCTAGCAGTGTAATGCGGATGAAAAATTATTACTGATTGGCTATCATGACATCTGCTTTGCAGTACTTGGAGCAAAACTCAGAGGGAAGCACTGAGCTCTACTCGTAACTATGATTAATGGTGGACCTTCACGATATAGCTGGAAGGCGTTTTGATTAAATCAGCAAGTCTGCCTAATTGTTCTTACTACAACATTGAGATTTCTACTTGCACATGTATTGCAGAACATAGATTTTTCCTAGGCGAAGATATTTATCAAGCATGGTTTTCACCATTCATTTTCAATCGTATATTTATAAAGAATATCCTAACGCCAAAACATTAAAGTGATGCTAAACCTTACTTTTGTTAAAATAATAAACATGTTATACTCACCTGCTCTGTGCAATGGTTATACACAGAGCAGCCCTGTTCCTCATCTTCTGAGTCCCCCGTCAGCGCTCCTGGCTCCTCCTCTTTGGCGTGTGCCCACCATAGGAAGCTACTTTCTTTAGGAGGGCTCACTGCCTGTGTGTATAGACACAGACAGTGGGGCTCAGTCCTACCCCACTCCCTCATCATACGATTTGATTGACAGCAGCAGGAGCCAATGGCTCCCACAGCTATCATTCTGCCCTGGGAGAGAGCTGCTGTTCTCAGGCATGCGCTGGATCAAGATCGGGCTCAGGTAAGTATAAGGGGGCTTCTGGACGCTGTTTTTTTTTTTTTACCTTAATGCAGAGAAGTCATTAAGAGCTCAAAAAAAAAAAAAAAAACACACATATTAAGGATTTAGAACCACTTTGTTTTGTGTAAAAGACCAAGACAAAGTACCAGACCAAGAAACCACGAATCTAAAGCCTTTTAACCACTTGCCGGCCGCCGCACGACTATTTACTGCAGCATTCAGCCCCTACTGGGCAAAGTGACGTAGGACTACGCCGATCGCCCACGAGCCTCTAGGGGGTGAGCACGCGCCAACAGGGGTGCGCTCCCTCCCCCACTCATTCACTAACATCCCCGCGCGAGTGACCGGCGGCTCCGATGTCCGCCGGCCACTCGCGATCTCCCGCTGAAGAGGGAGAAAGGCAGGCGGCTAATGTAAACATGTAATGTAAACGCCTGTCATTCTCCCTGGTGTAACTGCAGAGACTGTACTATCCTGCTATTTAGGATCATATGTCTCTGTGGTTACATCACAAGCCACGCCCCCCCCACAGTTAGAATCACGCCCCCTAGGGATACATTTAACTCACTGTTTATCAATAAAGTTAACCCGTTCCCTGCCAGTGTCATTTTTACAGTAACAGTGCATATTTATAGCACTGATTACTGTAGTAATGTCACTGGTACCCCCAAAAATGTCAGTCAAGGGTCCGATCTGTCCGCCGCAATGTCGAAGTCCCGCAAAAAAAATTGCAGATCGTCGCCATTACCAGTTAAAAAAAAAACAATAAAAATTACATAAATCTTTCCTGTAGTTAGTAAACACAATAACTTTTGCGCAAACCAATCAAAATATGCTTATTGTGATTTTTTTCACCAAAAATATGTAGCAGAAAATAAATTGGCCTAAAATGTTAAAAAATTTAGATTTTTAGATTTTTTTGGGGAGAATTTCATATAAAAAAAATTTGAAAAATATTGTTATTTTTTCAAAATTGTCGCTTTTTTTTTGTTTATAGCGCAAAAAGTAAAAATCGCACAGGTGATCAAGTACCACCAAAAGAAAGCTATGTTTGTGGGAAAAAAAAGGACGTCAATTACATCTGGGTACAGCGTCGCACGACCGCGCAATTGTCAGTTACGCAGTGCCAAATCGCAAAATAGGCACTGGTCTTTGAGCAGCCAAATCCCCTGGGGCTTAAGTGGTTAATATTGATTTTCTTTCACATAGTTACATAGTTAGTGAGGTTGAAAAAAGACATCAGTCCATCCAGTTCAACCCATGATGTGTGTGTGTGTTTGCTGTTAACCGTACATTGTGTACCCCTGTATGTTGTGGTCTTTAAGGTGCCCATCTAATAGTTTTTTGAAACCATTGATGCTCCCTGCTGATACTACTGCTTGTGGAAGAGAATTCCACATCCTTACTGCTCTGACGGTAAAGAACCGTATTTTAAGGTTAAACCATTTTTCCTCTAGTTTTAGTGAGTGGCCATGTGTCTTATTGTATTCCCTTTCTCTGAATAGTTTGTTCCCTATGCTAGGATCATCACCAGTACAGTATTTGTACATTGATATCATATCCCCCCTTAAGAGTCTCTTCTCCAGAGAGAATAGGTTCAATGCCTGTAGTCTTTCCTGATAGCTGATGTCCTCCATTCCCCTAATTATTTTTGTTGCCCTTCTCTGGACTCTCTCCAGCTCCAACACATCCCCTCTGAGGACCGGTGGCCAGAACTGGATGGAATACTCCAGATGTGACCAGACCAGAGTCTTGTAGACTAACAAAAAAGCTTCACAAAAACAAAATATAAAACAGACAATGCATTTTGGGGGTTCAAAGGTGTCCCCCTTCTTCAGGGCTTGAATATTGCATGTATTTGGCAGGACTCAAAAATGGCATCATAGGATTTAGTTGACAGCAGCAGGAGCCAATGGCTCCCAATGTTCTCAATCTGCCCTGGGAGCAAGCTGCTGTTCTCAGGCATCTGCTGGATCGGGCTCAGGTAACTATGGGGGGGTTCTGGACACAGAAGATTTTTTTTACCTTAATGCATAGAATGCATTAAAAAAAAAAAAAAAAAAAAAAAAAAACCTTGATTTAGAACCAGTTTGTTGTGTGTAAAAACTCAAATTAGATTTCCAGACCAAGAAACTGCAAATCCAAAATCATTTGATATTGGTGTTCTTTCACAACAAAAAAATATAAAACAGACAATGCATTATGGGGGTTCAAAGGTGTCCCCTTTTTTCAGGGCTTGAATATTGCATGTATTTGGCAGGACTCACAAATGGCACGACTACCACAATTATTTGAATGATGAAAAGTGGAACATGTCCAGGAGTAGTGTTCTCATGGGCCCTTTCCAAGTTTCATCTTTCAAACAATTATTTGTGGTCACTGTGCCAATATGAAAATGATACATGATCAGCAGATGTTGCTGCATTCATCAAGCTTTTACACAAATAACTATATAAATGCCTACTGTATATATGGTTTGTTAGGTGCAAGAGAGTCCTCAGATTTGGTCATTGCATGAAGTAATTGTAAGTCATGTAGGGGGTTAAGGGGAGGCTCATAAAAAACTGGCTAATATGCAAAGAGATTTTCCAAAGACAAATAAGAACTCACAAGTTAGATCTATCTCCACACATCCCTCTTTAGGCCCCTTTCACACTTGTGCAAATTGTCATGCAACTTTGAAAATCAGTTGCACGACACGGCGTTCCCTATGTTTTCCAATGATACCCATTCATACTGTATATGCGCAACTTAAATTGCAACAACTTCAAAGTAGTTCATGCATTACTTTGGTCCGACTTTCATGTAATTTGAGGGCAATAGACTTCAATGTTAACCCTCAGAAATTGCATGAAAGTCACACCTGAATGTTATACAGGCAGTCCCCATGTTACAAACAAGATAGGGTCTTTAGGTTTGTTCTTAAGTTGAATTTGTAGGTCAAAACAGGTAAATTTTTTAACCACTTGCGCCCCGCCCTTCGTACATTTACTGCGGCACTCTGCCACTGCTGGGCAAAGCGACGTAGCCATACGTCGCCCGCTCCCGCCGCTCGCTCCCGCCGCTCTGGGGTGTGCTCCCGGCCCCACTGACGGTCTGATTGGGTTCAGAACCAATCAGTTATCAGGTCCAGGCCAATGATTTTTGGCCTGGACCTGTTGATCGGTCCTGCCCAATCAGAAACTGACCTGTGCCTGTGTAACGTAAACACAGGCACAGAAATGACCCGCTCTCTCCTCCCAAAATCCTTTTTGGATTCATTGAGAGGAGAGAGAGGATCAAAACTGTGAGTACTGCACAAAGCACCCACACACACACGTAGATAGGCACATTTAACCCCCGATCACCCCCCCCAGTTAACCCCTACACCCCCTGTCACATCACACACTGTATACAGTATATAGCTGTTTCCTATATTTCTGTATTAGTGTGACTTGTTACTTGGTTTAGCGCTTGCGACTTTTTATTTTAGGCTTAGGATACCCGCCACCCCCCCCCCCCATAAAGGTTTAACCCCCTGATCAGCCCCAGTTAACCCCTTCCCCCCTGTCACATTGCACACTATATACAGGTAATATGGTATTTTTCTGTGATAGTGTGATTGTGACTTCAGTTAGCGCTAACAAGTTAATTTCTTTCCCAAGTAGGTTTAGGGTCCCTGCCACCCCCCCCCCCAATAAAGATTTAACCCCCTGATCACCCCCAGTTAACCCCTACACCCCCTGTCACATTGCACACTATAGACAGTATATAGCATTCTGTATTAGTATGACTTGGTTTAGCACTTTCGACCGTTCCTTTTAGGCTTAGGATACCCGCCACCCCCCTCCCCCCAATAATTATTTATCCTCCTGATCCCCCCCCCCCGATCACCCCCAGTTAACCCCTTCACTGCCATGTCACAGTGTCACTTTTATAGTGTACAGTATTTTTCTGATCACTATTATTAGTGTCACAGGTGACATTAGTTAGCGTTAGCGTCAGTCTAGGACAGCGCAGATCCCCAGCGCATAGTTAGAAATATTAGTTAAACCCTCAATTACCACATACACACACATATACCTCCATTACTAGTATAGTGTTTGAACAGATCAATATCTGATCTGATCAGTACTATACTAGCGTCCCCATAGTTTAGTGTTTGCACGATCAGCACTGATTCCTGCCAGCACCTGCATTTAGCCCCTCCACCCAGCCTACCCCACCCAGGCAAGTGCAGTAATCAATAGATTACTGGCACTTCCAAAACATACAAAACCGCTGTGTTAGCAGAGCCAGGCCTGATCCCTGCTAGCACTAGCAGTTTTTTTTGGTAGCCGTTGAAATAGTCCTTGACAACCAGGTGCTTTTTTACTTGTGAGTCACACTACTGTACCTGTAAATTTAGTTGCTAAAATTACCAAACGGTGGTACAGTAATGCAGAGGCCTACAGTATACTGGCCATGTCAGATGAGAGCGATGGGCAGAATCAGGGTCAGTATACGAACCTGAGGAGAGCAGTGGCTCCCTGACAGACAGCTCTGACGACGGATGGGTCCCTGTTAAGATCAGGCGTACCCGACCCCATTCTGGAGTTGCTGAGGTGCAGGAATCGCAGGGTGCTCGTATGGAGCAGAGTGTCGGTACTAGTGCCGCTCAACCTTCTGGTGAACTGGTAAGCACCAGCGGCCTAGTACACCCTGGACCTAGAACAACCAGCACTGCAGTATCACTTGGTTACGTGGCGAGTCCCATAAGGGCAGTTGAAGCTGGTGCGGTGGCTAGCACAAGTAGTGGCCCGCAGCCACCGCGTATTCAAAGACAGGCCCGTAGAGCCCTCCCTGATGCGCTGGCATATCCTAATTGGCAGCCCACTGATACTACATCACCCGTACTTCCCCTATTCACTGCCCAACCTGGAATCCACGTGGAAACAGACAATTTTACTCCCCTGAATTTTTTTGAGCTGTTTTTCACAGAATATCTTTTCAGATCTATTGTGGACCAAAGCAATTTATATGCTGGTCAATTCATCGCCGCCAACCCAAATTCGCCCCTTGCCAGACCATTCGGCTGGAAACCTATATGGTTTAAAACCTTTCTGGGCCTTTCCTTCAACATGGGCATAACCAAAAGGAGTGAGTTGCGGTTATATTGGTCCACTAACCCAATTCACCATATGCGCGTGTTCTCTGCTTCCATGTCCAGGGCGAGATATGAGCAAATTCTGCGGTTCATGCATTTCAACGACAATGAAATCTGTCGTCCTCGGGGAGACCCTGAATATGGCCGGCTTCACAAAATTCGGCCCCTCGTAAACCACTTCAATCAGCGGTTTGCAGCCTTGTTTACCCCCCAACAAGTTGTCTGCGTTGATGAGTCCCTGATTAAGTATACTGGCCGCCTTGCTATGAAGCAGTATCTCCCCAGCAAGCATGCCAGATACGGGGTCAAGCTGTATAAGCTGTGTGACAGGGCCACAGGCTATACAGTTAGTTTCCGGGTTTACGAGGGAAAAGAGAGCACTGTGGAGCCCCCCAACTGCTCAGACTACATAGGGAGCAGCGGCAAGATAGTTTAGGACTTGGTGTTATCCTTATTTGGAAAGGGGTACCATTTGTACATGGACAATTTTTATAAAAGCGTGCCACTTTTTAGTCACTTGTGTGCATTACAAATTGGTGCATGTGGCACCGTGCGACCTTATCGCTGGGGCTTCCCCCAACGGCTTGTAAATTCCCGTCTTGGTCAAGGGGAGAGAGCCTGCTTGAAAATGGACAAATTGCTTGCAGTGAAGTGGAGGAATACACGGAATGTTTTCGTTCTATCCTCCCTTCAAGCAGACACGACGGTCCAAATTCCTATGGCAACTGGCATTTTGGAGAAACCCCTCTGTGTCCACGAATATAACCTTTAATATGGAAGGGGTGGACCTCAACGACCAGCTTTTGGCGCCGTACTTAGTTGCCCGTAAAGCCAGACGCTGGTATAAAAAGTGTCTGTTTATTTATTCCAATTGGCTTTGCTGAACGCCTTTGTGCTATACAAAGCATCAGGACATGCTGGATCCTTCCTAGAATTTCAAGAAGAGATCATTGGAGCCTACCTGTATCCAGGAGGTGCTCCTGCCCAACTTCCCCTACCAGATGCAGTGAGCCGGCTGCATGAGAGGCATTTTCCATATGTTCTCCCGAGTATCCCTACCCAAAGACACCCCCAAAGAAGATGTCGTGTCTGTAGCAGGCGCGGATTTAGGCATGACACCCGCTATTATTGTGCTTACTGTCCTGACCAACCTGGTCTCTGCATCGGGGAATGTTTCCAACGCTACCAAACACTAGTGGAGTATTAGCGTAGGGTACAGCACGACACAGTTTAGGGCACACTAACACAGGGTCTCGAAAGATGTTCGATGGCTATCGACATTTTGAGAGACCCTGACCTTTAAAGTTGCAGTTCGAAAAAAAAAAAAAAAAATTACAAAAAAAGTTACAAAAAAATTACAAAAAAATATAAAAAGTTACAAAAAAAATTACAAAAAAATATAAAATAAAAAAGCCAAAAATAGTTGTCGTTTGAGTTATTTTTCTGTTCTTCTACTCTTCCTACTGTACTTTTACTGTACTTTGTTCTTGTTTTTCATTCTATTGTTAACCCGTATGCCTTGCAGGTACACTCATCGGCTGCCACACTGATTTTATATATTCTGACACAAACCGCGTTTGCGCTCAGCATATATGGAAATCTCTGATGGCAGCGCTGTAGGAGGTGATTTCACCCCTGCAGTTAAAAAACAATTAGGTATACATGGAATTTTGTCATGTATACCCATCATGGGTTTGAATGTGTGGGCGGTTAATAGTGGGTATACTACACAATTTTCTTACGGAGATTTCTGTTAGGTTCTCTTTTTTCGTTCAGCCCACAGGCTGCATGAAAAAAAAAAAACTACACTATATGCCAAACAAGGACCAGCAATGTACTGGTACGTTGCTGTACTTTGAGTAATTATACCAGAATGATGCCTGCAGATTTAGGCATCATCTTGGTATAGTTTTTTACAGCCAGTGGTCGGCTTACATGTAAAAGCAATCCTAGCAGATAATTAGCCGCTAGACTGCTTTTACAAGCAGCTGGAGGGGACTAACACCCACCCCCCCCGCCACCTTCCGCAGTTTTTCTCGGGCTCTCCTGTTCCACCAGTTAACCCAAGATTGCAGCCGGTGGTTTCGTTATCTAACCATAGAGCTGATTGGAGACGAGAATGGCTCCAATCATCTCTATGGCCTAAGAGACCGGAAGCTACGAGCATTTTTATGACTCCTGTTTTGCCAGAAATAAACAGCGCCATTGGGAAAGCATCTTATTACACCAATCTTGGCGTGGTTATATGCATTAAGGTCAGAGAAGAGATCTAGAGTCTAAGAGACCCCAATTTTTTTTTTAAAAAAAAGAGTACCTGTCACTACAGATTTGTATCATAGGGGATATTTAAATTCACTGTGATAACAATAAAAATGATTAAAAAAAAAAATGAAAGGAAAGGTGTCAAAATAGCATAAAAAAAAATCAAGCCCCCCTCTCCCCCCGTGCTTGCGCGCAAAGGCGCATGCAAGCGTTGGTCTAGTGTCATATGTAAACCGCATGCATGTGAGGTATCGCCGCAAATGCCAGGTCGAGGGCAGCAATTCTTGCAGTAGACCTCCTCTGTAAGTCTAAAGTGGTAACCTGTAAAGGCTTTTAAAAATGTAGGTAGTCTGTTGCCGCTGCAAAGGCGTGCGCAATTTTTAAAGCATGTCATGTTTGGTATCTATGTACTTGGCATAAGATCATCTTTTACATTTTACCAAAGAATTTGGAATTATATTGTGTATTTGTGCATTAAATTTAAATAAAATTTATTTTTTTCGCGGAAATTGCGTTTGGAAAATCTGTGCGCAAATACCGCGTGACAAAAGAATTTGCAACATTCACCATTTTGTTTGCACTCAATGATATATTGCTAACACATGTCATGGGTATATGTGAAATGACACCCCAAAATAAATTCTGCTGCTTCTCCTGAGTACAGGGATACTCCATGTGTGAGACTTTTTGGCAGTCTAGCCGCGTACAGGTCCCCAAAATCCAATCACCACCTTCAGGCTTTCTAAGGGCGTAAATTGTTGATTTCACTCCTTACTACCTATCACAGTTTTGAAGGCCATGAAATGCCAAGATAGCACAAAACCCCCCAAATGACCCAATGCAAAGTAGACACTCCAAGCTATTTGCTAAGAGGCATGGTGAGTATTTTGCAGCTCTCATCTATTTTGGAAAAGGAAGAAAAAAAAAGCATTTTTTTTCCTCTTTTTTCAATTTCCAAAACTTTGTGACAAAAAGTGAGATCTGTAAAACTCTCACCATGCCTCTCTGTAAATAGCTTAGTGTGTCTACTTTCCGAAAAGGGGTCATCTGAGGGGGGGGGGGGGGGGTTATGCTGTCTTGGCATTTCATGGCCTCCAAAACTGTGATATGTAGTCAGGAGTGAAAGCCTGAAGGTGGTGATTGGTTTCGGGGTCCTGTACGCGGCTAGACTGACAACAAGTCTCACACATGGAGAATCCCTGTACTCAGGAGAAGCAGCAGAATGTATTTTGGGGTGTCATTTCACATATACCTATGGCATGTGTGAGCAATATATCATTTAGTGACATCTTTGTGTAAAAAAAAACAAAAAAATAATAATTTACCCGGAGCTTGTGGCAAAATATAAAATATTCCATGGACTCACCATGCCTCTCAGCAAATAGCTTTGAGTGTCTACTTTGCAAAATGGGTCTTTTGGGGGGGTTTGTGCTATCTTGAAATTTCAGGGCCTCTGAAACTGTGGCAGGTAGTGCAGAAGTAAAATGCACAATTTACGCCATTAGAAAACCTGAAGGTGGTGATTGGTTTTCGGGGTCCCATACACAGCTAGTCTCCCAAAAAGTCTCACACATGTGGTATCCCTGTACTCAGGAGAAGCAGCAGAATGTATTTTGGGGTGTCATTCCACATATACCCATGGCATGTGTGAGCAATTTATCTTTTAGTGACATCTTTGTGTTAAATTCCCAAAACTTGTGGCAAAATATAAAATATTCCATGGACTCACCATGCCTCTCGTAAATAGCTTGGGGTGTCTACTTTCCAAAATGGGGTCATTTGGGGGGGGGGGGGAATTTCAGGGCCTCCAAAAACTGTGATAGGTAGTGAGGAGCGAAATCAAAAATTTACACCATTAGAAAACCTGAAGGTGGTGATTGGTTTTCGAGGTCCCGTACACAGCTAGACTCCCATAAAGTCTCACAAATTGGGTAATTTGGGGGGGTTTTGTGGTATCTTGACATTTCAGGGCCTCCTAAACCGTGATAGGTAGTGAGAAAATGCAATGAAAAATGTACGCCCTTTGAAATTCTGAAGGTGGTGATTGGTTTTCGGGGTCCTGTACACAGCTAGGCTCCCAAAAAGTCTCAAACATGGGGTATCCCTGTACTCAGGAGAAGCAGCAGAATATATTTTGGGGTGTAATTACACATATACCCATGGCATGCGTGAGCAATATATAATTTCAATGACAACTTTGTGTAAAAAAAAAAATTTTTTTTAGTAATTTATCGAACACCGGTGCCTCTCAGGACATTCCTTTGGATGTCTACTTTCCAAAAAGTGGTAATTTGGAGGCGGGGTTTTGTACTGCCCTGCCATTTTAGCACTTAAATGAGATAGGCAGTCAGAAAGTAAAAGCTGCATAAATTCCAGTATTTACACCATAGATTGTAGACGCTATAACTTTTGCGCAAACCAATAAAAATACGCTCATTGAGATTTTTTTTGTCAAAGACATGTAGCTAAATACATTTTGGCCAAAATATATGACATAAATTGAGTATATTGGATATTTTTTAAAAGATAAAGTTGAAAATGTCATTTTTTTTCAAAATTTTCGCTCTTTTTTTTTATTAATATTGCAAAAAATAAAAAGTGCAGAGGTGATCAAATACCACTAAAAGAAAGCTCTGTTTGTGGGAAAAAAAGGATGTAAATTTTGTTTGGGTACAGCATTGCATGACCACGCAATTGTCAGTTAAAGTCACGCAGTGCCAAGTTGAAAAAAGGGGCCTGGTCATTGAGCAGCCAAATCCTCCGGGGCTAAAGTGGTTAAGTGTAGCTCCAGCCAAAAAAATATTTTTTAAGTTTTTTTAGAAAGCATAGGGAAGGGTCAACACCTCTGAAAGGTTTGTTTTGCTGTCTGTGCCCCTGTTCAGAAGATTTCACCTCACTTTCTGTCCCTATGACAATTGAATTTTGAAAATTTTGTGTTGTTGTAGAAACAAGGATTGGTGATAACACTTCAGTGGAGACTCCTTTTTCCTTTGATAACTCTTACTGGAACGGATAGATTTCACTTCCTCTTGTTTCCTCTTGTTTCCCTTTGTTTGTAAGTAGGAGTCGTTTGTAAGTTGGATGTTTGTAACCCGGGGACAACTTTTACATTGCAACTTGTGTGCAACATTTGTCCATTAAAACTGGTCAAAGCCAAAGTCGTATCCAAATTGCACCCATCCAAAGTTGCATCAAAGTCGCACTCCAAAGTTGGCGCAACCTTGAGGTCGTACAAGTGTGAAAGGGGCCTAAAGGAAACGTACAGAAAAAGCATGTCAACTGCCATTGCTGATCCCTTTAATTGAAAATGCTTCTTGCCTGGTCCTCATGCAAATCCATAAGCATCAATTGCAAATGTCTTTAAGAATTAAAAGGATTTTGCCAATTTCTCCATATCTTTTTGTAAGTAAACGTGTCATCTGAAGTACTGGAATTGTTTCTTGCCAGCACTCTTATGGGCCATACACACTATACAATTTTCTTTAGATTTTTTCCTTCAGACTTACCAAAACCATATATAATATGAGGTCAAACCTAAACACTTTCAATTTGTATGCAATCAGGAAGGCCCTTGCACTACATAGAAAAGGTAAATCTAAAGGAAATCTGACAACAAAAGTTGTATAGTGATTATCTAGCTTTACTTACAGGGAGACATTTTGATTGTTTCTCATGAGTTTCCATTAAAGGCGCTCCATAGTTAAAGCATGCGCTTTCATTTTTTTCACTTCAGCATTTTAACAGCAAAAAAAAAACAAAAAGTTCTTCTTGATAAACCAAATAAAGCTTGCTAGAAAAATGATTGCGTCCTGTGTGCTGGCCATCTCTTTCCACAACTTTCTAGATTCCCTACATGCTTTTCAGCTTCTTCTTTGCTGTTTGCTGTTGCTTTTTCTTTGCCTATGCAGTAATTCAAATTCTCTTAAGAAAAGGAAAATTAAATTGCTTTTTTTTTTTTTTTTTAGCCCTGATTGATATGAATAATTTCAAACAATTAGCCCTGATTGATATGAATAATTTCAAACAATATGCACAAAATCACTTTATATTCCCTTTAAAACCCTTTAATAATTACAAAAAAAGGAAAAGGACGTACCTTAACCCTCTTTGTTGGGCATCCAACAATGATAGCTGTGTTTTAAAGCTTAACTCTCATTTTTGTTGAGAAAAAAAACATTCCCCTCTGGGTGATCTCTGTACATTGCAAGGATTATAACAACCTTTATTGCAGATTTCTACCTTTTGTTATTCTGAAGAAATCACTGTTTGTTCCTCTGTGCCTCTGTGCTGAGTGAGTCTAATGGGAGTGGTTACATATTTATCAATCAGCTGTGCAGCTACAGAGCACTAATGAGGAAATCTGCTGGGTCTGCATCCCTTTAGACCTGTTCCTATTGGTAGTATCTCACCAAAAATTACATTTTTTTTTTTTTTTTTTGCAGGGGATGAATGAAATCTGACTTGTATCTTAGGCAGACTTCTGGGAAAATTGGTGCGCCAATCACACAAGCAGGAAATTATGTTTCTGGGGTATGGTCAGTATACATTCTGTGTACAGAACACCTCCAAGTAGCCATATTGCATTGCATTTTCAGAAAATTACAGCAGCTGCAGATTGAACAGAAAAGGTTGTTTTTAAAAACATTTAATTATAATATGACTTGTGTCGCAATTGTATACACTATATTATTTTTTATTTATTTGTTTTTTTTTTTTCCCTCACGAAAGTGGCGTTATCCTTTAAATCTAAAACATACATGTACATAGACATACTCAAACAAACATTCTGTACTGTTTCATGTTACAAATGCTAGCAATAGCCATTTCTCTTTTTGTTTATAAATTACCCTAATACAGATCCCAGCCAAAACACACCATATATCCAGGGCTCGAGTCCTGCAGGAATACATGGGAACGGCGTTCCCGTACTTTTTTCACAGTAGGAGCAGCCGCGTCCTGCAGGCAGGGCCGCTGTCAAGGGGGAACCACAATCCCCCGCTGTGCATCTACGTACGCTGGCAACAACCACCCTGGACTGCCCACAGCGCCGGCCGGACCCCTGTTATCCATGGGAGCAGGAACAGTCAGTGGACTATTTTATCAGTTTCGGGTAGACGGATTAATCCGCCGCAGCGCGCTACACAACTCCAGCCTGGTCACCGGCCTCTTCAATGTGAATAGAACGTGACAGGCTGGGAACGCTGCGGGGATTAATCCGCCTACCCGAAACTGATAAAATAGTCCACTTACTGTTCCCACTCCCATGGAACAGAGGGATCTGGCCGGACTGTGGGAAGTCCAGGGTGGTTTTTGCTGTTAAATATTAATTAAGAGAGACCCAAGGAATAAAAAGGGGCAGGGCAGGGAGTCCTGTCTAGGCTGCTCACGTGAGCACACAAGCAGTGTACGGGGACTAGTGAGAGGCACCCCCTCCCGATAGAGGACAGGTGTGTGATTCCCCCTCCCTCCTCCTCTGAGTTTCCAGTGTGGGAGGGACGTGGTGGTCCCTCTCCTGGTATCGGAGTCCTGCAGGAAAGGTGATAGGTTCCTGAGCCTAGTGAGGGGGCGGAGCCTGAACACTCCTTCCCTGAGGCCTACATACACCCTGGGGGGATCAGAGTGAGATTCCAGGTGTTCACCCCTTGGGGCTGTGTCTGAGTCCTCCTGTCAGCCTATAGGTATGGCCACCCCACACTAGTCCTCCTATCAGAGGAGTGATTGGGCTTTTCCTGTGATTGCTGCGTCCTGAGGATATCCCAGTCTGATCAGGTCATCCTGTCCAATGCTGTGTGCACAGAGGATATAAAATGTCCACTCGGACCCTGCTACCAACTGTCAATGAATGCTGACCAAGTAACTGAAAAGGCCCAAATAAATATTGTGTCCTGGTGGTGTGTGCATGGACTGCGCTGACCTGTGTGTGTACAGGGGTGTACACCCCAACGTGTGCTGTATAGTGTATTATCAGGGCGCCATCACTCTGCCCCGCTGGGGTTTGGCCGCACTGTGCCCGCTCTTTCTCATAGACTTCTATGAGATTTGTTCATTTTCTAAAGTTGCACTAAATGTCTCACATGCTGCATCTTTAGTGAGATTTTTTAAAAGCACCAAAAACTGTGGGACATAATAGAAGTCTATGGGAACCCTTGCAAAAAATCACAAGTGCACGCCAGCAAATTTCAGCAGGGCAGTGTGAAGGCTCCCTTGTACTGTAATTCCAGACACCTTAAAGTGATTGTAAAATCTTGTGTCTTTTTTTTTTTTTTCCTAAATGACATGTTATACTTGCCTCCTCTGTGTAGTGGTTTTGCACAGAGCAGCTCAGATTCTCAGCTGTCAAGGGGAAACAACAATCCCCCCACCTGTGCAGCTATTTAGAATAAAAAAAATGTCTCCGGGCCCCCTGTGTTCCGTGGGAGCGGGAACAGTAAGTGGACTATTTTATCAGTTTCGGGTAGGCGGATTAATCAACCGCAATGGACTACATAACTCAAGCCCGGTCACCGGCCTCTTCAATGTGAATAGACCGTGACAGGCTGGGAGTGCTGCAGCGGATTAATCTGCCTACCCGAAACTGATAAAATAGTCCACTTACTGTTCCCGCTCCCACTGAACACAGGGGGCCTGGAGACATTTTTTTTTTCTAAATAGCTGCACAGGCGGGCGATTATCTAAGTGGTGCCCAGAAGGAAGGGAGAGGACCAGAACTACCAGCAGTGCTCAGCTGGTCTCTGGGCTCCCAGCTCCAGGAGGAACCACCTGCAGGACAAGCGCTGCACCCAGGCCGCATGTGGAAGACTGCGTCCAGACCAGGTACTGGGGGGGGGGAACTAACAATGCTGCATTTGAATTGTTGTCTTAGCGCCAGTTCACATTCTGTGCAAATCACATGCGATGTGTGTGCGATGCAAATTCAGCCATACACATTGTATGGCTGAATTCGCATTGCATTGGGACACAACTCGCACAGGACCCTTTTTTGGGTCCGCACCAGGATCGGATCGCATGGGTGTTCACATCCATGCGATCTGATTCATGTTGGAACTGACAGTTCGCACTGCGATATGCAAACAGATCTGGGGGTGTGGTTAACTTTGTATTGACAGCCCCAGCAATTTGTATATGGCAGTGTGAACTGCCTGCGAGTTGAATGCGATGCGGGACCCCGCAGTGGATTTGCAGGGTTCCCGCATTGCATATATGTGAACTGGGACTAAAACCAAGCACGTTTGGAGTGACACATCTGAGGGGCATTGCTGTAAATTAGGATACACTAGTGTTGCCCTCTAAAGAGTGAACCACAATGGATCACTTTTCAGAGGGTGTTTGTCAGGTGGCAAGGAAGCATTATGATGCCTCCTCACCATCAATTTAATCCTTAAAAACCTGCACCATCTACAAAGGTTCCTCCTTATATCAGGACCACCCCCCTTCCTTAGTGCATTCATTCTGCGGAAGGTGGTCTCCGGTCACCAGAGTCCCCCCTACATCAGAGTTCCTGGTATTCTCCTTTACAACAGTCTGCAGGATTCCCCCTTACAGTGCAAGGGGGAATTCTGTGGACGCTGATGTGAAGGGGAGCTCTGATGTAAAGGGCAATGCTGCAGACCCTGATGTAACTTGGAACTCTGATGTAAAGGGAAATGCAGGGGATTCTGATATAAGGTGGTCTCTGGTCACCAGAGGCCCCCCTCCCCCCCTTATATCAGAGTTCCCTTTTAGAGCATGATCTGCAGAATTCCTCTTTATGTCATGTTTTGCATTGTAAGGGGGAATCCTGCAGACTCTGATGTAAGGAGGAACTCTTTGCTGGCTGGGTTATATTAACCTGACCTTCTTGTAAATGGAGAAATATAGCTTTTGGATTTTTGTTTAACTTAAACACCTTGCTAATAGCGCTA
The DNA here is from genome assembly GCF_965119305.1 of Pelophylax lessonae. Taxonomy (NCBI): domain Eukaryota; kingdom Metazoa; phylum Chordata; class Amphibia; order Anura; family Ranidae; genus Pelophylax; species Pelophylax lessonae. Next base: position 560,028,866 of record NC_138770.1, read on the forward strand.
TCTACATGTTTATAATTTAAAATATTGATATTTGCACTGTTTACCACAGAATACAGCATTTTAGGTACTTTTTTTTGCAATGTCGAGGAGGGGGGGGGGGATCCTGAGTGAGTTCCCTTTTCCCCAGGACTTGACCCCTGCATATATCACATACATGCCTAAACACTGTTTATTTTAATGAAGAACCAAGGCTTTGTGTATTGGGTTAGTTCACATTTTCAGAAAAAATGAACAGGTGAACTAATGCCATACACCCTCCATCCAGATATGGTTGGCCAACGTGGTCATGTGCATGCACTGATCAATCATAACCACTCTGGTTCATCCCGGCGTCCCTTAGGAGTGGAAGAACAGCACATTTTTCAAATCCCTGGACCACTGCACTGCCGCTGCGCAGACAGTGAAATTATACCACCTTCAGAGGTAGATGCTGTTGGGACTGGGGGGGGATGAGGATAGCATAAAGTGTTAGTTCACCTGTTCCATTTTTCTGTTAAGGTGAGCTTAAGCCTCATACACACGGGGGAATGTCAGGTGGCATTGGCTGGTTTCTATTAAATTCGGCCCATGTGTACTGCAACTGGTCCAACAGGAGCCAGCTGTTCGGCCTACTTCTGTCGCAGGGGCATGACCAAAAACTGTCTGCCAACCGGCTCCCAATCAGCGATCTCAGCCAATGGTTAAGAGCCCTGACCGGAGTGTTCTGGCAGGGGGCCGTCCCCCCTGTCAGAACACAATAGAACAACAGGGGAGATCGCTGTACTAACAACAGATTGTTAGTACAGCGGTCCTGACCTGAGTTGTCAGGTTTTTTTCGTCCAGCTCTCAAACGGGGAAAAAAAATAAAAAATAGCAGTGTGTACAGTACTAGGCTTTATACTTTAATCTGATTCACAAAGGAAGAATGATAATAGTAATGGTAAATTAAAATTGCTTCTTGATTATAATGTCCATTACAGGATGTTTGAAAAAAAATGTCAATAGACATTGGGCAATACTCAAACAAGATAGAGTTCTTGGTTCAATATGGCTGTCTTATCCGCAATTTATATAAAGGAAGGCACCCTCCCTCTGAGATGCTATAGCACCGGGGTAGTTGACCCTCCGTGGAGTTCTGAAAATAGGCTATTTTCTTTTTTGTCTGGGTTCAATGCAGGTGGAAGATAGTACATCCTGTGAACACTCTACATTTGATAATAAAAAACGCAAAGAATTTATTCCTACAGTAACATGAGAAAAAATACTAAATCAGAGATCTCATTACTTGTACTACACAAGTACGGTGTGGTATACATGCTAGAGTGTGAGTGTGGTTTTCAAAACATCTGTAGAACATCTAGGCCCCTCCAAATCAGGCTAGGGGAACATGTCAACAACATTAAAAGAGGTGTCAAAACCCATGATGTCGCTAAACACTTCAGGATGTTCCAGAATAAGGACCCTAGAAGCTTAAAATTCTGGGGTATAGAAAAGTTTAAGAGACACCGGAGAGGAGGAAATTATATTAGACAATTAAGTCGCAGGGAGTCTTTCTGGATATATGAGACTAAAGTTTAGACACCTGCTGGCTTAAATGTCCAATTTGATTTGAATTGCTTTATTTCTGATAAATTAATTTATTTCCTTCTGCAATTTGCATTGTAAAAGATAGCTGCAGGATTTTTTTTAGAATGATACCATCACTTTTATTTTTTTCAGCATTTTTTAGTGTTTCTAAAATAATTTTTTTTTCAGGATTTTAACCACTTGCCGACCGCCGCAAGTAAATATACTGCGGCAGTCAGCCCCCCCGCGAGCCAATAGGGGGCGAGCGCGTGCCACCAGAGGCACGCCCCCGCTCGTTCACTGCCATCCCCGCGTAGGATCGTATGTCTCTGTGGTTACATCAAAAGCCACGCCCTTTTCAGTTAGAAGCATGCCCCTAGGGATACACTTAACCCCTTGATCTCTAATAAAATTAACCCCTTCCCTGCCAGTGTCATTTTGACAGTAACAGTGCATATGTATAGGACTGATTACTGTAGTAATGTCACTGGTACCCCCAAAAGTTTCAAAAATGTCAGTCAAGGGTCCGATCTATCCCCCGCAAAGTCGCAGTCCCGCAAAAAAAAATGGCAGATCGCCGCCATTACTAGTTACTAGAAAAAAGAACAATAAAAATTACTTAAATCATTCCCGTAGTTAGTAAACGCAAAAAACTTTTGCGTAAACCAATCAAAATATGCTTTTTGCGATTTTTTTTCACCAAAAATATGTAGCAGAAAACAAATTGGCCTAAAATGTTAAAAAAATTTTGATTTTGACATTTTTGGGGGGGGAATTTCATATAAAAAAATTTGAAAAATATTGTTATTTTTTCAAAATTGTCGCTTTTTTTTTGTTTATAGCGCAAAAAGTAAAAATCGCACAGGTGATCAAATACCACCAAAAGAAAGCTCAGTTTGTGGGAAAAAAGGACGTCAACTTTATTAATTTATATGGATACAGTGTCGCACGACCGCGCAATTGTCTGTTAAAGTCACGCAGTGACGAATCGCAAAATAGGCCCTGGTCTTTGAGCAGCCAAATCCTCCGGGGCTTAAGTGGTAAAACAAATCAAGTATTTGTACGTATTAGTATTCCGTTGGTCGGAGTGCTGCTTAAATATGACACATCTATTTGCAGCGCTGATTTAGTCTCGGGTAGCAAAGGCGGTGTTCCAGTTACCACAGCACCAGTGGCAATCTTTTTTTATTTGCGGGGTGATTGCGTAGCTCTGTTCCCGCTGGCGAAAGTCCAGCCCACGACATAAAGCATATGGGGGGAAGAGCTACCGATGACATCACCTGCGGCTATCTTCTGCTTTTACTTGTATTCATTAGAGCACTCTATTTTCTGACTTGTGACAAGTGCCGAATTTGTACGTTTTTTACCTTGTCTTTTAATAAATAAGTTAAAAGCAGAGAGCACTAGATACTTAATTTTTCCCTTTTACATATCACAATTATTTTGGAGGAATCATCACACTTGATTTGTATCAGCTACATGGCCCCTACAGGGAAACGCCATATTTGACTATCCTGTTAGCTCAGGGGTCAAATTCCTCAGGTGAGCAGTTCATAGTGTCTATGGTGAAGGTAATGCATGGATTTTGGCAGTTGGATGTCATTTGATACGCTTCTTATTCCTATTATACAAACTTTGCCTTCTCTTGCTGAAGATCTTTTAGCACCTATTAAGAACTGGATACATTGCGCTCTACTGTATTATTGGATACTTTAAAGCTAGCCAGAGGAAAATACAGGGAGGATGCTTGAAGACAAAAGCCAATCCATATTATCTGAATTAAAGTGCAACAATGTCAGGATTTTATATTACTGCCTGTGTCCCCATTCTCCCTCTTTGTCTTAGTGACTCTTGTCACCTAAAATGAAAGTGAGAAAAAGTTCTTGTTAGTTGAAAAAAGAAATAGAGGGGAAATCCTCCAAAGGGGAGAATTGTCACAAGGACAACTCCAAAGGGGAGACTTTCCTTTACTCTGGAGAGATTTCCTTCTGCTTCCAGTTGTATCTGTGGGGGAAGTGATGGAAAAGCTCTCCAATGGGACATAAATTGAAAAAAATAAAAACAGATATGTTTTTAACCTACCTATTATTTAGCTAGGGAAGCTTTTTATTAGTTATGTGGTGGGGAACCTTCAGTATCGAACTGCACCTGTTCAAATTGACCTTCTTTAGAATCTTGGGTTTAAAAGATAAGTTCACCTTTGTACAAAAAATAATAAATGCACATCTTTTTGCAGGTAAACAAAAGTGCATTCATTATTTTTTGTAATAGGAGCATGTAAAGCATTGCACCAGCGATCAGGAGACCATAAAATCGGTTGGAACATGTAACATGTTCCCAAATGTGAAATTATCCTTTAAGGCAGGGGTCTCCAAGCTGCGGCCCGAGGGCCAGATGTGGCCCTTTGCTAGTCTTTATCTGGCCCTCGGGGCACTATTCCTCCTACTGATATGAGGCACTATTCTTATAATTCTTCCACCGATACCAATGATGGCATACTATTCCCCCTACTAATAGGGGCACTGCTCCTTTCTCCTATTGACCACCAAACCTGAGGCCATATTTATTCCCATTGATGCTGAGCCCGGGACATTTACTGCCCCTGCGGGCCACAATCCGGCCCTCCTAAAGTCTGAAGGATAATAAACTGGCCCTTTGTTTAAAATATTTGGAGACCCCTGCTTTAAGGTAAAGTGATGGAAAAAAAAAACCCAGGATCTCAATTACTGGTAAATGGCATTTACCCTGCTAGACGGATGTATTTAGAAAGGAAAATCTCACTATGTGGTGAATTGCTCTGGTACTATAAATTCTATTGAGGGTGAATTTCATATATCCTTGACTGTCTTCCCAATAAAGAGTTAGGATTGCGGATAATAATGGGGTGCCTTGTCGCACCCTCCACAGCTTACTCATGTATTTGCAAATGTGTGCTAACTAAACCCCTGTTTTTAACGCAAACGGTTAATTTGGTTGGTAGCAGGCTGGCTGGTGAGTTGAGCTGGGAATTTTCTTTGGTTTTGTTTTAGGTGTGACCTTTCCATGTGCTCTTTGCTGCAAAGGCGAGTTACAGGTGGGGGCAGTGGCCATTTGTTTGTATTTTTTTTTCCCAATGAAGACATTACTCCCTACTTTAAAGTTGTGTTTTTGACCCTTTTAAGGCAGACTGAAAAAAAAGTCATAGAACCTCTGATTTCTGCCCAAACAAAAATGCTGATTGACAAAGCGTCAGTGGGTTTAACCACTTCAATACAGGGCAATTTCACCCCTTTTCCTGCCCAGGCCAATTTTCAGCTTTTAGCGCTGTTGCATTTTGAATGACAATTGTGCGGTCATGCAACACTGTGCCTACACCAAATTGATGTCATTTTCCCCCCACAAATAGAGCTTTCTTTTGGTGGTATTTGATCACCGCAAGGTTTTTTCTTTTTTGCTAAACAAATAAAAAAAAGACCGAAAAGTTAGAAAAAAAAAAAAGTTTTTTTGTTTGTTATACAATTTTGGAAATAAATATGTTTTTTCCTGCACTGATGAGACTGCACTGACATTTCATGGGAGGATACCACAGAGGAAGCCACTGCTGTCCAAACAAAACATTGCGGCACGTTTACAGTTTGCACAAGAGCACCTGGATGTTCCACAGCAGTACTGGCAAAATATTCTGTAGACAGATGAAACCAAAGTTGAGTTGTTTGGAAGAAACACACAACACTATGTGGGGTGAAAAAGAGGCACAGCACACCAACATCAAAACCTCATCCCAACTGTGAAGTATGGTGGTGGGGGCATCATGGTTTAGGGCTGCTTTGCTGCATCAGGGCCTGGACGGATTGCTATCATCGAAGGAAAAATGAATTCCCAAGTTTATCAAGACATTTTTCAGTAGAACTTAAGGTCATCTGTCTACCAGCTGAAGCTCAACAGAAGATGGGTGTTGCAACAGGACAATGACCCAAAGCATAGAAGTAAATCAACAACAGAATGGCTTAAACAGAAGAAAATACGCCTTCTGAAGTGGCCCAGTCAGAGTCCTGATCTCAACCCAATTGAGATGATGTGGCATGACCTCAAGAAAGCGAATCACACCAGACATCCCAAGAATATTGCTGAACTGAAACAGTTCTGTAAAGAGGAATGGTCAAGAATTACTCCTTACCGTTGTGCATGTCTGATCTGCAACTACAGGAAACATTTGGTTGAAGTTATTGCTGCCAAAGGAGGTTCAACCAGTTCTTAAATTCAAGGGTTCACATACTTTTTCCACCTGCACTGTGAATGTGTACATGGTGTGTTCAATAAAAACATGGCAACATTAAATTCTTTGTGTGTTATCAGTTTAAGCAGACTGTGATTGTCTATTGTTTTGACTTAGATGATGATCAGATCACATTTTATGACCAATTTGTGCAGAAATCCATATCATTCCAAAGTATTCACATACTTTTTCTTGCAGCTGTATTAGCTCCATGCTAGGTTGGGGGGGGGGGGCTGGCCAGCAAGTAGAACACCTCGTGAGTTCGCAAAGCCCTGGTCACGACAGCAGTTACGATCAGAGTCTCAGTGTACCTCAGGCTGCAGCACCCCCATTGCAAAATGGTGCGGTGGACTGCTTGAAATAGCGCCCCCCTGGTGACCGTGGTATGGTAAGTTGTGTCCCCCTCCTTTCCCACGGAATTGTTGGGGTGGTTGCAGGTCCTCCCTGGGGATGGTAGGCCCCTCCTGTGTCCTTCCTCTCCTTCATACTTTTCCTCCTTCTCCTTAGCGGGGTTTCCCCTGTGTCTGTGCTCTCATCTGCCCCCTATCCCCTCCCCTGGATCCCTCGGTACTGAGCTGGAAAAGTAGTTGGTGACGCCACTACTGGCCCCCTGGTGGGGGTGTCCGTACTTGGAGTGCTGCGGGGGGTCCCTAGGGGGTCCCCCCTGGGCTCTGTGTGCTTCCAGTGGGGTCCAGGGTCCTGTGCAGTTCCGCCTTTTTGCCATGGATTTTGTATTCCTTGCTTCAGGGGCCATGTTTGTGTAGTCCAGTGGCCATTTTTTTGGTTTCTCCATAGAGTTTTAATATCGGCCATTTTCCTGTAGTCTGATGCAGTGCTGGGCTGTGGGGGCCTCTAGTGCCAGGTCAGCATTTCCTATTCTTCTTTCTAGCAGTGTGGCAGACTCAGGTGGTGAGTCTCTGGGGGTATTCAATCCTTTCACTGCTGTATACAGCGCCGCAGGTGCGCTAATTCTTGTGGTGCCCCAGAGGTGCAGAGGGAGGTGGGGTCTCCTGTTTTTTTCTGCAAAGAAAAAAATTTCTGAGTAGTGCAGTTTCAATTAACTCTTTATAGTCATGGAGCCTCTGAAGTGCTTTTCACCACCTGATCCACTCCTGGAAGCTGCGGGACCCTCTAGGTCTCAGTCTGCCCTGCTAGTAGCCAAAGTAGATATGGCCCTGGAAAGGGGCTTGGCAAGAAGCGCCCCCCGCCTTCACCTGTATCCTCTGCTTCCTCAGATTCTGAGGTGGATTTGGCCGCCGCAGACGAGAGTCAGCCCACAGGGTCTGCGTCCACGCACCCTGAGTGCTCTAATAGTGAGGATGAGTCCTCCTCCTCTGCAGCCATGCATTAAAAAGCGCTGGTGGAGGCCCTGATTGTGTCAGTGCGGGAAACGTTAAAGTTGGAGGACTCAGCTGCAGCTGAGTCGGGGACGCCGGTGCAGTTTGGCACCCGCAAATCTTCCAAGGTGACTAAGGTGTTTCCCTTTCCTGCCTATTTTGATGAAATTAGCACTAGTCAGGGGGGTTCCCCGAAACGCATGGTTGGAATATCTTAGCGTTTTACTAGGAGATATCCCATTGAGGAGTCTCTTCTGAAGAAACTGACGGTTCAACCGTCGGTGGATTCTCAGGTTTCCAGGCTAAATAAGGCCACACTTTTGCTGGTGGAGGATTTTCCATCCTTTAAGGACCCAGTGGACAAAACAGCTGAGGCTCTGGTCCGGTACCTTTTCACCATGGCTGGTTCAATTTTGAGACCGGTGTTTGCTATCACCTTGGTATCCCAGACTTTAACGGAATGGGCTAAGATTTTGCGCCAGGATCTGGAGGGGAGTCAATACCCTTCTGAGCTGACAGACCCGGCGGATCAGTTGATTCAGGGGTTACAGTATATTTGTGATGCTTCCCTGGATGCGGCCCCCTTGGCCTGCAGGGTTTCGGTGATGGCGGTGATCCTTCGCCGCATGATCTGGTTGAAGTACTGGTCGGATGACCAGGCTTCTAAAATGGCGCTGACTGATCTTCCTTTTGTAGGTAAGCGTCTGTTCAGTGCCTCTATTGAAGATATCATTAAGGGTCTTATGGGAGGCAAGAGTAAATTGCTTCTGCTTCCTGCTAAGGGCAAGGAACCTCGCCGTAAGCGGGTCCTTTCTTTTCGGCTCACAAGCGGCCCTTTCATCCGTCTGGATCGCAGCAAAAAGGGGTCGAGATCCACCCGTAAATTTGCGGGAGGCTCCAAGAAACCCTTGAATGGTAAGTCCAAAGTAGGCACTTCCGGTTCCGCAGACAAGCCTTCCTAAGCCTGAAGGGGCGCCCTCACCCCCGTCTGGGGTGGGGGATGTCTTCACGTCTTTCCGGATCCGTGGACCCTGCTCATTCAGTACAAATGGGTCTACAAACTGATTCCGTTTGGTTCATTCCTTCCAACTTACGTCTGTCTCCAGAGCAGTTACTGCGCCTCTACGGAGCAGTGCACCTGTTAGTACAAGGAGTTATTGTGCCGGTTCCAGAGTCGAAACGTTTCCAAGGTTTTTATTCAAATCTGTTTACAATTCTCAGGAAGGAAGGCAAGGTTCGTTCGATCTTGGATCTCAAGGGCTCTGAACCACTTTGTGCGGGTTCAGAAATTTCGGATGTAGTAGTAGCTTTCCTTCATCAAGGAGATCTGCTGGCTTCTATAGATCTCAAGGATTCTTACCTTCATATTCCAATATATGTCGGGCATCAGTGTTTTCTACGTTTTGCTGTGGGCAGGGAGCACTTTTAATTCATGGTGTTACCCTTCGGTCTTGCCTTAACTCATTGTGTGTTCACAAAGGTTTTGGCCCAGTGTTGGCCTTGTTATGGCAGAAGAGGACTGCGGTACTAGGTTACCTGGAAAATCTGCTTCTGCATGCAGAGTCTTCCTTGGCTCTAGAAGCAGACTTGGACGTTACGGTGCGAACTCTGCAGGAGTTTGAGTGGACACTGAATTTTCAGAAATCGGCACTGTATCCATCCACAAAGCTGGACTACTTGGGTCTAATGCCGGGTGTTTCTTCCTCTGACAAAACTTCTGAAGCTACAGGATTGTTAGGTACCTGTTAGGTAAAGTCCGAAGTGGAGTTTGAGTGCTGAGGATTCAGGCGAAAACGTAGTCAGGGATCAGGCGGGCAAATCGGTATCCAAACATAATCCAAAGAATGGTCAGGCAGGCAGAAGTCATACACAAGCTGGCAATGAAGTACAGATTTGGCAGGCTGAAGAGGGGTCAAGAATACAGGCAAAATTTCATACACAAAAGTCTATCAAAGAGCAAGCAGCACACCCAGGAAGATATTCCAAACAAACGGGCATTGAGGAACAGGATGTGCTGCTTTTTGAAGGCTGAGTAAATTGTACATTGTTCACAGCTGGTTAAATTGTACATTGTTTGCAGCTGGCAGCAGGTGGAGCTAGTGAGTCCAAAAGTAAAGCATCAGGCTGGAAAATCACTGCAAAAATTCCAGAGCTTCTTTGTGGCACAACAGATAAGTCTGCAAGCTATGGAACAGGGAACCTCCTGGTTCAAGGACACCCAGGTACATGACAGGACCCCCTCTCCAATGAACCCCTCCGGGGGCCTAGCGAGGCTTAGCAGGAAAAGAGGCATGAAAGTCTCGGATGAGAGCAGGGGCAAGCAAATCTTTAGCTGAAACCCAGGAACGGTCTGTGATGGGGTATCCTTTCCAATGAACCAGATATTGTAGACCACGACCCCGCCTTCTAGAATCCAGAATCTTAGAGACTTCAAACTCATGTTGCCCATCAACAAGAACAGGAGGAGGTAGTTTTTGAGTTCTGGAATAACGATTGAAGATTGCCCTTTTAAAGGAGAGAAACGTAGAACACAGGGTGTATCCGGAGTGAAGAGGGCAATTTCAACCAATAGGAGACTGGTCCTACTCTAGCAATTACCTTAAAAGGACCAATGAATCGAGGGCCCAATTTGGTAGAGGGTTGCTTCAGTCTTTTGTATTTGGTAGACAGGCAAACTCGGTCCCCCACCGCATATGGAGGTATATGGCGTTGTCGTCTGTTGGAGAAACGTTCATATCTGCCTGCTGACTTCCGTAGCAATAAGCAAATCTTTTTCCAGTGTAGCAAGATATTCTTCACCCGTTGATCTGCTGCTGGTACACCAGATAAAGGCTGAAGTAGTGGAAAGGTCTGAGGGTGATAGCTCAATGCTGCGTAGAATGGCATGGTATGCAGGGCACTGTGCCAATGAGAGTTAATGGCGAATTCAGCCAAGGGCAAATACTTAGACCAATTGGAGTGTAGCGAGTTGATGTAATGCCAAAGATAGGTTTCAAGGGTCTGGTTCATGCGTTCGGTTTGACCATCTGTTTGCGGGTGATGTGAGGTAGAGAGTGAGAGCGTTACTTCCAGTTTCTTACAAAATGCTCTCCAGAATCAGGAAATGAACTGAGATCCGCGGTCTGAGATGATATTGGTAGGTATACCATGATGTTTCACAACATGTGAAAGGAAGAGGGTAGACAGAGCTTCCGCTGTAGGTAACGCAGAGAGTGGTACAAAATGAAAATCTTTGAAAAGCGATCCACTATAACCCATATAGCAGTCATGCCATCAGATATGGGTAATTCTGTAATGAAGTCCATAGTTGAATGGGTCCAAGGCTGGCGAGGTGCAGGAAGCGGTTGTAATAGCCCAGCAGGCAATGTGCGAGGTACTTTATTAGAAGCACAGGTTGGACAGGCAGCCACATAGTCTGTAACATCTCTTTTCATATGAGGCCACCAAACATGATGCTGCAAGGTCTTAAGAGTGATTGTGATACCTGGATGACCAGATAACACTCCATCATGTGCCCAGAGGAGTACAGGTCTCCTGAGGCTGGGGGCTACAAACAGGGGACCTGGTGGTACCTTCAGCCCTTGAGGAACACGATTCTGGGTTTCCTGTAACTGTTGGGAAAGAGCTGCAGACATCTGTGCGACAATCTTGTGAGGTGGAATAATATATTGTTCGGTAGGTTGATCTTCTTCAGAAGTAACAAACTGTCTGGAAAGAGCATCGGCTTTCCTGTTCTTATGACCAGGGACATAGGAAAGGACAAAATTAAAACGGGAAAAGAACAGAGCCCATCGAGCTTGACGTGAATTCAAACGTTTAGCAGTCTGAAGATACAGCAGGTTTTTATGGTCGGTCAGGATAGAAAAAGGCTTTAGAACCCCTTCCAGAAGATGTCGCCATTCGGTTAATGCAAGTTTTATAGCAAGTAGTTCTCGATTCCCAACATCATAATTCATCTCCGCTGGAGAAAACTTTTTAGAAAAAAACACCACTGGATGAATCTTACTGGTCTTAGGTTGTCTCTGGGACACCACGGCACCTGCTCCTGCCTCAGAGGCATCTACCTCAACAATGTATTGGAGATCAGGGTTTGGATGCTGAAGAATTGGAGCCTTGCTGAACATACCCTTTAAAAGCTGGAAAGCTGATTCTGCTTCAGAGGGCCACAGTTTGCAATTGGTGCCTTTCCTAGTCATAGCAGTAAGGGGGGCAGCTATGGAGGCAAAACCCTTGATGAAGCGCCTGTAGTAATTTGCAAACCCCAGAAAGCTTTGGAGTCCCTTCAAAGTGGTCGGTTGGGGCCATTGCAAGACAGCAGAGAGTTTCTGTGGGTCCATTTGGAAACCGACACTATTTATGATGTATCCAAGAAAAGATATCTGGTTTTGATGGAAACTGCATTTCTCAATCTTTGCATAAAGGTGGTTTTTTCTCAGCCTCTGTAATACTTGCCTTACATGTGAGCGGTGCTCAAGGTGAGTCTTGGAAAAAATTAAGATATCATCCAGGTAGATTATCACAAAACGGTTACTGAAGTCATGAAAAATGTCATTCATGAAACGTTGGAAGACAGCAGGAGCGTTACAGAGTCCAAATGGCATAACCAGATACTCATAGTGTCCATTGCCGGTGTTGAAAGCGGTCTTCCACTCGTCTCCCTCTCTAATTTGAACCAGATTATAAGCCCCTCTGAGGTCAAGTTTGGTGAAGAGAACGGCTCCCTTAAGCACATCAAATAACTCTAGAATAAGAGGCAACGGGTAGGAGTCCTTTACAGTGATCTGATTTAACCCTCGATAGTCTATGCATGGTCGGAGACCCCCATCCTTCTTTTCGACAAAGAAGAAACCTGCCCCTACTGGAGAAGAAGAGGGTCGAATAAAACCTCTTTCCAAGTTGTCCTTGACATATTCCTCCGTGGACTTTTGTTCAGGCAGAGACAGGGGATAAGTCCTTCCTTTGGGAAGAGGTGCTCCAGGGATCAGATTAATTGCACAGTCAAAAGAACGACGTGGAGGTAAAACCTCCGCCTTTCTCTTGCAAAACACATCTGCAAATTCATGGTATTCATGAGGCAAGGTAGGAGGGATGGCCGCGGAAGCCAACAGACAACCAGAAAGTCTTGTGGGTCAAGATAAACAGTTCAAATAACAGGAAGACCCCCAAGAGGTTAATTCTCCTTTTACCCAATCAAAGGAAGGGTTGTGTTGTTGTAACCAAGGGTAGCCAAGGATAACAGGCAGAAGTGGGGAATCAATAAGAGACAGAATGATTTCCTCTATATGGAGTGCGCCTACCTGAAGGGTGATAGTGGTGGTCTCAAACTTGACAAGACCATCTCCCAAAGGCTGTCCATTCAGGGTGGTAATACTCAGGGGTCTAGACTTTGGAACAAATGGGATGTTATTTTCTTTAGCAAAATTGTAATCCAAGAATATACCAGTGGCTCCCGAATCTACAAAAGCCTCACAGGAGACAAGTTTAGAGGCTAAGTGGAAAGTTGCGGGTACAGTAGTCTTGGTTTTGGAGGAAGTACTTATAAGGTCTAACCCAGCTCCTCCGACACTGGTTAGACCCTGCCTTTTACTGGACGGGCTGGACAATAAGATAGCAAATGTTCTTTAAGTCCACAGTATAAGCATAAGCCCAATGCACGCCTCCTCTGTCTCTCCAATTCTGAGAGGTGGAGATGGCTGACTTCCATGGGTTCCACAGGAGACTTGGATTCAACAGAAATTTCAGGTTCAGGCTGAGGTGGTGCTTGGAAGTTGGGGGCCAAGCGATATACCGGCCTTGGAAGCTTACGAGTTCTGAGTCTCTCCTGGCACCTTTCATGATACCGGAGATCCAGACGGACACACAACTCTATGAATTTTTCAAGATCTTCTGGGGAGTCCTTATAAACCAATTCATCCTTAATGCGATCTGTAAGACCTTTACAGAAAGCTGCACGTAATGCCCCTGAGTCCCATTTGGTCTCAGCCGCCAGGGTATGGAACTCAATAGCATACTGTGCCACAGTTCTGTTACCTTGTTGTATGTCCAAAAGTGAGCACTCGGCTGCAGAAGCTCTATCCAACTTGTCAAATACAGTCTGAAGAGAAGACAGAAATCTATCAGCATCTTGCAGCACAGGATCATTGCATTCCAGGTAAGGAGAGACCCAGGCCAGGGCTTTCCCTTTTAACAATGAAATTACAAATGTCACTTTGGCAGAAGAAGTACTGAAAGCCCCAGGGTTGTTGCGGAAGTGCAAACGACAAACGTTTAACCACTTAAGCCCCGGAAGATTTTACCCCCTTCCTGACCAGGGGGTTTTTTGCGATTTTTTTACTGCGTGACTTTAATGGACAATTGCGCGGTCGGTCGTACGACGCTGTACCTAAACGAATTTCACGTCCTTTTTTTCCCACAAACAGAGCCTTCTTTTGGTGGTATTTGATCACCTGTGCGATTTTTGATCATGCGCTATAAACAAAAAAAGAGCGTAAATTTTGCAAAAATAACAATATTTTTCACATTTTTTTATATGAACTTCCCAAAAAAAATATAAAAATCAAAATTTTTTAACATTTTCGGCCAATTTGTTTTATGCTACATATGTTTGGTAAAAAAAAATTGCAAAAAGCGTATTTTGATTGGTTTGCGCAAAAGTTATCGCGTTTACTAACAAAGGGAAAGATTTTTGTCATTTTTGGTGTTTTTTTTTTAACGAGTAATGGCAGCGATCTGCGATTTTTTTTTTGCGGGACTGCCACATTGTGGCGGACAGATCGGACCCTTGACTGACATTTTTGACACTTTTGGGGTTACCAGTGAGATTACTGCAGTAATCAGTGCTATACATATGCACTGTTACTGTAAAAATGACACTGGCAGGGAAGGGGTTAACTGTATTGGAGAGGGAGGGGTTAAGTGTGCCCTAGGGGCGTGCTTCTAACTGTGGGGGGACATGGCTACTACTGTAAAAACAGAGATCAACGGTCCTACATAGTAGAACCGTCTGATCTCCATTTTTACACAGGGGAGAATGACAGGCGGCTTGTTTACATACAGTGGGTACAGAAAGTATTCAGACCCCCTTAAATTTTTCACTCTTTGTTATATTGCAGCCATTTGCTAAAATCATTTAAGTTCATTCTTCTTCCTCATGAATGTACACATAGCACCCCATACTGACAGAAAAACACAGAATTGTTGACATTGTTGCAGATTTATTAAAAAAGAAAAACTGAAATATCACATGGTCCTAAGTATTCAGACCCTTTGCTGTGACACTCATATATTTAACTCAGGTGCTTTCCATTTATTCTGATCATCCCTGAGATGGTTCTACACCTTCATTTGAGTCCAGCTGTGTTTGATTATACTGATTGGACTTGATTAGGAAAGCCACACACCTGTCTATATAAGACCTTCCAGATCACAATGCATGTCAGAGCAAATGAGAATCATGAGGTCAAAGGAACTGCCTGAAGAGCTCAGAGACAGAATTGTGGCAAGGCACAGATCTGGCCAAGGTTACAAAAAGATTTCTGCTGCACTTAAGGTTCCTAAGAGCACAGTGGCCTCCATAATACTCAAATGGAAGACGTTTGGGATGACCAAAACCCTTCCTAGAGCTGGCTGTCTAGCCAAACTGAGCTATCGGGGGAGAAGAGCCTTGGTGAGAGAGGTAAAGAAGAACCCAAACATCACTGTGGCTGAGCTCCAGGGATGCAGTCAGGAGATGGGAGAAAGTTGTAGAATGTCAACCATCACTGCAGCCCTCCACCAGTCGTGGCTTTATGGCAGAGTGGCCCGACGGAAGCCTCTCCTCAGTGTAAGACACATGAAAGACTCCAAGATGGTGAGAAATAAGATTCTGTGGTCTGATGAGACCAAAATAGAACTTTTTGGCCTTAATTCTAAGCGGTATGTGTGGAGAAAACCAGGCACTGCTCATCACCTGTCCAATACAGTCTCAACAGTGAAGCATGGTGGTGGCAGCATCATGCTGTGGGGGTGTTTTTCAGCTGCAGGGACAGGACGACTGGTTGCAATCGAGGGAAAGATGAATGCGGCCAAGTACAGGGATATCCTGGACAAAAACCTTCTCCACAGTGCTCTGGACCTCAGACTGGGCCGAAGGTTTACCTTCCAACAAGACAATGACCCTAAGCACACAGCTAAAATAACGAAGGAGTGGCTTCACAACAACTCCGTGACTGTTCTTGAATGGCCCAGCCAGAGCCCTGACTTAAACCCAATTGAGCATCTCTGGAGAGACCTAAAAATGGCTGTCCACCAACGTTTACCATCCAACCTGACAGAACTGGAGAGGATCTGCAAGGAGGAATGGCAGAGGATCTCCAAATCCAGGTGTGAAAGACTTGTTGCATCTTTCCCAAAAAGACTCCTGGCTGTATTAGATCAAAAGGGGGCTTCTACTAAATACTGAGCAAAGGGTCTTAATATTTAGGACCATGTGATATTTCAGTTTTTCTTTTTTAATAAATCTGCAACAATGTCAACAATTCTGTGTTTTTCTGTCAGTATGGGGTGCTATGTGTACATTCATGAGGAAGAAGAATGAACTTAAATGATTTTAGCAAATGGCTGCAATATAACAAAGAGTGAAAAATTTAAGGGGGTCTGAATACTTTCCGTACCCACTGTAAGCCGCCTGCCTTTCTCCCTCTCTACCGACGATCACAGTGTGACCGGCGGACCCGTTGTCACACGCGCGGACTCCTCAGTGAACGAGCCGGGGCGGGCGCGCGCCTCAGCAGGTGTGCGCTCACTCGCTATTGGCTCACAAGCCGGTCACAGGCTAGTGACGTATATATACGTCACTCTGCCTGGCCGGGGCTGACCGCCGCAGTATATCTACTTGCGGCGGTCGGTTGGTGTCACCACCAAACTTTTCAGGTAAGGGAAGTTTGAGGGGCACAGAAGAGGTGGGTTAGATTGGAGCAGGAGTCTGGACAGATACAGAGGAGCCAGGCAAACAGGATTTTAGCATAGCACAAAGTTCATCTAGCTTAGCGTCCAGAGAAGAGATATGCTGTTCATGAGCTCCAATCAATTGTCCCTGATGCGCAAGCGCCTTAACAATCTCAGCAGGGTCCACTGGCATTATGGCCCGTTTGTTATGTTAGGTCCCTGTTAGGTAAAGTCCGAAGTGGAGTTTGAGTGCTGAGGATTCAAGCGAAAACGTAGTCAGGGATCAGGCCGGCAACAGATCGGGCAAAGCGGTATCCAAACATAATCCAAAGAATGGTCAGGCAGGCAGAGGTCATACACAAGCTGGCGGTGAAGTACAGATTCGGCAGGCTGAAGAGGGGTCAAGAATACAGGCAAAAGTTCATACACAAAGTCTATCAAAGAGCAAGCAGCACACCCAGGAAGATATTCCAAACAAGCGGGCATTGAGGAACAGGAAGTGCTGCTTTTTGAAGGCTGAGTAAATTGTACATTGTTCACAGCTGGTTAAATTGTACATTGTTTGCAGCTGGCAGCAGGTGGAGCTAGTGAGTCCAAAAGTAAAGCATCAGGCTGGAAAATCACTGCAAAAACTCCAGAGCTTCTTTGTGGCACAACAGATAAGGCTGCAAGCTATGGAACAGGGAACCTCCCGGTTCAAGGACACCCAGGTACATGACAAGGATGTTGTTCGGTTCCTGTTCAACCATCGATCATCGCTCAGGACTTGCATGTAAGTGCTGGGTCTGATGGTCTCCACCTTCAAGACGGTTCCGTTTGCGCAGTTCCACACCAGACCCTTGCAAAGGGAGATTCTGATCAAATGGAACAAGGAACTGCTGTCATTGGAGAATCTGATCCTGTTGGGTCAGGGTTCGAGGGAATCTCTCCTATGGTGGCTCCGCTCCCCCGGCCTACATCTGAGAAAATCCTTTCTTCCTCTGTATTGGACTGTAATCCCCATAGATGCCAGTTTGTCCGGATGGGGAGGTGTCTTGGGAGTGTGTTCGGCCCAAGGTGTCTGGACTCGGAACATCCTGGAAATGTCGGAGTTGGCTGCGGTGTCCTGTCGATCACCTTACCTGGTGGTTCATAGGGACAAAGTGATGTTGCGACCTTGTCAGACGTTCCTTCCTAAGGTTGACTCAGGGTGTCATTTGAATGAAGACATTGTATTACCGTCCCTATGGCCTAAGCCAAAATATCCTAAGGAAATTGCCTTACATTCCTTAGATGAGGTAAGGGCGATTCGGGTGTACCTGGGGGTGACTGAACGGATTCGAAAATGCGATTCTTTGTTTGATCTTACGGATGGACTTCGTAAGGGGCATGCCGCATCTTCTGTGACCATTTCCAAGGGGATCAGGCAGACGGTGGTGCAGGCCTACTCCATTAAGGGTCAGGTTCCTCCTTTCCCTGTTAAAGCGCACTCTAAGAGGGCACTTAGTGCCTCCTGGGCCTTCCGTCATCAGGCATCAGTGGTTCAGGTGTGCAAGGCGGCTATGTGGTCGTCTGTACACACATTCACAAAGTTTTATAAGGTGGATGTACTTGCATCTTCGGATGCGATGTTTGGCCGCAAAGTTTCGCAGGCTGCGGTTGCAGAGGCTTCCGCTTCTTGGGGGTATAATTTTTTTCCTGGTGGTGAGCTCCATTTGTTCCTAGTTGAGCTACTGTTGTTACCTGGTTGACTATGTTTAGCCTTGTTGGGAATTCTGCGTTTGCTGTGTTTTTCTTACCACCCCTCATATTGACACTGCTTTGGGACATCCCAGTGGTCTGAAGACTTGAAGCTGTGTCTGTCAGTGAATGAAAGAGAAACCTGGATTTTTGTCCTACCGTAAAATCCTTTTCTCTGAGGTTTACTGACGGACACAGCACCGCCCCTCTGTTGGGGTTGAGTTATATGTTCTTCTCACACTGCTTGTTACAAACTGGAGTCCTACAGCAGGAAGTGATGGTATACCCTCTTTCCGCCTAGTTCTATTCCGAGCATAAAGCCCAATGGTTTGAAGACTTGAAGCTGTATCCTTCAGTGAACCTCAGAGAAAAGGATTTTACGGTAAGACAAAAATCCAGTTTTTTTTTTTTTGTTTGTTTTTCTTGCATGTGATTGGGTATTCTTTGCAAAGTGAAACTTCACCACATTCAATTGGCTCTGGGGCAACTTCCTTTGCAAAATGGACAGCCCATTTGTCTTTAGTAAATCAATCCCAATGATTCCCACTAGATGACTAACTAGTCAACCCTTACTACCCTTACATTCCTTTCTTAAAGTTCAAAGGTCTCTGCTACCCCCTTTGAGTTGATACCTATATTACCCTTTAAATAGGTCCTCTTTATAGTTCAATAGGAGTAATAGAAGCCCACGTGATTGGCTATATGAAGATGATAATAATTCCCCTTTCTAGAAGCAGCGATAAACCGTTCACACAAATACTGGAATTGCACCACCACTGTATGTAGGTCAACTATACAGTATATAAACTCCCTCCAAACATAATGAATCACACAGCAGCAATATCATGCAAATAAAATATATAAGAACATACAGTATTTTTTTATTACATAGCCAACAATACAATTTGAAAAGTTAAAAAATACCCAATTTTAAAAATTATAAGTAGTTCCCCTCTTGCATGGGGGAGAGAAGCCGACTCACCTCCAGCATGGAGAAGGCTAGCATTTACCTCGGGTGAATTATTATCCACAGTGGAGAGCGTTGCATGACAAAGGCCGCAAGTCACTTTATTATTTTGTAGTTTTATTTCTCCAGCTTTACAGGGAAAGAGGGTTAGGTTTAGGCCCCCCAGTGTTCTGTCAGGTTGAGGTCAGGACTCTATGCAGGCAAGTCAAGTTCCTAAACCCCAAACACCCTCATCCATGTCTTTATGGTCCTTGCTTTGTGCACTGGTGCACAGTCATGTTGAAACAGGAAGGGGCCATCCGCAAACTGTTCCCACAAAATTGGGAGCATGAAATAGTCCAAAATGTATTGGTATGCTGACGCCTTAAGATTTCCCTTCACTGGAACTAAGGGGCCAAGCCCAACACCTGAAAAACAACCCCACACCATAATCCCCCCCCCCCCTCCACCAAATGATTTTGGCCAGTGCATAAAGTAAAGTCCATAAAGTAATGGATGAGCGAAATTGGGATGGAGGAACTTGACTGACCTTCATGGAGTCCCAACGCCAACCCGATAGAACACCTTTGGGATGAATTGGAGTGGAGACTGCAAGCCAGACCTTCTCATCCAATATCAGTACCTGACCTCACAATTGCGCTTCTGGAAGTTTGTTCAAACATTCCCATAGACACACTCCTAAACCATGTGGACAGCCTTCTCAGAAGAGTTGAAGCTGTTATAGCTGCAAAGAGC
Source organism: Pelophylax lessonae (assembly GCF_965119305.1). Classification (NCBI taxonomy): domain Eukaryota; kingdom Metazoa; phylum Chordata; class Amphibia; order Anura; family Ranidae; genus Pelophylax; species Pelophylax lessonae. The sequence continues at coordinate 560,048,349 of NC_138770.1, forward strand.
AGGCCAACTCAATATTGAACTCTACGGATTAAAACTGGGATGGAATTAAAGTTCATGTGCCTGTAAAGGCAGGCGTCCCAATACTTTTGGCAATATAGTGTAACTGCATTTGCAGCGCTAAGATCTCATTCACCATCAAAACTATGAAGGCATGCTAAGAGTCATTTATGAGAACCAGTATCTCTGAAATGTGAGATTATAGTTAAAATGGATGTAAAGGCTCAAGGTTTTGTAAACTTCATGCATTATTATACTTAAATTTACTTTGACAGATTTGATGGTTTATCTAAGCAAAGAATAATGCGCCTCAGTAATCTACAAAAAAATAATCGGCTATCATCCTTAATTATTTTGACTTCATTATTGTTATCAAGGGGTAATCTGATTGGTTGTTAGGTGGGTTCATTTTTTTAAATAACATAATATCACTTTATATTGCCATATAGAAGCCTGTATATGTAAAAAAGGAGTGGTTACAAAGGCACTTCAGCTTCTAAGTGATATATTGAAGTGTTCTGACATTTTATAAACAAAAACTTCAACTGTCAGAAAGTCATCTCTAAAATGCCAGCTTACCCAGGGAATTGTGTTAATTTGACATTCATTCAAAGATATCAGGCTTATGACACATTCTAAAAGCTTTCAGCAATAATGAAGCATTGCACACAAAAAAAACATAAATAGACATAGATGCAGTGCTTAAAACATGCATGAAAGACTTTAACCAATAGCTGCCCAAACCATTTCTGACACTTCTCACATTCCTGTAAAAATCATTTTTTTTTTTTTTACTCGATAATTACTTGAAACCCCCAAACATTATATTTTTTTTTTTTTAAGCAAAGGCCCAGGAGAAAAAAAAGTTGTTGCAATTTTTTATGTCACATGCTATCTGTACAGTGGTTTTTCAAGCGCAAATTCTTTTGAAAAAATACACTTTATTGAATTTTAATGCACAAAGATATAATATACTACCTTATCGGTTGTTAAAATATAAAAGATAATGTTACACCAAGTACAAAGTATGGTACTTAAAAATCATCATAGATAACATTTTAAAAGCCTTTACAGGTTACCAGTTTAGAGTTACATCGGAGGTCTGGTGCTAAAATGATTGCACTCGCTATGACATTAGCGGCAATACCTTGTATTATCTACGGTAGCTGAGCTCTAATAAAAAAAGGGGGTGCGCCCTCCAAAGGCGTCAGCTCTTCACCCCTTTGGTGTTTATGACATTTGTTGTCCGCACTGCATGGCATTGTGTGGTTTGATAGCTGTTACAATTTTGTGAGTATTTATTTTTATTTGCGTTTACATTGAATATTTTTTTTTCCGGTAATGCACTAGGTGCGTGCGCCTGCATGTCCTTTTTTTTTGTAGTATCTATTGGGTTACCCCGTCTGAGGAGGGCTGCATCTGCCTAGTGTCCATAATTATTAATATTGTGCTTTCCACTACAGAGGACCCCATAGCGCTGGAAGTGTTTGCTAGCTTGTGTGTTGTAAAAAAAAGTCCAGGAAGGGGCATCAGTCTTTCTCTTCGCCAGAGCATTCTCACCACTCAGGGCCGAAACTAGGGGGGGGGCGGGGGGGGCACATGCCCGGGTGCCAAATTGTCTGCAGTGCTGAAACTAGCTGGGATTTGGTTGGTTGGATCGTGCTAGACTGACACCTCTGAGCTACATTCACACCATCAGCTGTGAGCGCACACTGCCGCTGATCGTAGGGGAGCTAGGATCCGAACCCTTGGAATTCAGGCTGCTACCTTGCTGCCATGAAGTCAGACCAGGACAGGAGGGAAGGCAGGGGCGGCATTTGCTAGAATCGATTGGCTGTAGAAGCTGAAAGCCAGATTCAGTGGCTACACTGACACCGTCTACTGCTCTACTGACACCATCCACTGCCCAGGGTTCTGTTTGACTTATATTCAGTGAGAGTTCTTTTAGCACAGCATTGCTATATTGTTAATAGTCTTACATAAACATATGAACTTCAATAAAATGAAACTTGAATTAAATTAACTTTTATTAAATATACTTTCTCTGCATACAGAATAAAGACAGAGCTTACATGTCTTTCTGTTGAAATGTGCCCCTTCAAAAGAAGAGAGTAAAAAATTGTCTCTACTACTGCCTGAGCTGCTGAACACTGCCCTATGACCCTAGAGAAAAAAATGGAGATTGTTGTAATACTTTGTTCCACCCAATTTTTTGGGAAAAATACACTTTTAACTAAAAAATAAATTAACATTACAGTTAGCCCAATTTTTTGTCTATAATAGGAAAGAGAATGTTACACCGAGTAAATTGATACCTAAAATGTCATGCTTCAAAATTGCGCACGTTCATGTAATGGCGACAAACTTTGGTACTTAAAATTCTCCATAGGCAAGGTTTTACATTTCTACAGGTTATCAGCTTAGAATTACAGAGGAGGCCTAGGGCTAGAGTTATTGCTCTCGCTCTAACGATCATGGTGATACCTCACATGTATGGTTTGAACACAGTTTACATATGTGGGCACGTTTTGCATATGCGTTCGCTTCTGCATGCAAGTTCGGACACACAGGATGCTTTCAATTTTTTTTTCTAATTTATTTTACCTTCTATTTTTTATTTTTACACTGCCCTTTAAATTTTTATTTTTTTTTGATCACTTTTATTCCTGTTACAAGGAATGTAAATATCCTTGTATTAGAAATAAGCAGGACAAGTCCTCTTTAATGTAAGATCTGGGGTCAAAAAGACCTCAGATCTCACATCTACACTTAAAAAAAAGGGCCCTTTAAGGCCGTTGGGAGGAAGCGATGTATAAAGTCGCTCCGGTCCTCCAAGGCCATAGAGACGAGTGGGTGCTATCTTGGCCCTCACTCGACTTCCTGCCTATATTGGATCAAATTATTTTCCCCGCTACTGACAGCTCTGGTAAGTGGGGAAAACGACCGGGAATCGGCACAAGGGGGCTACTCTCCCACCGCCCATAAAAGTGATCCCGCGGCGAATCCGCCACTGGGACCACTTTTATGATAAAGTGGACGCCCGCCGTTTAAAAAAATCCTGGGGTTTTGGCAGCTATCTGCTGCCATAATCCCAGTATTTAATGTCAAAGTACCGACGTAAAACTGTGGTGGGCGGTCCGTAAGTGGTTAAAGAAAAATCATCTTCTAAAATCCGCTGAGAACCACTTCCAGGAGTGCTATTCCATTATGTCCCCCCACTGCACTGAACTGTTCTTCCCACTGACCTTTGTGTGTCTACAAGAGCTAAACAGCTGCCAGCCTTTACTGTCCAATTCTGCAATGCAAGGTTCAAATGCAAGGGAGATGCTGCAGATCCAGACCCTGTCCTCTTCATGCCTGGAGGCTTCTGAAAACTGGAAGAGGGTCACGGGCATACTGCCCTGACAGCTGTAGCAAGCCAGCATATTTTCTGGCTGACAGTTTACCCATCCATGGCTTTTTACGGATGGGAGAAATCAGAGTTATTATCAATGTACCTAGTGACAACTTAAATATTGTAGAGGCCTCTCATGCACCTCCTGCTCAACACTGGAGACAAAGAATATGAGGGCACAGACTTGCATGCGTGCCGCAGTAGTTGGCTGGTGAAGTCCTCTCTTAGGTGGATGGAGCTGGGAGTCGCAGTCCTAACAACAGGATACTGAAGCAGCTTGGCACCAGAGCAGGAGGTGGTAGCAGAGGCGGTAGGCAGGCAGTGACCAGTGGAAGCCGGGTAACAAGGGACCGAGTCAGCAGGCAGAGCAAATCCAGGAAGCAGGCCAAGGTCAGTAACAGCCAGGCAGCGCAGTGCAGAATAAGCAGGCACAGAGGAGTCCAGTAAACAGGCTGAGGTCAGAGTGATCAGGTGAACAAGGTTAATGCAGAAGCAAAGGCAGAGTCCAGAAGAATGCGGGATCATACACATGTAAAAACAAAAATGGGAAAGGACATGCGCAAACTCCATAGTGTAGTAAACAAAGTGAACAATATTTGTTAATAAAAATCACAAAAGGGGGAGCTTGTGCAGAGCAGTGAAAGTCAAAGCTGCTCCCTCCGGAGCCAAGAGCCGCTGTGGAATTCCCTGCTTCAAGGAGGCTGAAGAAGAAGTTTTATGCTTTGAAACGCGTCCCTATCTCCCAGTGCACTCCCAGCAGTGTCAGGCATCTTCCCCATCTGGGCTCCAGGTTCTATCCCTGGTTGGGTTGTCTTCCTGCAGCAGCGGCTCCCTCCTACCAGTGCTCCCCCTGTTCACCTTGTTTATTCTGGAGGTTGCGTTTGTCCTTTTCCTTTTGTTTTCACAGTGTTTCAGCAATCACCCATGGTTGCTTCAAGCTGCACCTTCTAGCTAGTAATCAGTGATAATGTGCATAGTCCATAGGGCCACCCGCCTCATTGTTTTTATATTTTGTCACTCAGTTTTAACTTTGCAACTTTTGCACTCACGTTTATGAATTGTTACATTGCCACACACACATTTCCTTGAGACCCTTTCATTCCCACCAATAGGGTAATCGTCACCACACTTGGCGAATTTACACAGATTTTGCCCTCTGAAGAGCACTCTGCTGTGGATTACTCTTCAGAGGGCAGTTTCATGGGATTGTGGAAATGTTGTGTGGCCTGTTTGAACATTTTCACATTTTATACAATACTTGCTTTGCAGTGGACTTTACAACTATTTCTCCGGGGTTTTGCACTGCTGGGCAGCTTTTTCTTCCCCTTGCTTTTTGTCTCATACACAGGTAAGTAGGTTCAATGGATCAGGTCACAGGAATACAGGTACAAGCTGACAACCATTCAGCAACTGCTCATGGTGACAGGCCAGTTTAAATAGGTAACTGGGCGCCAAGTATGCAAGCTAATTAATGTGTGCATATGTGCAAGTGCGCACACGAATGTGAGCACAATGAACTGAAAAAAATACATCTATTGCCTTGTAGAAGTATTGGCATGAGAGCAATGCACACGTGCATGAATGAGAGCATATGCCCACACTGGCCTTCTGATGCTGGTAAGAGGAAAGAGGGGGGCGCCACCTAAGTGCAGTATTAAAATAGAGTATTTATTAACACAAAATAAAATTCACTTTACAAGACATGAGTAATAAAAGCAGCGGTTTTCCATCCCATGATGAGCACTTTTATTACTTATATCTTGTGAGTGATCTTTATCTTGTGTTAAATGGATTGTAAAGGCAGAAGATTTTTTATTTTAATGCATTCTATGTGTGCAGCAGCCCCCTTCAATCCCCCCCCAATACTTACCCAAGCCCATCTTTATCCAGCGATGTTGCAGGAGTTTCTAAGCTGCCTGGGACTCCTCATTGGCTGAGACAGCTGTGCAGCGTGATTGGCTCCCACTTCTGTCAATCAAAATCATTCAGCAAATGAGGAGAGATGGGGGGTGGGGCCGGCTCCATGTCTGAATGGACACAGGGAGCTGTGACTCGGCTCAGGTGCCCCCGTAGCAAGCTGCCTGCTGTGGGGGCACTCAACAGGAGGGAGGGGCCAGGAGAGCCGAAGAGAGACCTGAGAAGAAGAGGATCTGGGTCACTCTGTGCAAAACCAAGTGCACAGAGCAGGTAAGTATAACATGTTTGTTATTTAAAAAAAAAAAAACAAGACTTTACAATTACTTTACTAAATACTTCATTTTAATACTGCACTTAGGTGGCGCCTCCCCGCCCCTTCTTTTCTCTTATTGTTCCTTACAGAGTTGGACACACTCTGGGGATGGCTGCCGCCATTACTTTTTTCTAATCCCTTTGATCTACTGTATGGGCTTCATGTATTTATGGACTGAACCCTCTTTTACAAACTGTTATTTTAATTTGTCTAGAGACTCTTTTTGGGCATATACCCTCTGTGCGCCAGAAACCCTTGATCGTCTTCTGGTGCTGGGAATCTGGTTTACCTTAGTTTTTTTTTTTTTTTAAATGTATTTATTTTTTTATTTTTAATCTTGTGCAGATCTTGTCACTCTGAAAATACTATAGTGATCCTCCACCTTTTAGCAATATGCGCTTTAAGGATCATTCGTGGCACCATACAACTCTCCACATACACAGGTCTTTAGTGTATATCCTCTAAAGCTCCTAAAAGGTAACGCAAAGAAAGCCAGGGATACTCCATAGTGTAAAACCATTATTTAAAATGTATTAATAAAAATAATCAAAATACCTACAAAAGTATTTAGCACAACCCCTTAGGAGCCGCAGAGTAACTGGGACCCCCCACCCTGCAGAGCCAGGCACACCAAATTCTCACAGGCACTTCAGAGACAGAGAACAGTCTGTGACTTTGTTTTTGTGGTTTATTGAGGGTTAATAACTAAGATAGGGATGGCAGGTTATGAGATGCCCATTTGACTTTAGCAAACTTCAGCAACAACTTCAGCAACACTCTTACTATATACAGTCTCTATATACGGTCTCTATACAGCTCCAACATCTTTCAACACTCTTGCAGAACCCCAGCTGAATCACTTTTTGGATGTCTGACAAAACTCTCAGTTAGATATTTAAGCAATGGCCAGGAACAGACAGGAACCCAAGGCCCCTTGTTGTGTAGCAAAAAAGACAGTGAGTGTTAGGAACACTCCCTGTGCACACTAAAGTGCTGTCATGAATCTGCCACTTAAGAGATAACTTAGTGCAGACTAATTGCACTAATTGGCAAAAGGCTGTCTTATTTAAACACCTCAGCAGCACTGTGCCTTTGCTGTCTTGTCTGCAGCTTTATCTGTACTTCCTGATCCTGAACCTGCTGTTTCCTGTTGACTTCCTGATCGACCTCCCGGCTTGTCCACTACTTCGTCTGCTTTCTGCCTGCCCTGACCTTGGCTCGTTCCTGTGACCACTCTCCTGCCTTATCCTTGTCGGCTTATCTGCTTCCGATTCTGGACTTGTTCACCTCCTGGTGGGGCAACGCTGAGGACCGCGACCTGGTGTTCAGCACGCAGCAAAATCCATCCTCACCATCAGAGGCTCTGGTGAAGACCTGCTGTCACTTAGACTCCGCACCTCGGACAAGCCCATGTCTGCCACCAGTGAGACCCGTCCGTGTTCCTGTTGTACCAGATCCCACGAGGCTACCTCTGCACATCAGGCTCAGCCACCAGCACCATTACAGTGAGACAGCTTGCACATTTCCTCCTGTGGCTACTGATCCCAGCACCAGCTCTTCAGGTACTGCCAACCCACCTGGCTGCAGCTGCCCCTTTCACTAGCCCCCCTGGCTAAGTTCTCCCCCACAGTCCTCCAGACAGACACTCACCAGCCCACTCGGCTGACTCTCAGGAGATCTCTCAGGGAAGGGACAAAGACTTAAGCACACCGCTGTCTTCAGGGAGAACTGGCTACACATGGCAGCCTCCCCCCTTGTAAGTCCCCAGTAGTGCTGACCTGTTCCTGCTTTCCTCTCACTTGCTCTGGTTCCCCCAGGAAGAGCTTCCTCCGTGTGTTGTGGCAGGATCCTTCCAGCACCTGAGCTGAAGGTCATCCCCACCCCCCCCCCCCAGACTAGGGGGCACCTCTTAATGCCACTGACAGCCTCCACAGTACTATATCTCCATCTTGTGTGTGACTGCTCCTGCTGGCATGATTCCTGCCTAATATGAGGTGGCCTGCCCCCTGACAGCCCTTTAATGGGGATTGGCTGAGACCCTCATAAAGTTTCCAAACAGTCCCTCCTAACCTCCACCCTCCAGCTCTAAAATTTACAATATTCTAGACCAGAGGGATGCACCAGAGGAGCTATCAGGATGAGTCATTCAGCCTAATTTACTGAACCCTAACCCAGACTTACAGCTCAGGCTTAGCTTTGAGCTGAATGAAATTTCCCTATACTAACAAACCTATACTACCAACTACCATACACTAGTGATGTCGCGAACCTAAAATTCGCGGTTCGCGAACGGCGAACGCGAACATCGGCAAATGTTCGCGAACCGGCGAACCGGGCGAACCGCCATAGACTTCAATAGGCAGGCGAATTTTAAAACACACAGGGACTCTTTCTGGCCACAATAGTGATGGAAAAGTTGTTTCAAGGGGACTAACACCTGGACTGTGGCATGCCGGAGAGGGATCACGCAAAAAAAAGTTCTTAAAAATTATAATTTTTTGATAGAGAGCCAATTATTGGAAAAATTAAAAAAAAATAAAAATAAAAAATTTCTTTGGATTTAGCATCTGGGGGGTCTAAAAAGTGTACCTGTGAAGTTTCAGCTCTGTAGCATGTCCAGAACCCCTAAAAAACAGCATTTTTCTTATATTTTCAGGAATATGGCTTCTCTGCGGCTGGCTTTTTCTCTTGCAGGCATTTATCGGGCATTTTTTTAGGCAGGCATGTCATTTTTTGTATTTAGTGTCTGGGGGGTCACAAAAGTGTACCTGTCAAGTTTCAGATCTGTAGCATGTCCAGAACCCCTAAAAAACAGCATTTTTCTTATATTTTCAGGAATACGGCTTCTCTGCGGCTGTCTTTTTCTCTTGCAGGCATTTATCGGGCATTTTTTTAGGCAGGCATGTCATTTTTTGTATTTAGTGTCTGGGGGGTCTAAAAAGTGTACCTGTCAAGTTTCAGCTCTGTAGTATGTCCACAACCCAAAAAAAACAGCATTTTTCTTATGATTTTTAGTAGAAAACTAATGCAGTGTCTTTCCAGCTGTCTTTTTTTCTTTCTGGCAAGCTGAAATATGATATGCCAAGGCAAACATGCCTATCAGTTGAGCTATGACACAGACAACACTGCACACATGGGGAAATATGTAAAACAAAAAACAGGAAAAGGAAATTAGGTGACGGTAACAAAACATGATATTGTGATTGGCCAAATAAAAAGTCACCTCGCGATGAGGTCGCGCCAAAGTCGCGCTAAGTCGCGCCAAAGTCGCACTGGAAGCGACGCTACTTTAGTGGTAGCGGCAGTGTAAACCAGCACTAAAACATCCAGTGTGTGAATACGATCAGGTATGATGTTTTATCGGTCAAGTAGTGTAAGGGTTACGCCCGTTGCCCGCTTCACAGTGACAGACCAAACTCTGACAGACCAAACTCCCCGTTTAACAGTCAGTCAGTCCATTTGCACAACCGCAAACTCCCAATTTGCACAAGGTTGGATACCAAGCTAGCCATGTCCCGTTCCTTGTCCTCACTGACATCATTGAAGGTCTCTTCCTCCACCCAGCCACATACAACACCAAGGGTCCCCGAAAGGTGAGAACAAGCCCCCTGGGACGCCTGCTGTGGCTGGTATTCCACCTCCTCAAAGCCACCTTCCTCCTCTGACTTCTCTTCTTCAGACTCCTCTCTCTGCGTTGCCACAGGTCCAGCAATTGACAACGACAAGGCTGCTTCTGGTGGTGATGAGGACCACAACTCTTCCTCTTCATGCTCATCTACAGCCTGATCCAGTACTCTTCGCAGGGCACGCTCCAGAAAAAACGCATATGGGATGAGGTCGATGATGTTGCCTTGGGTTCGACTGACCACCAGGGTTGTCATCTCCGCAAAAGGACGCATGAGCCTACAGCCATTGTTCATGAGCATTCAGTAACGCGGCCAAAAAATACCCAGCTCCGCAGAAAGAATGAAAGAAAATGAATGTTTTTTTTTATGAAAAATTATCCTGCGGATCGCTTTTGGTCTGTACACAATGAAGCAACGACCTTATCATCTGGGGTGTGCCAACACAATCCTAGAGGTGATCGCTTCATTGTGATACGCAAGCCCCTTCACCACGACAAGGTAACGATCACGAAGGGGAATTGACACATGTATGTGCCTTTTTTTTTGTTTTTTGTTTTTTTGCAGCCACAGTGTAGCACCAGAGGCCAGAAAAATTAGGCATGTACACATGCATGAAAAAGTAGGTATTGTTGCAGCCGCTGCTGTAGCAGCGGCCTGAAAAATTGAGGTTTTAAGGCAGAAAGTGCACTAAAACATTGCTGCTTGAACCGTAGTTGGTGGCGGAGACGTCACGTAAGTCATCCGGCATGCAGAGAATGATTATATACAGCAGCGTGTGGACCATTTTTAGGCCAAGGCATCTCAGTCATCACCAGGCCTTTTTTAGTCAAATGCATCCCCCACTGTCAGTCCCTTCGGGATCCATGCCTCATTCATCTTAATAAACGTGAGGTAATCAAGACTTTTTTGACCTAGGCGACTTCTCTTCTCAGTGACAATACCTCCTGCTGCGCTGAAGGTCCTTTCTGACAGCACACTTGAAGCGGGGCAGGCCAGAAGTTCAATGGCAAACTGGGATAGCTCAGGCCACAGGTCAAGCCTGCACACCCAGTAGTCAAGGGGTTCATCGCTCCTCAGAGTGTCGATATCTGCAGTTAAGGCAAGGTAGTCTGCTACCTGTCGGTCGAGTCGTTCTCTGAGGGTGGACCCCGAAGGGCTGTGGCGATGCATAGGACTAAAAAAGCTCCGCATGTCCTCCATCAACAAGACGTCTGTAAAGCGTCCTGTCCTTGCCGGCGTGGTTGTGGTGGTAGGAGGAGGATTACTTTCACCTCTTCCCCTGTTGGATTCCCGTTGTGCTGTGACATCACCCTTATACGCTGTGTAGAGCATAGTTTTTAACTTATTTTGTAGCTGCTGCATCCTTTGCGACTGCCGGTAATTGGGTAACATGTCACAGACTTTCTGCTTATACCGGGGGTCTAGTAGCGTGGCCACCCAGTACAGGTCGTTCTCCTTCAGCCTTTTTATACGAGGGTCTCTCAACAGGCATGACAGCATGAAAGACCCCATTTGGACAAGGTTGGATGCCGAGCTACTCATGTCCAATTCCTCGTCCTCACTGATGTCATTGAAGGTGTGTTCTTCCCCCCAGCCACGTACAACACCACGGGTACCAGATAGGTGACAACGAGCACCCTGGGATGCCTGCTGTGGTTGGTGTTCCTCCTCCTCAAAGCCACATTCCTCCTCTGACTCCTCTTCCTCACACTCCTCTTCCAGTGTTGCCGCAGGTCCAGCAATCGATGGTAAGGCTGTTTCTGGTGGTGGTGATGGTGACCACAACTCTTCCTCTTCCTCTTCACGCTCATCTACGGCCTGATCCAGCACTCTTCGCAGGGCACGCTCCAGGAAAAAAACATATGGGATGATGTCGCTGATGGTGCCTTCAGTGCGACTCACTAGGTTTGTCACCTCCTCAAAAGGACGCATGAGCCTACAGGCATTGCGCATGAGCGTCCAGTAGCGTGGCAAAAAAATACCCAGCTCCGCAGAGGCTGTCCTAGCACCCCGGTCATACAAATACTCGTTGACCGCTTTTTCTTGTTGGAGCAGGCGGTCGAACATTAGCAGTGTTGAATTCCAACGTGTCGGGCTGTCGCAAATCAAGCGCCTCACTGGCATGTTGTTTCGCCGCTGAATATCTGCAAAGTGCGCCATGGCCGTGTAGGAACGCCTGAAATGGCCACACACCTTCCTGGCCTGCTTGAGGACGTCCTGTAAGCCTGGGTACTTCTGCACAAAACGTTGCACAATCAGATTCAACACATGTGCCATGCACGGCACATGTGTCAACTTGCCCAAATTCAATGCCGCCAACAAATTGCTCCCGTTGTCACACACCACTTTGCCGATCTCCAGTTGGTGCGGGGTCAGCCACTGATCCACCTGTGCATTCAGGGCGGACAGTAGTGCTGGTCCGGTGTGACTCTCTGCTTTCAGGCAAGTCAACCCCAAGACAGCGTGACACTGTCGTATCCGGCATGTGGAATAGCCCCTGGGGAGCTGGGGGGGTGCAGTTGGTGTGGAGCAAGACGCAACAGCAGAAGAGGACTCAGCCGAGGAGGTTAGCATAGAGGATGGAGTAGGAGGAGTAGAGGAGGTGGCAGCAGGCCTGCCTGCAAGTCGTGGCGGTGTCACCAACTCCTCTGCAGCAGAGCCACGCATTCCATGCTTGGCAGCCGCCAGCAGGTTTACCCAATGCGCAGTGTACGTTATATACCTGCCCTGACCGTGCTTTGCAGACCAGCTATCAGTGGTCAGATGGACCCTTGCCCCAACACTGTGTGCCAGACGTGACATGATTTCTTTTTCCACAATAGAGTACAGGTTGGGGATTGCCTTTTGTGAAAAATAATTTCGGCCGGGTACCTTCCACTGCGGTGTCCCAATAGCGACAAATTTTTTGAAGGCCTCAGACTCCACCAGCTTGTATGGTAAAAGCTGGCGGGCTAAGAGTTCCGACAAGCCAGCTGTCAGACGCCGGGCAAGGGGGTGACTCTGCGAGATTGGCTTTTTGCGCTCAAACATTTCCTTCACAGACACCTGACTGTGGGCAGGTGACGAGCAGGAACTGCTGAAGGTGAGAGGCGGAGGGGCGGGTTGTTGATAGGGGGCATGGAGGACAGCAGTGGTTGACGTGGCTGAAGATGCTGGACCAGGAGGAGGATGGTGGCTTTCAGTTTGTGTGCTGCTTTTACTCATGTGTTGATCCCATAGGCGTTTGTGATGTGAGATCATGTGCCTTCGCAAAGCAGTTGTACCTAGGTGGGTGTTGGACTTCCCACGACTCAGTTTCTTTTGGCACAGGTTACAAATGGCATCGCTGATATCAGAGGCAGACACACAAAAAAAATGCCACACTGCTGAGCTTTGCAAGGACGGCATTCTGGTGGTGGCAACAGCTTGCGTTGATTGGCGTGCTGTCTGGCTGACCCCGGGTGCCGAATCTACATGCTGTCTGACTGCGCCACTAGCTCCTTGCGATGACCTCCTCCCCCTGCTTCCAACTCGTCTCCTCCTCCTCTCTGTCTCCCCATCTGAACTTTCCCCCTCTTCTTCTGCTCTTCGAGCAGGCACCCAGGTGACATCCACAGACACATCGTCATCATCAGCCGCTTCACTTGACAACTCAGCAAAGGCAGCAGCAGCAGGTACAACATCATCATCATCACAATGTACGTCCATGTGTATAATGCTGCCTGACTGAGACATATCCCCGTTATCTACATCCTCTGGCACTAATAGTTGCGCATCACTTATTTCTTCAAACTGATGTGAAAATAACTCCTCTGACGGATCAAGTGAAGCGGCTGTGGTGCTAGTGTTGGTGGTGGTGCCGGCGGGCTGGCGAGTGGTAAATTGAGAGGTGCCCGAAGCTGAGCTGGAGGAGGATGGTGCATTAAGGTTCCGAGCGGAAGCTGTAGACGATTGGGTGTCCTGTGTAAGCCAGTCAACTATGGCCTCAGAATTTTTTGAGTTCAGGGGCTGTGGTGGCCTCTGAACACTGGGCATTATTCTAGAGCCTAAGGAAATCACAGCACCACGACCACGACGGCCCTTGCGGGGTGGCCTGCCTCTGCCTGTCATTTTTTTTTTAATGTGTTGTTACTGTTGTACTATGAGTGCAAGCTGCTGTGCCACCTTATATATCAGTGGTGGGTGGGCAGTGGCACAGTACACTCTCTGTGGACCTGACAGCAGTCACTGGCACCCAGGCAACTGCAATTTAAAAAATATATATATTTTTTTTTACTTTGCAAGCTGCTGTGCCACCTTATATATCAGTGGTGGGTGGGCAGTGGCACAGTACACTCTCTGTGGACCTGACAGCAGTCACTGGCACCCAGACAACTGCAATTTAAAAAATATATATATATTTTTTTACTTTGCAAGCTGCTGTGCCACCTTATATATCAGTGGTGGGTGGGCAGTGGCACAGTACACTCTCTGTGGACCTGACAGCAGTCACTGGCACCCAGGCAACTGCAATTTAAAAAAATATATATATATTTTTTACTTTGCAAGCTGCTGTGCCACCTTATATATCAGTGGTGGGTGGGTGGGCAGTGGCACAGTACACTCTCTGTGGACCTGACAGCAGTCACTGGCACCCAGGCAACTGCAATTTAAAAAAATATATATATTTTTTTTACTTTGCAAGCTGCTGTGCCACCTTATATATCAGTGGTGGGTGGGCAGTGGCACAGTACACTCTCTGTGGACCTGACAGCAGTCACTGGCACCCAGGCAACTGCAATTTAAAAAAATATATATTTTTTTTTTACTTTGCAAGCTGCTGTGCCACCTTATATATCAGTGGTGGGTGGGCACACAGTGGCACTGCAGTGGGCACAGTACACTCTGTGGACCTGACAGTCACTGGCAGCCCAGGCAACTGCAATAATAAAAAATATTTTTTTTTTCAATTTATTGCAACAAGATGCTGTGCCAACGTATATATATCAGTGGTGGGCAGTGCACTGCAGTGGGTACAGTGCACTCTGTGGACCTGACACAGCACTCACTGCAATTATGACAGAGAAAAAAAAAATATTTTTTAAAATGCCAGGTACTGTGCCTGTGCCACCCGAAATGAGTGTGGTGTGCACACAGTACAGTCTGTGGTAGGTCTGTGGCCTCTCACACACAGCGGGCAGGCAACTGCAGTGTACAATAGATATATATATATATATATATATAAAGAAAAAAATCTATTACCTTACCAGCCCTTGAAAGGGCTTTTGGGGACACTATATATATATATATATGTATATATATAAAAATAAAAAAATCCTCAATTACCAGCCCTTAAAAGGGCTTTTGGGGACACTAGATAGATATAGATATATATATATATGAAGAAACAACTCAATTACCAGCCCTTAAAAGGGCTTTTGGGGACGCTAGGTATATATATATATATATATATAAAAAAAAAAAAAAACACAAATACCAGCCCTTAGAAGGGCTTTTTGGGGTGCTGATATTACAGCAGTAGTGGACCAAGAACACTGCAAGACCAGGAACACTGACTAACTGTCCCTAGCTTAACAGCAGCAGCAGCAGCAGCAGCTCTCTCCCTATTCTCACTACACACACTGCTTCAGAATGATCTAAGATGGATGCTGCCCTTGCTTATTTATAGGAGGTGGGAGGGTGTGGGAGGGAGGTACGCTGATTGGCTGGAAATGTGTCTGCTGACTGTAAAGTTCAGGGTCAAAGTTTGCCTCAATGATGTCTTATGGGGGGCGGACCGAACATCGCATATGTTCGCCGGCAGCGGCGAACGCGAACATGCTAAGTTCGCCGGGAACTGTTCGCCGGCGAACAGTTCTATACATCTCTACCATACACTAGAGGGTGCTACAAGTACAAACAGCAGAGCTTTAAAATAATACTTGCCGGTTGCTTCTGGATTCTACAGTGCGTGACTGCTCCACCCTACGTGTTTTGTCAAATCTGGTTTCTTCCAGGGCAGATCTATTTGAAGACTGTTTTTAATACGCCTGTACACACAGGTGCACAAACTGGCGCTGTGTATAGATCAGTAAAAAAAAAAATACAAAAATCATTTTTTTTTGTGCGTATATGTGTAATATGTACATATACTTGCATACATTAAACTCCCTTGCCCAAAAAGCAACTAGAAGAATTTTTACACACGGGTACACAAACGTGTGAATATATGCATTTATGCATGCCAAAATGCGTATGTCCTTAGGACTGATGGGAACTGGTTCATGAATTGGGGTTTATCTGTGTCCTGGTATAGATTCTGGGGGGGGGGACCCCACGCCATTTTTTTTTTAAATTCTGTCATAGGGTTCCCCTTAACCACTTATATACAAGGCACTTTTACCCCTTCCTGCCCGGACCAATTTTCAGCTTTCAGTGTTCATTGGCATCTATGGAAAATATTGGTCAGGGACACAAAACTTGGGTAGCACAAAGAGGAGACCCAAGACTACAACATATCCATACATTTTAAAAGTGGGGTATGCCTGTACACTACAATGACTGCACTAAACTGAATGAACACACTATCCACTAACTACCTGCCTAATCTCTATTGTCACACACTATACCCCGCTGCCGTGTAAGCAGCAGTCTTATATAGTGTGGGGCGTGCACTTAGCCCCTGAGCCATTATTGGCCAAAGGCACCCTGCCTTTCGCCAATCATGGCTCTGACAGGACATTGTGCTGTGATCAGCCAAAACATACAAGTCAGGTGCATGCATTGGCCAATCATTTGCAATCAATGCACTGCAACAGCGCAGTGCATTATGGGGCGCTCATCGGCGGGCGAACTTCCTGCCGAGCGCCCCATTTGTTTGTGTGTTCTGCGAACACACAAACAGCTGATGTTTGACTCGAACACAGAGCCCATCCTCAATTCTAAAGAAAGCACTGTTTGTTCCTCTGAGCTGAGTAAGCGTAATGGGAGTGGTTTCATAATTATCATTCAACTGTGCAGCTGCAGAGAACTAATGAGGAAATCTACTGGGCCTTCATCCCTTAAGATGTTTTCCTATTGGGAGTATCTCACCAAAAATGACATTTTTGTTGCAGGGGATGCCTTACATCTGACTTGTATCTTATGCAGACTTCCGGGAAAATTGGTGAGCCAATCACATAAGCAGGAAATTATGTTTTTGGGGGGTGTGCAGTACACATTCTGTGTACAGAACATCTCTAGGTAGCCATATTGCATTTTCAGAAAATTACAGCTGCTGCAGATTGAAACGGTAATTTTTAACATTTAAATTAAACAAATTTAACATTCAATCACAATATGACTTGTTGCGCTTGAATACGCTAAAAAAAATGTCTTTATTTGCTATATTTTCCCCCCGTGAAAGTGGAGTGGGCCAGGAAGCTGGCTGCCGCATCCTTAACAACTAATAACTCATTAGCTGTCATTGCCGGAATTCTTTTGTTTACATTTCAGCTGTCAGTGGGGAAGCCCGCTGACAGCTGATGAGTCATCGGTTGTTAAGGACACAGTGGGCGGCTTCCTGGCCCTCTCCTTAACAACCAGCTATTCTTCACACAGAATTTGAATCGATCATTTTTTGACTGATCTGAATCTTTCCAAAAATTTGGCATTAGTTAGGGAGCAAATATACAAAACTAGTTTTAACAAAATTCATTACTATTTCATTCGAAGGTTCGGATACATCAGAATCTCCGCATAAACAAAAAATCATCCAAATGTATATTCGGACTGATACGTATTGCACATTTCTAATACCAGATATGACCAATTCTGCTACCAAACTGAATACCATATACTTTCTGCGACTTGATGTTTAATAGCCTTAAAATGAAAGCAGCAATAACCACCCTCCCAAACTGATCTGCATAAACATATTCATGTTTACAATATGGAATATTTGACAGCTTGAATCCACAACAAAATCCCTTAATTTAAAGTGGAAGTACGGCCTAATACCTTCAATTCTCCTCTGCAATCATTAATGTAAGCGGAGTTCAGCCTTATGTGTCAAAATGACAAAAATCCCAGTTTTTCTCCCTTTATTTTGCAGTATTCAGTGCTGTCACATGACTTCAGTTCCTCTTCCTGCTGAGTCCAAGAGCAGCAAGTGGGTGTGCTTACTGAAAACTAGTGACATCACTTCCAGGGAGGGACACTGTTCCCCTGTGTAGCCAGTTGGCGTATACAGAATGGGAGGAGCTGATTATAGGTTCCCGCCCAGTGTTCTCTCATCAGTAAGGGTGCATTGTACATCCTAATTCATGAGAAAATTAAGAAATAATTCACACAGGACATGTGGGGGGGGGGGGGGCATATACAGAATAGCTGTGCTGGGCTTTGAATGAAGACTATCATAAGAGAAGTAAGCTGGATGCAAGGGGGGGGGGGGAGCTGTCAGTGTAGCTGGAAGTGCTTGGGGGTCTCAGCTCACAGTCTACAATGGTCATAGCACAGGCAACCACACTAAGTCTACGTTTCCACTAGTGCGACTTGTCATGTAACTTTGGACACACAAAGTCGCATGACAAGTCACAGCCCATTGATTTCAATGCCACCCGTTCCCATCTAAGCAACTTTGAAAAGGTATTTGCACTACTTTGATGCAACTTTTGATGCGACTTTGATCCAGAGAGTGTAAAGTTTGATCAAAGTCGCACTCTAAATTGCAATAGTGGAAATGTAGACTAAAGCTCAGTTTCCACTAGTGTGACTTGTCATGCGAATTTGGATACAAAGTTGCATGACAGCCCATTGATTTCAATGGCACCCGATCATATATATGTGACTTTGAAAATCAGCGACCTTGAAAAGGTACCTGCACTACATTGATGCAACTTTTGATGTGACTTTGATCCAGAAAGTGTAAAGTTGGATCAAATCTGCACCTCAAAGTTGCACTCCAAAGTCGTCTAGTAGTCCCGAGTGGTCCACATGGAGGTGTGGGAGATTGTCCGGTGAGGTGGGATATAAATCCCCAACCCCCAGCACCGGAAGCCCTCTTCCTTCTTTGTCCCATTCTCTTCTTTCTTTTATATTTGAATACGAAACGTATGGTGCAGTGGGCTTTCATCACATCTTTGTATATGCTACTACCACGACATGGAAGTCGGGCTTTGATCTTTTTACATTGCTGCCCCTATTTCTTTGCTTTAGGTCAATGTTATGCGACCCATTTATTACTACTGTTCGTCTTCTTATTAGAAATAGTGTGGATATTCACACACTGGTCTTTGGATTTATATTATATATGTTGCATGTGGAGGACATATTTGTAACTTTTTGATTCTGTGGTCTATGACTATGCTCCGCTGTTGCCTGTTATATATGTCTTTTCCTTTCTTTAACCACTTGCCTACAGTGCACTTTCACCCCCTTCCTGCCCAGACCGATTTTCAGCTTTCAGCGCTCTCACACTTTGACTGAGAATTACTCAGTCATGCAACACTGTACCCATACAAAAATTGTGTCCTTTTTTTCACACAAATAGAGCTTTCTTTTGATGGTATTTGATCAATACTGGGTTTTTTATTTTTTGTGCTATAAATAAAAAAAGACTGAAAATATCGTGAAAAAACGCATTTTTCTTTGTTTCTGTCATAAAATTTTGCAAATTAGTCATTTTTCTTCACAAATTTTGGCCAAAATTTATACTGCTACTTATCTTTGGTAAAAAAAACACAAATAAGTGTATATTATTTGGTCTTTGTGAAAGTTATAGAGTCCACAAGTTATGGTGCTATTCATTGAAAATTGATCACACTTGATCACACCTGATGTACTGAAGGCCTATCTCATTTCTTGAGACACTAAAAGGTCAGGAAAGTACAAATACCCCCCAAATGACCCCTTTTTGGAAAGTAGACATTCCAAGGTATTTAATAAGGGGCATGATGAGTTTTTTGAAGTTGTAATTTTTTCCCACAATGCTTTGCAAAATGAAGATTTATTTTTTTTTATTTTTATTTTTTTATAAATTGCCGTATTAACAGGTTATTTCTCTCACACAGCACATGTATACTTTCAACTACACCCCAAAACACATTCTACTACTCCTCCTGAGTATGGCGATACCACATGTGTGAGACTTTTTCACAGCCTGGCCACATACAGAGGCCTAACATCCGAGTAGCAGCGTCCGGCATTCTAGGAGCACAAATTACACATATCATTTCCTGACAACCTATCGCACTTTTGAAGGCCCTGGAGCACCAGGACAATGGAAACCCCCATAAAATGACCCCATTTTGGAAAGCAAACAGCCCAACGTATAATTTTTGAGGCATAATGAGTCTTTTGAGTATGTCATTTTTTTCCACAAGTTTTTGGAAAATGTGGAAAGAAAATGAAAACACATTTTTTTTACACAAAGCTGTCCATTTATGCAATATTTCTAACACATCGCATGTACATAGCAAAACTTGCACCCCAAAATACATTCTGCTACTCCTCCTGAGTATGGCGATACCACATGTGTAACACTTTTTCACAGCCTGGCCACATACATAGGCCTCACATCCAAGTAGCGCTTTACACAAAGTTGTCCATTTATCCACTTTAAGACTGGGCCTATTTTTGACACTTGGTGTTTACAAGCTAAAATCATTTTTTTTGCTAGAAAACTACTTTGAACCCCCAAACATTATATATTTTTTTTTAGCAGAGACCCTAGAGAATAAAATGGAGATCGTTGCAATATTTTTTATCACACCATATTTGCGCAGCAGTCTTCCAAATGCGATTTTTTTGAAAAAAATTCACTTTTTTGAACTAAAAAATAAGAAAACAGTAAATTTAGCCCAATTTTTTTCCATAATGTGAAAGATAATGTTACGCCGAGTAATTAGATACCCAACATGTCATGCTTCAAAATTGCGCATGCTCACAGAATGGCGCCAAACATTGGTACTTAAAAATCCCCATAGGCAACATTTTAAAAATTTCTGCAGGTTACTAGCTTAGAGTTACAGAGGAGGTCTAGGGCTCAAATTATTGCACTTGCTCTAACGATCGCGGCGATACCTCACATGTATGGTTTGAACACCGTTTACATATGTGGGCGGGACTTGCGTATGCGTTTGCTTCTGCGCGTGAGCTAACGGGGACAGGGCGCTTTAATTTTTTTTTTTTTTCCTATTTATTTTATTTATTATTTTTTTATTTTTACACAGTTAAAAAAAAAAAAATGTTTTGATCATTTTTATTCCTATTACAAGGAATGTAAACATCCCTTGTAATAGAAATAGGCATGACAGGTCCTCTTTATTGTGAGATCTGGGGTCAAAAAGACCTCACACCTCACAACTACACTAAAAAAGAAAAAAAAAAAAAAAAATTGTTGAAAGAGGAAAAAAAAAAAGCAAAAAAAAAAAAGCGGCCCTTTAAACCGGTTGCTAGGCAACGTCTTTTGACGTAGCTCCGGTCCTCCAAGACCATAGAGTTGAGTGAGGGCCATCTTGCCCTCACTCGACTTCCTGTCTCTGAGGATCCGGGACCGGATAGTTTTCCCCGCTGCCGGCGGGTCCGGTAAGCTGGGAAAACGTCTGGGACGCGGCAGGAGGGGGGGGGGGCACCTCTTCCCCTGCACCGTAAGGGTAATTCCGCGGCGAATCCGCCACTGGGACCACCCTTATCTGAAAGCCGACCGCCCGCCGTTTCAAAAAATACCGGGGTTATGGGGGCTATCTGCTGCCATAACCCCAGTATTTAGCTTTTAATGGCCAACGCATATAGTCGTTAGGCGGTCAGTAAGTGATTGCATGTATATGGCAAACCGGTGACGATGACTGACGGGGTGACAGGTGACGATGACTGATGGGGTGACAGGTGACGATGACTGATGGGGTGACAGGTGACGATGATTGATGAGGTGACAGGTGATGATGATTGATGAGGTGACAGGTGACGATGATTGATGGGGTGAAAGGTGACGATGATTGATGAGGTGACAGGTGATGATGATTGATGGGGTGACAGATGACGATGATTGATGGGGTGACAGATGACAGTCACTGACGGGGTGACATGTGACGATGATTGATGGGGTGACAAGTGACGATCACTGATGGGGTGTCAAGTGACGATGACTGATGGGGTGACAGGTGACGATGACTGATGGGGTGACAGGTGACGGTGATTGATGGGGTGACAGGTGACGGTGATTGATGGGGTGACAGGTGACGGGCGATGGTCACTGATGGGTGACAGGTGACGGGCGATGGTGCACGGCGGTACTGATGGCAGTCTCTGGTGACCGGTGAATTTTAGGCTACGTTCACATGTGAGCGTAGCGATCACGGGCAGAATCACTGCGATTCTGCCCGTGATCCAGAAATCATTGCAAATTGCGGGGCGCCTGTGCATTGCCCGTGATTTTCAATAGCACCCCAAACGCTGTGCGATGTTGCCGCCATTTCCGCCTGCCGAATCGCGGTAACATCACGCAAACAACGCATGACGCTCCAAAGAAACTCTTGTACCTTTTTTGGGCGTCATGCGATGTTTGCGCGATGTTACCGCGATTCGGCAGGCGGAAATGGCGGCAACATCGCACAGCGTTTGGGGTGCTATTGCAAATCACGGGCAACGCACAGGCGTCCCGCGATTTGCAATGATTTCCGGATCGCGGGCAGAATCGCAGTGATTTTGCCTGCGATCGCTGCGCTCAAATGTGAACGTTATGGGTGTCAATTTCTGGGCACTGATGAGGTGACTGTTGGGTGACAGGTGATATTGGGGGGGGGGGGGCTGAGGACTGTGTGGGGACCTTTATTAGTGTGATTTTTACTTTTTACAGGTGTACAGAGCAGTAACTCACTATTTCTAGCTCTGCTCCCCTCATACTGGAAACTGTATGAGGAGAGAAGAGCTAGTAACAGTCAGTTACTGCTCTTTGTTTACATTTTGTGATCGGCTGTGAATGGATTCACAGCCGATCACATAGTAAACAGTCACTGTCAGTGACTGTTTACTACCGCCGGTGACAGCTGTGTTCCTACGGAACACAGTGCCACCGACACGACCGCGCTGCGCGCTCCCGATCGCGCATGCGCGGTCATCTGGTGGGCGCCTTCATTGTGATCGGCTGTGTCATTGGAACACAGCCGATCACGTGGGAAACAGCCACGCCCATTGGCTGTTTCCCCCCTGCCGGTGACGGGGGGTGTCCCGGGGACACCCCGACACCGACAGTGCAGGGCGGCGTGCACGCGATCGCGCGCCTGCCCTGCTTAAAGTGCCGCCGTCATATGACGGCGGCCCAGGATAATGGTCGCTCCGCTCCGCCGTCATATGACGGCGGGCGGGCGGCAAGCGGTTAAATTATTTTAGAAAAAAAAAGAAAAGAAAAAAACGTTAAAAAAAAAAAAAAGAAAAGAAAAAAAAAAAATTAAAATCTACATCCAAATATGCGCTGTATGCTGTCACCGAGGCTTTCAGAAAAAAAGCACGATGTTCCACAACACAACATACAGCTTTAAGGCATCCTCCAAAACTGTCATTTAAAGATGTTTTTTTCATGTCCCGTGAAGCATCATATAAAAAGATTCTTCTCCTCTTTCCAATGTACAGTGATTTTTTTTTTTAGAAATTTCAGCATTGGGACACATCCCCCATAGCAATGCCCAGCTGCCCATATCTTAAAAAAAAAAAATAAATAAAAACATTTACTAACAGGATTTTCCCCCAAAAACATTAATGTGATTCACCAAATTTCTTTTTTCCCTGTAAATTTTTTTTTGCGTTGTTTTTCCCTAAATAAAGTGGAATTTCACCCAACAGGGAAAGTTCTGCTTGCTTGCATCCCCTGAACCCCCCCTCCTTCACTGCCACATTTGTCATTTTTTGGGGGGATGGGGGAAAACGGGTACCTAGTTTTTGGTGATTTGAGCTGGAAGTTTGGTCCACCTCCTTCCAGTGCAGTCGGCGTAGACACATTACAGGTCCCAGAAGACTGTGGAACCATTCACAAAGTGCAGCACTGCTCGCGCATGCACAGTAGGAAACCAGCCATTAAGCCACAAGGCTTCATGGCTGATTTCCCTTACTTAAAATGGCGGTTACATAGTAGGTGAGGTTGAATAAAGACAATAGTCCATCCAGTTCAACCTGTGTAGGTGTGTGTGGCTGTAATCATCTCACATACCCCTGAATGTTCTGATCCTTGAGATGTACGTCTTTTGAAAGCCACCATACTACCCGCAGAAACCACCTCTTGTGGTAGAGAATTCCACAATCTTGTAGCCCTAACAGTAAAGAACCCCCCACGTTGCCTGAGGTTAAAACGCTTCTCCTCTAATAGCATTGTATGCCCTCGAGTCCTCATGCAATCCCTTCGACTGAACAGCTTTTTTTCTAAGCTGAGATCCCCATTGAGATATTTAAAATTGCTATCATGCCCCCCCTCAGACGTCTCTTCTCCAGGGAGAATAAATCAAGTGATTGCAGACGCTCTTCATAATTAAGGTCCTCCAATCCCCTAATTAGTTTAGTTGCCCTTCTCTGGACTCTCTCCAGCTCCAACACATCCCTCCTGAGGACTGGCGACCAGAACTGGCGGTGTCTACACCAAAAGCCGATTGAGGAATCGGCACTGGTGAGGACATCGCTGGATCCCTGGACAGCTAAATGTCCTTAAATTAAAAGTCAGCAACTACATTATTTGTAGCTGCTGACTCAACTCTTTTGGGGGAGCCTGGAGCTCCTCTTTAAGCTAAATGCCCTAAGCATAAAATAATTATTTCCCTCTTTGAAGAAAACTATCGTATTGTAAACTCTGTTACACTCCTGTCTGGTTGTGGCAGTGAGTGATAGACAAAACTTTTTTTTTTTTTCTCTAGTTTTGAACAGAGTTGAGAGGGATTAGAACACCAACAGGTTTTTGTTGCTGTCTGGGCTCCGTTAGGGAGATTCACCCTCTCGATTTATCATGTTTACTGGCATCACTGAAAGTGAAAAAAGCCACATTTTAGACAGAGGGTTGAAGAGCAGCTGAAAGCATAACGGACACTCATCCAGTAATATTACTATCTCTTGTGCTGCTTTAAAAATAAAAAAAATAAACTTTTGTCAGAATTGTAACAACAGATGCTGTAAACGTATTTGCATTAAAACACGTGGCACGTGGCGGTGGCTACTGTGGAGTTAACCTCCCTTAGCAATGATTATTCCCAGTCTGCTCGTGCCTAGAATGTTGTGCCATGAGCTGTAAAAGGCGATATACAGAATTGTCACAACATTAATAGGTAAAATCTTTTCTGTGATTTAAGCAATTGGGTTTAGATCGTCTATAAATGAACCAACGATCTTATTAAACCATAATGAACTTCAAACTGTAAAGTATGGATTTTATTTGCAGATTAAACACATTGGAATTATTTTGAATATAGAAGTGGAAAATTATTTTATATTACAAGTTACAGAATTAGCATGAAGACATACAAAAATGAAGTACGTTACACACAAGAAAATACTGTAAATACAGGTTTATTTGACAAGTATGAACTTAACAAATCTAGTAAAAGGTTTGACCATTTAGAGTAATGTAACCAATAGCAACAAAAGATGTTTCAGCTTTTATCAATTGTTTAATACTTTATTACTTTTCCAAATTCAAGAAAGTACAGCAAAGACGTGGCAATATTTCTTTAAAACACGCAAATATCATTCTATCGCTTACTGGCAAAATGAATTAATCCCTTTCACCGAAAGAGCACAAAAAGCATATAAAAAAAACGGAAAACACACAAAAAGAGAAGTATGACTTTTTTTTCTTTTTCAAGAGTATTTACACACACAAAAAAAAAATAAAAAAAAAAACCTGAGAATGAAAAACTATTATTTACATTCCTCCTAGTTGTAAACCCATTCATGTCCCTACTATATAATCTAATGAAGAGGTAACAGTGTAGAAAGAAGAGTCACTATAATCACCTTATTCACCTCACTCTTTTATCAGCACATCACTTCATTGCATTATTTTGCACTTTTGAATGATTGTTCATTTATTCATTCCTTTATTTTATACTGTCTACTTATATAGATTGCATCCATTGCTTTCACCTTGCCTTTTTTGTTATTTATTTCTATCATTTAGTGGCAGGCATTTTTGGCCTGTTCATGGATTGATTGCACTTGTTCACTTTATAGCACTCTCAATTGGTGGCACCATTTTTTTATTATCATCAGGCCTGTTTTTTTTTTATATTATTGCACCTGAGCACTTTCATCGTTGGTTTGTATCTATTGCCAATATTGTTTTATATCTTATTTATGTTTCAAGTTGCCACAAACACCGCACATTTGTGTTTTATGCTACTGTGCCCCTTGCACAGACATTATCCCTATTTTTACATTGGGATACCCTGAGTGTGCTTCTCATCTCAGCACCAGTTTGTAGTACCATAACATTTATTTACCTTCATTAGGAGCGCCAATTTATTTCCTATTTTTTTTCAAACAGTGGAATAACGTTCTTTTTCTTTTTTAACATTTAAATGTTTTAATGTATTTAAATGTAAAACCTGACATGCATGCTACTCCACCCATCTTGGCCCTTCAATCCAGTACGTTTCATTCCAAAAGGAGATTGATGGTATCATAGACTCTAAGACTTTGTTTACACTGGCACCGTCAAACCTGCAGTTATATGCATTTATAAGACATTTACAAATGTCCTATAAATTACATACAAATGCATGTAATGATTTTTCAATGGTGCCATTCACATCGAGAATTTACCTGTGTTTAGGCGCAGTCAGTTTAGCTTCTCTTAGAGAAAAAATCGAATTCTGTGCATCCATGATCCGATTAAACACTCTAAATGAGGCTAAACCGTGTATATGTGACTAAATGCATCTAAACACAGCTAAAGCAGGAACATCTAAACACAGGAAAAAGTTGTCTGAGGGGCATTAATGCTATTTATAATTTCCAGATTACTTCTCCAGCATTTAGAAAAGCTAATTGCAGAAGTACCAGTGTAAATGAGGCCTTATATTAAGCTTCATTTGGAGTTAACCACTTGCCGACCGCCGCCTGACTATATACAGCGGCGGTCAGCCCCTCCCAGGCAAAGTGACGTACCGGTACGTCACTAGCCTGGGAGCCAATTGGGGGCGAGCGCACGCCGCCGGAGGCACACTCCCGCCCCCGCTCGTTCCCTAAGCAGCCCGTGCATGTGACCGGCGGACCTGATGTCCGCCGGTCACTCGCGATCGTCGGGTGGAGAGGGAGAAAAGCAGGCGGCTAATGTAAACAAAGCCACCTGTCATTCTTCCCTGTGTAAAAGCACAGATCATACGGTCCTGCTATGTAGGACCGTTGATCTCTGCTGTTACACACATTCACAGTTAGAAGCACGCCCCTAGGGACACACTTAACCCCTCCCTCGCCAATAAAGTTAACCCCTTCCCTCCCAGTGTCATTTTTACAGTAACAGTGCATATGTATAGCACTGATTACTGTATTAATATCAATGGTACCCCCAAAAGTGTAAAAAATGTCAGTCAAGGGTCCGATCTGTCCGCCACAATGTCGCAGTCCCGCAAAAAAAATTGCAGATCGCCGCCATTACTCGTTTTTTGGGGGGAATTTCATATAAAAAAAATGTGAAAAATATTGTTATTTTTGGAAAATTGTCGCTCTTTTTTTGTTTATAGCGCATGATCAAAAAATTGCACAGGTGATCAAATACCACCAAAAGAAAGCTCTGTTTGTGGGAAAAAAAGGACATCAATTTAATTTGGGTACAGCGTCGCGCGACCACGCAATTGTCCGTTAAAGTCACGCAGTGCCGAATCGCAAAATAGGCCCTGGTCAGGAAGGGGGTAAAATTTTCAGGGGCTTAAGTGGTTAAGCTGTCAAAAGGGAAGAGGCTAATGTGGATAGCTAATTTGTTATCAAACAAGTTTTACACATACATACAGTAATATACAAATAAACTTTAAATGCAAAAAAAAAAATCATTTCATTTCTATTATTAAATGGTATATAAAGTCTTTTCAGTGAGCCATTCATATAAAAGATCAGTTTGATGTAAATAATAGCATAAATGTGAGCAAATTGAAAAAAATAATCAGTTTGTAATCACATTTGTACCTGGGAACAGCCATATTTGCTTTGTAAATGAATTAAATCTTCACTTTGCAAAAAGTACACAATCATTGTGCAAGGAAAGTATTAAAAACTACATTTTTGCTTGCACATGATTGGATGATGGAAGTCAGCAGAGCTTCTGTTCATTTATTAATCTCTGGATCAACTGCACTTGCAGAGTGCAACTGCACTTTCAAAAGTGCACAGTCTTTTTGCCTTTAGTAAATCAACCCTATTATGTCGATGCTTTACCTTCTCAGAAAGCAAATCAATCCCTCAGCTGTCAAAATGCACTCACACCATGACAGATATACACTGCTCAAAATATTAAAGGAACACTTTTTAATCAGAGCATAGCATCCAGTCAATTAAACTCCTTGAATATTGGGTCGGTCAGTTAAGTAGCAGAGGGGGTTGTTATGCAGTTTCAACTACTTTGGTGTTAATGAAATTAACAACAGGTGCACTAGATGGGCAACAATGGGACGTCCTCCAAAACAGGAATGGTTTTACAGGTGGAGGCCATCTGCATTTTTTTTTCCTACTCATCTTTTCTGACTTTTTTTCACTAGTTTTGCATTTGGCTAGGGACAGTGTCACTACTGGTAGCATGAGGCGATACCTGGGCCCTATAGAGGTTGCACAGGCAGTCCAACTCCTCCAGGATGGCACATCAATATGTTCCATTGACAGGTTTGCTGTGTCTCCCAGCACAGTCTCAAGAGCATGGAGGAGATTTCAGGAGACAGGCAGTTACTCTGGAAGAGCTGGAAAGGGCCGTAGAAGGTCCTTAACCCAGTGGTGTATTTAGGTTTTGTGCTGCCCTAGGCCTGACTAAATTTGTGCACCCCCTAATTTAAATATGACCCACCCCTTTCTGTAAAGGCCACACCCCTTCCAGTTTATGACCCACCCTGTCATCTGTAAACCATAGACCATAACCACAGTCTATCAGTGCCCTTCAGCATAGCTTCATCAGCTTCATCAGTTCCCATAAGTTCAGCCTCATCAGTGCCACCTTTTTACTGCCCATCAGTGTGGCCTCATCAGTGCCCATTAGTACAGCCTTATGTCATGGAATTAGTAAGATTACTCTTTTAAGATATTTTGACTTGTGTTTGCTGCCACTGATTGTAATTATGGATTATTTCACTTACTTGTATAATAAATAGGAAGTCCATAGTAATTTTACAAAAAATGAAATATTTTTTTTGCTGCCCCCCCTGCAAAGTGCCGCCCTAGGCCCGGGCCTTGTTGGCCTAGGCCAGGATACAGCACTGCCTTAACCCATCAGTAGGACCGGTATCTGTTCCTTTTTGCAAGGAGGAACAGGATGAGCACTGCCAGAGCCCTACAAAATGACCTTCAGCAGGCCACTGGTGTGAATGTCTCTGATCAAACAATCAGAAACAGATTTCATAAGGGTGACCTGAGGGCTTGACATCCTCTAGTGGGCCCTGTGTTCACTGCCCAGCACCGTGGAGCTTGGTTGGCATTTGCCATTGAACACCAGAATTGACAGGCCCGCCACTGAAGCCCTGTGCTTTTCAAAGATGAGAGCAGGTTCATCAGGAGCATGTGACAGACGTGAAAGGGTCGGGAGAAGCCGTGTAGATTGTTATACTGCCTGTAAGATTGTTCAGCATGTCCGGTTTGGTGGTGGGTCAGTGATGGTTTGGGGAGGCATATCCATGAAGAGACACACATACCTCTACAGGCTAGAAAATGGCACCCTGACTGCAATTAGGTATTGGGATGAAATTCTTGGACTCATTGTCAGACCCTACGCTGGTGCAGTGGGTCCTGAGTTCCTCCTTGTGCACGACATTGCCCGGCCTAATGTTGCGAGAGTATGCAGCCATTTTCTGGAGGATGAAAGAATTGATAACATTGAATGGCACCCACGCTCACCTGACCTAAATGCAATAGAACACCCCTGGGACATGTTTCGGTCCATCCGACACCGCAAGATTGCACCTCAATCGGTTCAGGAGCTCAGTGAAGCCCTGGTCCCGATCTGGGAGGAAATACCCCAGGAGACCATCCGTCTTCTCATTAGGAGCATGCCCTGACATTATCAGGCATGCATACAAGCACTTGGGGGCCACACAAACTACTGAGTAGTTAGGGGAGTGGCAACCTCTGGTATTTTCAGGAAAAGGTACCCACTCCCAGAATAAAAGAAAAAAAAAAAAAAAAGTACCGCCAATCGAGGTGGAGGATGAGGGGAGGGCAGGAGGGTAAATGGAACTTTCACTTTTAAGTGAAGTTCTACTTTAAGTAGAAGGGTTGAATGGGGATGAGAAAACTGTGAAAGTCCCACCAAGCATTACTGTAAGGTGAACACTGCAATAATTCTTCAAACTGTATATTCAGTGATAATGCACTATCCATTCCCTTTAAAAATTGGTCTTTTGGTACTAAGTAGCCATAGCAAAAGATATTTTAAGTAGTTAAAAGAGACTTTTTCAGATGTTTGGCATGATTATAGTGTTGCTTTCTATACTGGGATTATGGTAATGTCACTAGCACTCTTTAATTTCCAGTTGCCCTTAGCAGGCAAATTTCTCAGTGTTCATTGCTATGCCTTACTATGGACAGCTATATGCAGATAAAATAGACTTTTTTAACTTATTTTTTTCTGATCTAATTAAAATGACATTAAACTCATTTTTATTTTAGAAATTAAAAGCAATATGTTTAAATATAATTTGAATGTACTATCACTTTGTTTCATCTCTCAAATGAAAGCTTTTTTCTTCCATTCTCAGACTTCTGGTTCTAGGGTGGCTACATTTATTCTCCATGCCTCCCTTGTGTATGTGAACCCTCTCCTGCATGCTCCTGAGATGGACTATACACCTTCGTGCTGACACAATCATTTCTATGGGAATTGTAGTATGCATCTTGTGATCATGTGACCAGAAATGATGACACTCCTCACTTTACATTGGTAGTGGTGAAGTGCATCAGGAGGAGGATAGGGAGTGTGCACAGGACAAAAAAAAAAAAGGATTGACAACAATGGTAAAAAAAAAAAAAAATTAGTTTAATGTCACTTTAAACCATTCCTAAAATTGACCTAGATGTAACTGTCTGTATGTTCAAACATATGAATTTAAAAAGCAACACAGAAGATTTTGTTCCATCTGCATTTCAAATTATTAAGACATTTTAACTTAAGGAGATCTTTTCCATCTGAACAGAGATGCCACTGCATGGATTACATAGAGTAGTGTTGCAACATAAGCAAATACCTGCAAAACAAAATATATATATATATATATATTAGTTAATGTACCATAGAACACAATAGGGTAGATGTATGCAAATGGTCCTAAGAGGAAAATTTTCTCTTGCCCACAATAACCGGTTTCCAAATGTAAGTTTTATAGTCTAGATTTAAACCTAAATCAGGAATTCTGGTTGTTTACCATGTGCACATTATTTACACATTAGCCCTAATGATGTCAGTTTATGAAGAAACGCGCTGACCATGTTCAGACGTTCTAGGAGTGTGACTCCATGTTTTAGGTGGTGGGGAATGTTTTTAGCTGACCTTATGTGAGTTATTACCATTAATAAAATGATATGGGTGGGAGCACTTCCCTTCTTTTCCTTCTTCTTGTATGGCAATTCTGAGATCTGCTGCTATTAGTAAATTACTGGAGGATACCATTTTACCCTGGGTGATTATATGCAGTATATAGTGGAGATCTGCAGCTGTTAATGGTTGCTAGAGGACACCATGCTAGAATTGGGGGGATTGTACATATGCTTGAGCATTGTGTGACCTACTCATTTGTTTTTATGGGGTCAACACCTTCTGGTAAGTGTTTATTTGTCACAGAAGTAGTGTGAAAGTTATAGGCATCATTGTGAAGTTTGTAATTTTCAAATTTCCTGTGGCCATGTCGCCAAACTTTGATACTTAAAAATCTCCATAGGCGATACTTTAAACATTTTTACAGGTTATCTGTTTAGAGTTACAGACGAGGTCTTTGGCTAGGATTGTTGCTCTCGCTCTAATGTTTGCGGTGATCTCTCACATGTGTGGTTTAAACGAAATTTACATATGTGGGCACAACGTACATATGCGTTTGCATACACATTCCTAATAGGAATAGAGCATGACAGGTTCTCTTTACAGAGAGATCTGGGGTCTATACGACCCCACATCTCTCCTCTATGCTAGAAAGCCTGAGATCTAATAAAAAAAAAAGAAAAAAAAAACGATCTCAGCCTTTCCAGGTAAACAAATGTCATGGTTTACAACTGCCTAGGCCGGAGGTGATGTCATAACGTCTCGCCCGACCTACAAAGGTCATAGAGATTGTCAGGAACCATCTGGCCTGCAGTATTCTCTATGGTAAGTGGCCGCCACAGGCCGATTCATTATCTGGCTCACTGATCACAGCACTGGAGGATGGCGGGAGGGGGGGCGTCCCCTCCCACCGCCTGCAAAAACAATCAAGCGGCTGAACAGCCTCTATGATTGTTTTTGCAGTGCAGGGAATCGCCGGCAGAAAAAAAAAGATATCTGAAGGATACCTGTAGCTGCATCATTCAGATTTACCCATTCAAGTCCAGGATGTCATAGGACGTCCACCTAAGGAGATGTGGTTAAAGGGGACAGTATGCGGCTTTCAATATTTTGCACTTTGGACATTCAACCCTTTCGCTGCCAGGTCTGTATATTGTACGGACCTGACAACGGAGGGTTTCACACACACAATCTCTGGTGGCTGCAACCACCGGGATGGTGTGTGAAACTGACAAGCAGACTCCTGCCTGTCAGATGAAAGCATTCGGGCGGCTCACACACATCCGGTATGCCCCCCCCTCCACGTGTGCTAGATGCGCCCGCATGTTTTTTAAGACCTGTTTTCCCATCTGCGAGCCAGGGAGCGACATGGCGGGTGTCGGTGGCTGGAGGGGACCTTTGTTGTCATCTGGAAAGCGATGTCAAAGAGCAGTGGTGAATTGATTTCCCACCTATATTGACCCCATAGTGCTAGCGGGCAATTTTCCACTTACCACCAATGTAAGGGGTCACTTCTACACTGACCACTAAAGATCTGACAGATTTTAACATGTCACAATGCACTCTGTCAGATCAGTCAGCTCTTTAGTAGTCAATATTAGTGGTTGTTGTCAGTATGCTCAGCTGATATGGTTTAAACTAATCCTTAGAGATTACAAAATAGATATGACACTTACCACAGCAGCAATGTTCTCTTGATATATTTGACCAAGGCCGTTCGAACTTATTGTTGCCACAGCCTGCAGTACTGAAGCACTTAGGTAGAATAAGGCAGCAATAAAGTGATAAAAGGCATCCTAAAAAAAAAAAAAAAAAATTATATATGAATGCGATTAAACACAGGAGTTCTACACTAAAGTGTTAGATATACTGCATATTGAATTTTTTGTATATTCTTTACTTACACAAAATAAAGAATGAGTGGTATCATGTTACACATTGTTGTTTATTTGCCTTTAACCGCTTCAATACACGGCACTCTTACCCCCTTCCTGCCCAGGCCAATTTTCAGCTTTCAGAGCTGTCACACTTTGAATAACAATTGCGCGGTCAAGCAACGCTGTACCCAAATGAAATGATCAATTATTTATTCAGGAGGGCTTTTTTTATTTTTTGCTAACAAAAAAAAATAATAATAATTTCTTAGATTTTGTCGGAAAATGTTGTAAATAAGTAATTTTTCTCCTTCACTGATGTGCGCTGATGAGGCGGCACTGATGGGCACCGATAGGCTGTACTAATGGGCAATGATGAGGTGGCACTGAAAGGCAGCACTAATTGGTGTTACTGATGGGCACTGATTTGGGTCAATGATGGGCACAGACTAGCATCAGTTGCTGGGTACTCTTGGGGCTGCGCTGTAATCAGGGCACCGAGGATCAGTGACCTGTTTACTTGTACAGTCTCCCCTGTGAGTAGATGCCGCTGATCAGCTCTTTTCGTCTCACACAGTTTGAAGCGAGGAGAGCTGATAAATGGCACTTCTGCATTTACATGCGACAGGCTGTGATTGGACACAGCTGATCACATGGGTAAAGAGCGGCATCATTGTCTCTTTAATGAGATCGGGGTTGCGCTATGTCCGAGGGACACGGCACGCCTGCGATCGCCACACCCCGCAGGCTGTTATTTCCCTATACAGCGGGTGGGAGGTGGTTAAATAAATTTGGCCCTAACTCATACTGTAGCTAGGAGATACTCAGCGTTGTTAGTCTCACCCTTCTTCATGCTTCAGCCTCCATTCATCACATGAACTGTATTCTGCTGGAGCTAGACACAGTATGATTTTTTTTTTTTACCTATCTGATGGTCATCTGTCATGTTCTGCAAAACATATGTAGCAAGGCTTATTATGATATACAGCAAAGGCTACTTGTTCCCTGATTGGTTAATTGGGACTGAGGATGTTCATTCAACGTTTTAATTGTCGCATATTTTCCAGTTCGTTTCAAATATAGCAGTAAAAATAGTAAATTAAACGTACTGTAAAATACTGTAAATACTGTATAGTGGTTAAGATAGATAGCCAGTTTAATCTTAAAGAGTAAATCTAGGCAAAAGAAAAAAACAAACAAACAATCGATCAGTTTATATCTGCAACACACGCTTATAATGATCTTGTCCTGCTCAGTTCTCCTCTGTGGACTACAAAATACCTATGCATCATGATCTCCATAATGTAAGCTGCTTTGCTACTCCCCAGTAACTGCAGTAACTGCAGGTATTCATCGAATCCGGGTGTGTTGTATACCTGTTCCTCTGGCCGCACATTGTTGTTCTGCTCACAGGATGTATGAGCTGATGAGAGGAAGTGTGCAGTAGTGGGAGCAGGCATTTGACGCACCCAGAAGTATTGAATGCCTGTAGTAGTCAGGAGCAGAATAGCAGAGTTTTAAGTTGTTGTAAAGGCTAAAAAGTTTTTTGATTTATTTTTAACCTTCATGCATTCTCTGCATTAAGGTAAGAAACCTTCCACGGTCAGCTTCATCCATACCTACCTGATCCCTGCTCTCTCTCTAGCCTCACAGGACTCAAAGGCAGCAGTTGGAGACATTGGTTTTGATTTACTAAAACTGGAGCATGCAAAATCTGGTGCAGCTCTGCGTAGAAACCAATCAGCTTCCAGGTTTTATGTTAAAGCTTAATTGAACAAGCTAACGTTAGAAGCTGATTGGCACAGCTGCACCAGAATTGGAGTGCTCCAGTCTTAGTAAATCTCCCTTATTGACTCTTGCTGCTATCAATCAAAACCTGTGGGGAGGGAGTGGGGGCAGATCCGAGCTGTGTGTGTCAATAGACGCTGTGAGAGGAAGTCAGGCAAATCTGTGGATGTTGTCACAGACAGGAGATACATGTCTGCTTGGTTTAGACAATTCACCAATTACTATAGGGTGTCAGCTGCAGAGGTAGCCAGCAGGAAGGTGTAAAGAAGTGGAAAAACCTTCAGCTATTCAGAATGAGGAAATTAAGGCCTCTATAATTTGTCCAGAGGAAGTCTATTGATTGCTGCCTCCTGACGCTGTGTGAGTAGAGGAGGACAGTCAGATGGGTGCCTCCTGAAGCTGTGTGAGCATAGGAGAGGAATGCCTCCTGAAGCGATGTGCGCTGAGGAGGGTAAAAAGACTGAAGACTTCTCAAGGTGAGGTCTTGGATTGTTTTCTATGTGAAGAGAAACACAAATGGATGTTTTCTATGTGAAGAGAAACACAAATGGATGTTTTCTATGGGAAGAGAAAAGGGACATTTTCTATGTGAAGAGAAAAGGGACATTTTCTATGTGAAGAGAAAAACCAATTGATATTTTCTATGTGAAGAGAAAAGGGACATTTTCTATGTGAAGAGAAAAACCAATGGATGTTTTCTATGTGAAGAGAAAGGGGACATTTTCTGTGTGAAGAGAAAATAAATGGACTATTGATGGTCTGCTGTAGGATCAGCAAAGTCTGCCCAACAGTAGGTTGGGGACAGACTCCTTAGGTAGGTTCTTGTGTGTGAGAAGGTAGCCACCCACAGTGGCAAGGGTTTATTTTATTTTATGTTTATTTTGAAGTATGATATTTTTGAGGCTTGCACTTGTGTGAAGAAAATTGCAAGAATAAAACCATACACTGTTGTTTTCAACCACTTCTCGGCTATCTCCCTGTGTAACGAACCCCCCCAAGGGGTCATCCACACCCGCCACCGAGCTAACCCCCCACAACGCACATAGCCCAGGTCGGGGGTCCAGCCTGCATAAGTGCTCCCCATAGCAGGCAGCTTGCTTTGGGGGCACTTGTAAGTGAGGAGGAGCCATAAGTACCAGCACGGTCCCCAGAAGAGGAGGTTCAGGTTATGTGCAAAAACTATTGCACAAAGCAGGTAAGTATAAGGCGTTTATTATTTTAAATAAAAAAATAAGCCTTTACAACCCCTTTAGGAAATGGGTGCTGGAAAGGCAAGTATACATGCTTTTCTTTTATAAGCTTGGCTTTATATAGTGGTGTAAGGGTCACATTAAGAAGATGACTGGGCAATGGAAAGCAAAGAGCTGTAATGACCCCAAGGACAGAGCAACCTGGCATTCACAAAGCATCAGGAGACATTGGCGAAACTGCTTTCTAAAAAGCAACCAGTAAGAAACTACAGTATATAATACTGTGATATGATCACTGTCTGCATACAAAGGCATATATTATTCTGCATTTATCTACCTTATATTTTATAGTGATATATTTTGCACTTTATAAACATTAAATTACGTTTTTTTAGTATATTGCAGGCTTTCTTCTGTGCTTAAATGCATAAAGACATTTTCTAAGACTTTTTAATATTACTATGGTGGCTGTTACAATACAGTATGTGGGGGAATACAGCATTATATGGTTTGAGGGCCAGTTCACACCACATGCAGCATGCAGTCCAGTGTGGTTTTTCTGCATCAAAAATAGGTTATGTGATTTCCAATGGCATAGTTCACACCAGTGCCCTCAGTTCCAGAAAAAAAAAAAAGTAGAACATGCTGCATTTTCCTGCACTAGACTGTACTGGAACGCAGTAAAATGCATCAAAAGAGCAATGGAATGCATCAAAAACACATAAAAAATGCACCAGACCCAAGTACAGTGAAAAAAAAAAGGAAAAAAAAAACCCACCTTGAATATACCCAGAAACACAAAAAAAAACGCATAAAAAATGAACTGAAATATGTCAAAAACACGCATGCAGAAACGCATCTGGAATGGACCTGGAGTATGTTTGTGGTGTGAACCAGCTCTGAAAAGTACGACACCTAGGGCCTGGGTAGGGCCAAATTCAAAAGGCCAAAGGCACCACATCATTACTACCAAGAGCAGACAGTGTTTTACCCAGTGACTCCCACCAACCTTCACTTAGCTCTCCAACCATACTTCGTTGCGAATCCCAAACATGATACTTGATACTTCCAGCCTTGATACTTCCAGCCCTGCAATATAGGTATGGTGTGTGCTCTGGATCCCCCTGCATATGTATTATCTACTGATGGTCTGGATCCCCCTGCATATGTATTATCTACTGATGCCATTGAGTGAGTGTGATATATACATGAGAGCATTACCAGTGATGGCTGGTGCTCAAAATTTTTTTTGGGGGGGGGGGGGCGCAAAAAGAAAAACGTAATAGGCATTGATTTGCGGCAAAAAACGCGGTAAAAAATTGCGTGACTTTAACGTCACACAAGTGTGAAAGGGGCCTTCAGTAATCAAGGAACAGTGAGTGAAAAGAGGAAAAGAGTGAATCAGCGCTAGTGGGAAACAGCTTCTAAAGTGCTCACAGTGCTTTGCAACCTAAAATGCTGGATAAAAATGCATGAATAAATACAAAACTATGAAAGGGTCTGGTTGGTATGATATCTCGGTGATCGGGGAGTTTTTTAACCCAATATGCAAAAAAGTTTAAGCTGGAGTCTTCCTAGAAATTATGCAATCATGCGATCACATTTGCGAAAATCACAGAACATTGTATGTTAATCACCAATTCAGGAAACTAAGTACATACAATGTTCTGCGATTTTCGCAAATGTGATCGCATGATGTGATTATTTGGTTGATTATTTTCTAGGAAGACTCCAGCTTAAACTTTTTTGCATACTGGGTTAAAAAACTCCCCGATCACCGAGATATCATACCAACCAGACATTTTCATAGTTTTGTATTTATTCATGCATTTTTATCCAGCATTTTAGGTTGCAAAGCACTGTGAGCAGTGCACTTTAGAAGCTGTTTCCCACTAGTGCCGATTCACTCTTTTCTCTCATAGCACTTTACCTGTGTACAATGTAATTGGCCTGGCCTGCTAGCCAGTATTTGTGTTTAGTATGAGTGCTGCTTTTACTAGGAAAATAGATTCATTTTGGTGCTTACACAGTTTTTGCTAAAAAACAAAAAAAAAAAACAGTGGAATAGCAATGTATGCATGTGTGTGGTGTGTGTATATATATTAATACAATATCCCCCCCAATGTCCAGGAACACCATGGGGTATTACATATATAGTAGGAAACAAAAATGAAAGCCTGATGCCCAGGCACACACTATGGGGCATTATGTATATAGTGAGATATATATCACTGTGGGTTATGTATATAGTGGGATGTAGATATACTTACATATATACGTATATAGTAGGATACATATAATCATGGGATGTTATGTGTATTGGTGTGTATATATATTATTATTATTATGGGGTGTTTTTCTATAGTGGGTGTATATATAGCTATGTGGTATAATGGGTACAGTGGGGCTTAATTTTATGTATGTATAGTGGGGTGTAGCTATAATGATTGGGTGTTATATATAGAATGGGGTGTGGATGATTATGAAGAATTGTATATATATATATATATATATATATATATATATATATATAATGATGGGGTATATATACAAAAATATGGAGATGTCCTCCCCCCCCCCTTCATGGGGCTCAGTGTGGCCCCCACTGGACACGGGTCAGGCCCATCCATGGCTCACCAGAGGCCCCCAGGCCTGCTCAGGGCACTCGCCTATCTTTCCTCTTGGCTGTGAACACATATATGCACTGCTTTGAAAACATGTATGCATAACTTTGCAGCCCTAGTACTCAAACAGGTCCTCCACCGGCTCCCGCTCTCCGGTCAGCTTCAGTTTGAAGTCATACATAGCCCATGGTGAGTAGGGAGGGAGGCGGCTGGGGAGGGGAGAGGAGAGGAGCCGCACACACTCTAACACACACACACAGCCCGGGATCCAGCCGGTCTCTCCTGTCCTCACACTGCACACGCCGCTGCTGCAAACACTGCCATAAAGAGACGCGGCACAACACCCCGACTACTGGCCGAGCGCAGCCCACTAGAGGG
This sequence comes from Pelophylax lessonae, assembly GCF_965119305.1. NCBI lineage: Eukaryota > Metazoa > Chordata > Amphibia > Anura > Ranidae > Pelophylax > Pelophylax lessonae. The sequence continues at coordinate 560,087,084 of NC_138770.1, forward strand.
TGACGGCTGACTGATCAAAACAAGAAATATGAGAGCCCAAATTCCAAATTGTCATTGTCCTGCACAGACTTCTGCACATGTAGAGATCACTGAGGTGTAAGGTGCTGTTTGATCTGGGCAGGGAGCCTTGCTTTGCCTCAGGAAGATTGTTTGTGAGCGTAATAGAGTTGTGCAGATATTGATGAAGAGCTTGCACGTGATCATCACTGTCACACTCTATACTTTTGATGATAGCTTTACAGTCCTTTGCAAAGTGTTCTGTGGAGGCACAGCATTTGTAGCAAACCCCAAATTTCTTCAAAAAGTTCCTTACGTTCTTGTAGGGTTTTCTTTCTGAAGCAGATACATTGCTTAAGTGGATGTGGTTTATTATGTGTTGGACATTGGCGATTTGGGCTCTCAATTTTCTTGTTTTGATCAGTCTTTTCAAGAACTGTAGCAGGCGCAGGTAGAACATTAGTCCTTTTCACTGACACTGGACCTCTATGGTCTCTGTGAGTCATATCTTTGTTTGTATGTCTTGGAGTGGGTGAACTGAGAGGGTTACAGTCACCATTGGAGAGACTTGGGTCATTCTTAGTGTCTGCAATTCTTTTGATGAACTCGCAGAAATAGGAAAAAGGAGGAAAGGAGGAAAGGCAACTTGATGTTCTTCCTTATACTTTGATCCAAGCACTGCCCATTTTTCTTGAATGCCATATGGTAGCTTGAGAACAATAAGGTTGATACCATGAGGGTTGTCAAGGTAACTGAGAACAGGTAAGTTGATGTCAGCCTTAGCAAGTTGAAGCTCTAATAGAACATATCTAAGTTATTGAAACTTTATATTGTCTCTAGAAGAAATCTTTGGGCAACTTTACAACCTTTTTAATAAGAAATCTTCAATGGCCTCTGGGCTGCCCAAGGTACGTTCAAGTCTGTTCCAAGCAGCATTAAGGCCTACAGCAGGGTTGTCAATATGAACTGCTTTGAGCCTCTTAATGCGCTCAGTAGACTGTGGACTTAGCCATCTGATGAGTAGATCTTATTCCTCTGTGACACTGAGGTCTCGGTCACACATTGTGGCCCTAAAAGTGGATTTCCAGCCTCTGTAATTTTCAGGCTTGTCATCAAACTTGGTAAGGCCTGTCTTAACGAGCTCTCTGCGGAGCATGTATTTATCAAACTGTGACATGTCCGTGTTTTCAGACTTTGGGTGCATGACTGCAAATGGAACAGAGTTAGTTGTGATGGCTGGTGCATTGACATTTAGTGACTTGGGAACATATGTTGCTGCTAAGGCATTCAATTCTGGAACTGGCTTTAAAGTTCATTGACATGTTGGTTTGTAGCCGTGGAATAGTGCGCTTGCTAGGAGGTACATGGTTAGTGCCAAAGTAAGGTGGACAGTCTATTATATGCTGCTTGAAGAGTTGCTGCAGTCTGATGTACTGGAAGATATAAACTACAAATTGTCTTGAGGTACAGTAGGTGCAGAGAAGAGATTTTGATTGAGTGATTTGGCTGCTGTGACAGGGAGTGGATGTTCTGGAGAGGTATGTGAAGAATCTGAGGCAAAAGATGCAAATGAGTGCCTGCAACTGTTGTCTCTTTCTTTCACTAGCGGCTTGTTCTAAGACCCTTAACTTTGCCATGGCTGTGGCATGCTCACATTGTTTTTCCAAAACTTCCTTTTCTGCTTCCTGGCATGCAGCTTCCATTTCTGCTTTTTGGGTGAAAGCTGCCTGGATTTTAGAAGCTTCAGCATCTGCACGGGCTTTTATGAGTTGTTGACTGAGTGTAGCAGATCTTGATTGTAGGGATTTGGAAGATCTTGTGGAGTGTCTAGTAGATGCAGAGTGATAAGATCTAGATTCATGGAGCGGTGTTATTCTCAATTCTGCCTTTGTCTTTGTTTGCACCACTAAATTGTCTCTTTCAAGATCAAGCTCCTCAAATCCCTTTAATTCTTCCAATGGCCCTTGAGTGTTGTACTTCTTTAAAGATCAGTATATTTAACACACAGTATTTGATAACTCTAATAAGCAACATTCAATTGATTGATAGCGCCCTCTAGTTGTAATGGCTCATGAGATTGTTGGGAGAGAGAAGACATGCATTTAACCGTATTAGACCGTAAGCAGTTCTTCCTTGTCAGCTTTAGGATTCTCTTGCACTTTCCAGGTTGGTTTTGTTGAGCATTTTTCTCATTTGTTTGGTTAAGGGTTTAATTCCTGATCTGGAAGGAGTTCTGACTCTGGTTGTGTATTAGTTTCCCAAGATTGTATATTGCTTAGCTTAAACATTGTGCTAATAAGGAGAGGGTAATAGTAAAGTTCTTCCAGCAGCAGAGATATGTATCAATTTGCTTTGCCTGAGCTCAGGTTTCCTAGGCAACAGTTGCATACAGGTTTACCTTGACTTTCTTATAAGATTTCACAGACAAAATGCCATGTGCTAATGTATACAGAGGCAGTGTATAAACTGTTGTATGAACATTCATAGCAGTAATATTGTCCTGACACTAATGGGTGCTATGCTGAGATTTGCTTGCAGGCATATACAGGCTTGTGTAGTAATGGCAGCGCTGACTGTTAGCTGCTATTTCCAGTGTCCATATAACATTTCTTTGTGTATCCAAAACTAGCAAGGATCCTCAGAAAGACATTTCACTGATCTTTTGAACGATCTTTTGACTGTTCTGCCTCTCCAATCTAAGCATTGAAAGTGTGATCTCTGAAACTTACAGTTGTGATGAGATAGCAATAACCCACAATTTTAGCTGAATTAACAGACAGGAACTCGATCCAGATGACATCTTGAAGATCTTGTTACGTTTAATACATAAACTGTGAGGATCTTAGAACAATGAACATTGGACAGGTCAAAAGATCATAATGTGATCCACTCCATGAGACATGAGGCAGAGATGCATTACTGCATTACTGGGAAAAATGAACAAAGGGGTGGAGCTATCTATACAGGATAAACTGAGCTAAGGGGAGGGGAGGAACCAGGGGCAGGAGAATACATATAAAATTTAAAAGCAGATTTCAAAGCATGTGAAACATGACAGAAAGTTCTAGTTTTTGCTTGTCTCAGCCTCCACAGAAAATGTAATGTTTTGCTGTGACATTGTGTTGACAATGAAAGAGTTAACTGGCAGTCTATGAGAAATGTATCAATTGCTTGCCTGTGTGCTTGGAAGTGGTTTGTGAAGCACAGATTGCTGTCTGTCGCACTTGCTTGAGAAGGTACTAAAAGCAGAAATCAAAATGGCATGTAGTAATGTAGGCAGCTTCTACTGAATACATGTATATACATGCACAACTTGACTTGTATAACACAGTCACATTAGAAAAGCACTGGAATATTGTGGTCTTCTAGGCTGTAGGAAGTGGTGAAAAGCTTGAAGGCATGTATAGGCTTGTATAGCAATGGATGCACTATCCTAAGCTGCTGTGTATCCAAGGTGATATCGCATTTTACAATGTATTCCAGGCTAAAAAGATGATTTTTTGACTGGAGCTATAAAAGATTTAAATTGAAGCTATTGAAGATCAATTTTTGACTGGAGCTAAAGAAGATTTTTTTTGAACTAGAGCTAAAGAAATTTTTTTGACTGGAACTGAAGATTTGACTGCAGCTAAATGAGAGTTTTTGACTGTTCTGCCTCTCCAAACTAAGCACTGCAAGTGTGATCTACACCAGTGTTTCTCAAACTTTTTTCAGTTAAGGCACCCTGAAAATAATAGTGTTTGTTCTAAAAGAAGGATTACAAGGTACCGACACCCTGATTATATGTAAACAGTATTTATAGGGAAAGAGACCCTAAGGAAAGATTGGGGGATGGCTCAAGGTGTCAGAGCCAAACACCAGAAAGGAAGGGAGGAAAGAACACAGAAAAATGGAGAAAGGAAAAAAGAAAAGGGGAAAGGGGAAGAGAAAGAAAAGGGGGGGAGGGGGAAAGACGGGAGAAGGGAAAAAAATAAAAAAGGGGGAGGGGCAAGGAAGAGAAAAAGGGGAGGAAACGAGAAACAAGAAAAAGGAGAAAAAGGGAGAAGAAAAGCCAGACAGGAAACAACGGAGGGCTGGTGGGATTTTTAAGAGGTACCGTAGCTCATGAAATAACAACAATGTATAAAATATAAAGTGTTTATTAATACATATTAAAAACAAGTACTAAATGGACACATAAATTGTAAGAACAGACAACAATACAATACATAGATGCAAATTGTTGTGGCAGCAATTCATATAAGTATACAACTTGTCCAATGAAGGGCTCATCGGAAATCAACCCTACATGTTTCGCGGACTAAAGAGAGCCGCTTCTTCAGGGGTATGTATCATGGTATAAAGAATATGCCTTTTTTAACCTGCATGGTATAAATGGCAAAAGCAGGACATAATTATAAATAACATTGAGAGACGGGCAGGCATGCAACTGTAGCGCCCCCATGTGTACACCAAGTGTCTCACCCAAAACTATCAACCAAAAAAGCATCAGGGGGACAGACATGACATGACAGGTTAAAAAAAGGCATATTCTTTATACCATGATACATACCCCTGAAGAAGCGGATCTCTTTAGTCCGCGAAACATGTCGGGTTGATTTCCGATGAGCCCTTCATTGGACAAGTTGTATACTTATATGAATTGCTGCCACAACAATTTGCATCTATGTATTGTATTGTTGTCTGTTCTTACAATTTATGTGTACATTTAGTACTTGTTTTTAATATGTATTAATAAATACTTTATATTTTATACATTGTTGTCATTTCATGAGCTACGGTACCTCTTAAAAATCCCACCAGCCCTCCGTTGTTTCCTGTCTGGCTTTTCTTCTCCCTTTTTCTCCTTTTTCTTGTTTCTCGTTTCCTCCCCTTTTTCTCTTCATTGCCCCTCCCCCTTTTTTTCTTTTTTTTCCCCTTCTCCCGTCTTTCCCCCTCCCCCCCCTTTTCTTTCTCTTCCCCTTTCCCCTTTTCTTTTTTCCTTTCTCCATTTTTCTGTGTTCTTTCCTCCCTTCCTTTCTGGTGTTTGGCTCTGACACCTTGAGCCATCCCCCAATCTTTCCTTAGGGTCTCTTTCACTATAAATACAGTTAAGGTACCCTTTAAAATTGTAGGCAATCTCAAGGTACCTTTTCAAATTATGGACAGTCTCAAGGCACCCTATTCTAAAATGTAAAAAGCTATTCTAATAGTTTTACATAATGCACCAACATCCACACATAGGACACACAACATTAGAGGTGATTTATTCTTCCAAAGCAAAAACAATTTTGCACACTGGTACTGACTAGAATTCCTATGTTTCTCTTCTCCCTCAATTTCTCTCCATCAGTCAGCTAATGTGACCCCAGTGCTGAGGGAGAGGGGCAGAGGAGGGTCAAACATGGATGATGTGGAGGCAGCAGACATCCTCTTGATCAACTGTTGACATCATTGTTTGTTAGGATGCAGTGTCTAGAAGGTCATAATGGTGGTTAATGAAAACCCGTGGCTTTTTGTAATAAAAGGCAAGCTTGATCCACCTGCTGGCTTGTATACAATTTTTAATCAATTTTTAGGCATTTTGCCATGGCACCCCTGAAGAAACTTCAAGGCACCCTGGTTGAAAAAGGCTGATTTACACATCCGATACATTTGTGGCAAGATAGATAGAACTTATGGTCTGCGTACAATTAGCAGACATTGATTTGAACCAAATTACATCCTGCCAATTGTAGAAAGATTTTTAATTCAAAACTTTGTACAGATCATAGCAGATGAATATCAAATAAGTCAAATTTGTGTGCATCTCCAGCAGAATAGAGTACATGTGATGAATAGAGGCTAAAGTGTGACAAAGGGTGGGACTAATTACAAAGAGCATCCCTTAGCTACAGAGTGAGGAAGGGACAAAATTATTTAAAGGCAAAACAAACAGATAATGCATTTGTAACATGATAAAAGTTTTCAACTTACTAGAGTTGTCCAGGAAGATTTTCCACCATGCACTCCAATGCAGTATAGGATAATCAGAATGGTTGTAAACACAAAGCAAAAGATTGAAACAAACATAACCCATCCTTGAAGTAATGGGATTAAAACTGTGGTAGAAGCTACTAATATCCACACCAGGCCACCGAAAACCTGGAAAAGAGGAACAAAGATATATATTTGGTATATTTGGAAAGCTTGGAATTAACATTTTATCAGTAATAGTAAATTATTCTTAAGTTGGCCATAGATGGATAGAAGTTGAAACAGAAATTGAAGAGGAGAGGAGAGGATCCCCAACTCATCACAGACTGTGGAAAATTTTTAATTTGGAAATCAAGGTCCCAGAGTCTGGAGGAAGAGTGGAGAGGCACAGAATCAAAGTTGCATGATGTTGGTCCACTGTGTTTTATCAAGTCCAAAGTTAGCGCAGCTCTCTACCAGGAAATTCTAGAGCACTTCATGCTTCCCTATGCTGACCAGCTTTATGGAGATGCGGATTTAATTTTCTAGAAGGACTTGGCACCTGCCCACACTGCCAAAAGTATCAATACCTGGTTTATTGATCATGGTATCACTGTGCTTGATTGGCCAGCAAACTTACCTGACCTAAACCCAAAAGAGAATTTGTGGGGTATTGTCAAGAGGAAGATGAGAGACACCAGACCCAACTATGCAGATGAGCTGAAGGCCGCTATCAAAGCAACCTGGGCTTCCATAACACTTCAGCAGTTCCACAGGCTGATCGCCTCCATGCCTTGCCGCATTGATGCAGTAATTCATGCAAAAGGAGCCCCGAACAAGTATTGAGTGCATACTATACTATACTTGGACATACTTTTCAGTAAGCCAACATTTTGGTATTAAAAATCCTTTTTTATTGGTTTTATGTAATATTCTAATTTTCCGAGATACTGAATTTTGGGTTTTCACTAGCTGTAAGTCATATTCAAAATTAAAAGAAAGAAATGCTTGAAACATATATGAGTTTCACTTTTTGAATTAAATTACTGAAATAAAATTACCTTTTTGATGATATTCCAATTTTATGAGATGCACCTGTACATACACACTCGCATTTGTGTTGGAACTTTGGGGTGCACACCTTAATGCAATAGGCTGCGCACACAAGTTGTAAATTGATCTTTCTCACAGAGCTTTAAAAAGCTTCTCATCCGAATGGCCCTCCAAGAGACATAATTGCCTCCTATTGCTCCCAATACCATCTCTATGCTGATGACACTTAAATCTATCTCTTTACCCCTCACTCACTCTTTCAATCTCCCCACATAGCACTAGTTGACTAACAGACATATCAGCCTGGATGTCACACCACTTCCTCAAACTCAATCTATCCAAAACCAAGCTCAATTTTTCCTCCCCCACATGCCTCTTACCCTGATTTCTCTGTCAAGATTGATAGCACTACTATCAGCCTGTTCCCCACTTGCCAGGGTGCTAGATGTAATCCTGGAGTCCAATCTCTTTTCAAAGCTTGCTGTCTCAACCTCCGCAACATTTCCAAAACATGCCCCTTCCTAACCAATGACACCACAAAGCTCCTAGTTCACTCCCTGGTCAGCTCCTGTCTTAAATTTTGCAACTCCCTCCTCACAGGATTACCTCTTCATAGGCTACCCCCCTTTAGTCCATCATGAATGCTGATGCCAGGCTCATCCACCTTACCAACCGTTCGGTGTCTGCTACCCCTCTATGCCATTCTCTTCACTGGATTCCACTCGCCAAACAAATTCAATTCAAAATACTAACAACAACTTACAAAGTCATCCACAGCTCAGGCCCCCAGCTACATCACTAACCTAGTCTCAAAATACCAACCAAATCGTTCTCTTTGTTCCTCCCAAGACCTCCTGCACTCTAGCTCCATCATCACCTCTTCCCATGCTTGCCTCCAGGACTTTTCCAGAGCCTCTCTCATCGTATGGAACTCCCTACCCCTATCTGTCCAGCTATCTCCTACTCAGTTTGCTTTTAGATGATCCCTGAAAAACTCTCTCTATTCTGCCCCCAACAACAGTACTTTCATTTTCTCCATCAGATCATACACCACAGTTATTTCCTTTTGTATCATTTAAACCTCTCTTCTAGATTGTAGGCTCTAATGAGCAGGGTCCTCTGATTATTCCTGTATAGAATTGTATTATAACTGTTCTGTCTGCCCCCATGTTGTAAAGCTGTGCGCCAACAGTTTGAGCTATATAAATCCTGTATAATAATAATAATAAATTGTGAAGCCACACAAGTTAAGGAGAGCGCTATGCAAAAGGCAAGGGAGGCCTCTTCCATTCATTTAATGGGCCACAAAGTCCAAAATATTTGCGGACATCTCTCCAGCTACTGCTCAGAAGAGACGTTTCTTTAAACCTCTACAGCCTTTACAGCAGTGTGGAACTACCATAATCGCAGTGATGCCCGCCAGCCACGGGATCTCCCTGCGGCTAGCAGGTAACTTTCCTTTGTACAGTGGAGAGGGGTGGGGCCTCTGTAGTTGCCAGCTGTCCCGATCTGCGGAGCAGAAGATCAGAACACTCGCTCCCACTCCTACAGAAAATGCCCGAGGTGGAGCCTGCTGAGGCATGCATTTTAATTAGGCTGGACTCCGGGAGGAGGTGTGGCCAGCCTCGAAGTTGATGGTGCCCAGTCCATGTTCTGGTGCAAGTACGAGGCTCAAGCTGCATAGAGAGACCCTGTGAGAGACTGCAGCACACGGTGGAGGATTCCAGGTTGTGAATGTGTAGCAGGTGGAGGTTCTCTTAAAGCAACAGATCTGGTAAGCAGCAAAATGTGACCATATGGAGACCCTGAGGATCCCTGGATTTCAGTTAAGGGCGGAGGTGTGCACACCTCCACCCTTAACTAAAATCTAGGGAACATCAGTATCTCCACCACCAGCCAATGTAAGGCTTTGTAGTCAGTGATCAACATTACAGATTTCATTGGTTATTATTGTCACTAGGACTGCCAATGGAGATGTTCCTAATATGTATGAAGATGTAAAAAAACTGCTAAAGTCACCATATATACTGTGACTTTATTGGGTTTATTATTATAGTTTATAATAAGCTACAATAATAAATCCAAATAAATATCTGTATGTTCGCATTACCATGAAAGTAATATAAATGTACAGTCACAGTATAAATGTTCACTTTAGCAATTTTTCACATCTTCATGCATATTATGATAATACCTCAAATAGCATCCTAATGTCCTAGTGACAATAATATACAGTGTCTTGCGAAAGTATTCGGCCCCCTTGAACTTTGCGACCTTTTGCTACATTTCAGGCTTCAAACATAAAGATATAAAACTGTAATTTTTTGTGAAGAGTCAACAAGTGGGACACAATCATGAAGTGGAACGAAATTTATTGGATATTTCAAACTTTTTTAACAAATAAAAAACTGAAAAATTGGGCGTGCAAAATTATTCAGCTCCCTTAACTTAATACTTTGTAGCGCCACCTTTTGCTGCGATTACAGCTGTAAGTCGCTTGGGGTATGTCTCTATCAGTCGAGATTTGCCCATTCCTTCTTGCAGAACTGCTCGAGCTCAGTGAGGTTGGATGGAGAGCATTTGTGAACAGCAGTTTTCAGTTCTTTCCACAGATTATCGATTGGATTCAGGTCTGGACTTTGACTTGGCCATTCTAACACCTGGATATGTTTATTTGTGAACCATTCCATTGTAGATTTTGCTTTATGTTTTGGATCATTGTCTTGTTGGAAGACAAATCTCCGTCCCAATCCCAGGTCTTTTGCAGACTCCATCAGGTTTTCTTCCTGTATTTGGCTCCATCCATCTTCCCATCAATTTTAACCATCTTCCCTGTCCCTGCTGAAGAAAAGCAGGCCTAAACCAAGATGCTGCCACCACCATGTTTGACAGTGGGGATGGTGTGTTCAGGGTGATGAGCTGTGTTGCTTTTACGCCAAACATAACGTTTTGCATTGTTGTCAAAAAGTTCGATTTAGGTTTCATCTGACCAGAGCACCTTCTTCCATATGTTTGGTGTGTCTCCCAGGTGGCTAGTGGGAAACTTTAAACGACACTTTTTATGGATATCTTTAAGAAATGGCTTTCTTCTTGCCACTCTTCCATAAGGGCCAGATTTGTGCAGTATATGACTGATTGTTGTCCTATGGACAGAGTCTCCCACCTCAGCTGTAGATCTCTGCAGTTCATCCAGAGTGATCATGGGCCTCTTGGCTGCATCTCTGATCAGTCTTCTCCTTGTATGAGCTGAAAGTTTAGAGGGACGGCCAGGTCTTTGTAGATTTGCAGTGGTCTGATACTCCTTCCATTTCAATATTATCGCTTGCACAGTGCTCCTTGGGATGTTTAAAGCTTGGGAAATCTTTTTGTATCCAAATCCGGCTTTAAACTTCTCCACAACAGTATCTCGGACCTGCCTGGTGTGTTCCTTGTTCTTCATGATGCTCTCTGCGCTTTAAACGGACCTCTGAGACTATCACAGTGCAGGTGCATTTATACGGAGACATGATTACACACAGGTGGATTCTATTTATCATCATTAGTCATTTAGGTCAACATTGGATCATTCAGAGATCCTCACTGAACTTCTGGAGAGAGTTTGCTGCACTGAAAATAAAGGGGCTGAATAATTTTGCACGCCCAATTTTTCAGTTTTTTATTTGTTAACAAAGTTTGAAATATCCAATAAATTTCGTTCCACTTCATGATTATGTCCAAATTGTTGTTTCTTCACAAAAAATTACAGTTTTATATCTTTATGTTTGAAGCCTGAAATGTGGCAAAAGGTTGCAAAGTTCAAGGGGGCCGAATACTTTCGCAAGGCACTGTACATGCAGTATAATCGCTAGCCCTGGGCACTCAGAGAATGTACTCCAAATCTCTCATGGGATGTCCTGGGTCCCAAGTGATGTGATCACTAACGCTACAGCAGAATCTCTCCCCGCCATTCGACACGTCACAAAATTTAAACAGTAAACTTTGGAGACAAGGAAAGCTTCCTCCAACAAATAAATATGTTAATGGGACGCCTTGTAGAACTACACCCAAAATAAATGAATGCCCCGTCCCTAATTAAAGTACATGCCCCGCCTAAAATGGCTTTCTGGACATGCAGGAAAAAAAAGATGACCTTAAAAAATATTTTTGAAGTGTTGGAAAGTATAGGTTGGAAAGAATAGAGGCCCATAGCGTAATCCCGTAACACATAAATCCAATTTATTTAAAAAACTGACGACGTCTTTTGATGACGAAACGTTGGCGACTCCAGACGTAACGTCCACACGCCCCCTTACAAAGCCGGCTGCTTACATACTGTTCCACGCTGCTTTGGATACCCGCGGGACGCCGCGACTCGATCCACGAACAGCCTACTTTATATGCCATTTTATGCCTTCTTATTGTGAGTAGTTTTTTAAATAAATTGGATTTATATGTGTTACGGGATTACGCTATGGGCCTCTATTCTTTCCATATATCCATTTATGTATGACGGAGTAATTAAGAAGTGCCTGAGTTTGACATCCACTGATGACACTAGTATAACATCTTGCTGGGAGAGGCTGTCTCATTCAATTGAGTAGCCATGGAGTTCTGGTAAGCTGCTTGCGATATTTGTGCACAGAGGTGTCCCCATTTTGCACTTTTCCCTGGTGTCACCGAAAGGATTGTTTTTATCAACACCCTGCATGTGGATTTATTTTCATTTGCACCACTTTTTGGGACTTTATTCATTATTTTGGACACTACCCCTTTTATGTTTTTTGTGGTTTTACCTTTTGTTTCACAAATATTCCGAATTTTTCATTTATTTATAGCACTGCACTTTTGGAAGGATTATGTTTATGGATCACTGTTAGTTGATTTTGGTGCTAGCTGCTTGTATTCATTCACTGTCTTTACCTTGTCCTAATTTTAGCGCGGAAATATTTCTTTTAACATTACTGAGAGTTCCTAGCCTGTAAGGGGCCGTTGCTGATCTAACAGACACTGTTAGTTACTAAAGGAGGAATCTATTGTAGTTGTACAGAGTAAAGGGGAAAGAATCAATTGAAGCTGTAAATAGGGAGGAAGTTGTCCCTGGTTTTTTTACTTTCAAGTTGGGCATCACATAATTCTTATCCCCATCCAAGTCATTACCCCTAATAAAAACACAAAACAAAACTCAAGGACTGTTTACTGTGTTTGGATGAAAGCTGAAGCTGTGGTGTGCCTGGCTGTGCAGAAGTGGAGAACCTTGTCACTTACAACCCCTACAGGGTAGTGCTACACTTTGATCCCTAAACCTCTTAAGGATTCTAGTAAGGTTGCTAAATTATAGACCAATATCGCTCATGAATAATGATTTAAAATTATTTACAAAAATGTTTGCCAACTACTTGCAGTCCTTGGATCATTACATTCATTCGATTTAGGTTGGTTTTCTTCTGCATAGATAGGCGGCAGATCAGGTGCGTCGCACTATTGATTTGATTCCTCTCCATAATTCCTCTTGGGATGGGAAGGGAGACAGAAGGGGGGATGATGTCATCTCTAGAATGTGAAAAAGTTAGGGCCAGGACAGGGAGTCAAATGCTTTTCATATGTCTAAATGGAATTTGGGGTCAATATGTGTGGCTTTTCTTCAGTCTCTTTATAGCAAACCTTCCACTTAAATTATGTTGAAAGGCCATAAATCAGACCCATTTACAATTGTGTCAGGTACTAGATAGGGTTGTCTGTTTTCATCTCCTAAGGATTTGGTAGGCCTGGAAGTTCTGGACTTCTGTAAACACTATGTGGCAGCGCAGTTGATCCAAATGTGCCAGGTTACACTGTTCCTATTATAGGCTGGACTGGGTGTCTTTAGAGGCCCAAGACTGCTCCCCTCTACCTATAGAACCAGTGCTTTGGCTCCCTTGCAGACATTGTAAAGCTCTTTTGAGCCCAACTCTTTCTCATTCCATAGGCTTATGGGAATCTTCCCTGTAGGATGTGGCCCCTTCGCTCCTCCCATATCCCGGTTGCACCCCTCTTTAGCAACCCCTTATTTCCTCCAGGCCTACAATCTCATCAGTTTCTATGGTGGGTGGACAAGGGATTATAATGGATAGGCCAATTTTTTGATCACAATGGCATATACCCCTCTTCATATTTTGTGCAGCATTTAAAGATGCCACCCTCTGAAAAATTTTCATTTACAACAAAATTCTACATTACCTATGCTCTCTTCAAAAACCGAGCGCTGACCTTGCCACACAAACGATACTTGAGAATAGATGTTTTCAAGCCACATTGCAAAGGGGTGCATTTCAATGCTGTACAGCCTATTTGTTGTCCCGTCCTTCAAATTGCCCTATTAGCTGGCATGGGAGAAGGATCTTAACTTAGACCCTGATGATGCGGATTGCCAAACCTGGAACGCTCGTATTCATAAGGGTATTATGAATGTAGCACTGGTAGAGGCCGGCTTTAAGGTTTACTCTAGGTGGTATTTAGTAGCAGAACATCTCTCAAAAATGTTTTTAGGCTCTTCATCCTCATGCTTTCAGGGTTGTGGACAGGTGGGGACACCCCTTCATATTTGGAAGACATGCCCTAAGGTTAGACGGTTCTGGGGACATTTCCACCCATTGATATATTATGTTACAAGGGTTAATAGGGTTAGAGATGCTCGGATTGTGCTGTTGAAAATACCAGTAGATAGCATTCCGAGACATACGCAGATCCTACTTAGCGGCCAAGATAACCACTGAAACAGCTTGGAAGAGCCCTGTAGTCAACTTGGGCCTGATGAAGCACAAAATTTACCTGGATTATGCTTAATGAAAAATTGTAAGCATCCTGCGGGATAAAGAAGCACTATTTGATAAGAAAGCCAGAGCTTCCATATCCTATTTACAAGGACTGGATGTTAAATGGCAATTAGAGATGTGTTTGGTGGGGAGCTTCAGGATGGATCGGATCCTTTTCTTTTCTTCTTTTCTTCTCTTTTCTCCTCCCTCCCCTCTTTTCTTTGTGCCTTTTTTTTTAACCAACATAGGGGGTCAACTCACTAAGAGATAAATAACGGCAAATAAATTGCAGTAAAATACTGCATGCGGTAAATCAGTTGTGAAAGCTAATTTTGTGAGGGAACCGTCCCACACTCTGCTTGAGTGCTTCCATCAGTATACCGCTTCCTCCAGTCTGAATATTATAGCCACATATTGCAACCAAGAACTAGACAGGACTAGCTCAGCTGAAAAACTGGAACTCTTTATTTAGCAAGAATAGAGGCTTTTTATACACTATACACTCAGGTGAGGCTGATCATATTATCATATGCAAACGCAACTGTATACATACGTGTAACATACGTTACATAGTTAGTCAGCTTGAAAAAAGACACAAGTCCATCTGGCTCAATCAATAAAAAACAAAAAACAGTAATGAAAACCCAACCATACAATCCCATATACACAATCTGATACCTGCAGTTGATCCAGAGGAAGGTGAAAAAAAACCCAGCAAAGCATGATCCTATTTGCTACAGCAGGGGGAAAATTCCTTCCTGATCCCAAAAAGAGGCAATCGGATATTCCCTGGATCAACTTTACCTATAAATATTAGTACCCATTTATATTACAGAAATATAATTAGCACTATAAACATTAGGTTAAACAAATAGCCACCTGTACACTCAGAGGTCTCATATTAGGTCAGATTTGCAGACAGACATCAAGCTCACAAAAGTACAATACACGTTATTACAAGTATAAATACATCCTCACAATAGTTTTTTAGCAGAGAGTTAGGTGTGTTAATTAGCACAATTAACAATGGGTGAAAGACAGGTGTCTTTCCTGCTATGAGTCTTACAGTGTAAAGTGGGATTGAATCTTCATATATTTCTTGAGGGATATGGTTGTTAAATATCACTGTCCCATCTGAAGTAATCCAGTGTCCATTAGGTAGTTGTCCATAATTTTCTCAGTCACCCTGTGCCCCTAATAGACACAGGGTGACTTACACATAGAGGGGCATGGGGAGCTGAAACAAGAATTTCCAGACCTCGCTAAGGTAAGTTGGGTTCCCCAAGCCACCCACCACCCAAAGTGACTTCCATCACATATCTCCACTTTTGGAAGGAGACTAACACAGGAGGAGACCCCAGATGTTGACTTCAAGTTAGTCTGTGGTTCCAGTTCCCAATGTCAGTACCCACCCAGTACCCCAAACAAATTGTCCCAAACCAGAGCATTACTCACCAAGCCAACCTCTGCCTCTCTAATAGAACATACCCGTAGCTAGGGAGAATTGCAAACTGGCCCTTTTCCCTGGAGGCCTTTTAGCCACTGGAGAGAAGACAGGGTGGCTGGTCTCACTCCCGTCATGCTGGTGGGGATCTGGGCCGACTGCCCAGCATCCCTGGGGTATACAGGTAGATACTGTAGTCCTATCCACTTTTTCTAGATGTAAATCCCCTAGTGCTTGCAGAGCAAGGTTGATATCCTCCTGTTCCAATGCCAGACCTTTTTCTGGGGTTGTGTCAGTGGAGATCGCAGTCCTATCCACTTCCACAGAAAATCCATCTTTTGTTAGTTGAGGGCAAAGGCCAGCGCCGCTCTGCCCTGTTTCACTTCAGCTAGGGACCTCACATCATCCACTCTGGCTAACTGTTGGGGAGGGAGGCCGGCTTCTTCCACTCCCAGACTGCGGGTCTGCTGGCTTCTTCCACTCCCAGACTGTGGATCTGCCGCACGCTCTCTCCAAAACAGTGTAGCTGCCGTTGGGGAGATGAGCTGTCTGCTCCATCTCCTGTACCCTCATCTGGCTGCGGCTGCTGGGATGATGATATTTTTCTGTCGCTGTCTCCCAGGTGCATGGATCCTTGCTGGGGAGGGAAGACAGTTTCCTTCACTCTAGCTGACTGTTGGGGAGAGAGAACGACAACCTCCTCTCTCTTTTCCCCCTGGATTTTGATCTTCTGCTGGGAAGTAACCATCTCCTTCTCACGCTGGGCCTCCAGAACTGCCGCAGGTGTGGGGCAAAGGTCTTGGACCCTCTGTCTGACTGCCAGTGCTCCAGCTGGAGAAGTTTGTGGTAACTCCTCAGATGCTGCTGTTGGTAAGTCCCATGTCCCCGTCAGTAGTGTGGGAGAAAGACCAGCTGCCTTTTCTCTTAGGAAGCCTGAAGCTGCTGTTGGTGCTGGGCAAAGCTCAGTGATGTTCTGCCCTGATGCCAGTGGTTAAGCTGAAAAGTAAAAGTCAGTGGCCTTGCAAAAATCCTCCAGGGTCACCGTTTGTTGCAGGCAGAGGTCAGCAGCTCTATGCCTGGATGCACGCTTTTCTGCTGTAGGCTCACTGGGTTGTTCCTTCTCAGCAAAAAAATCTTAAATCCCCAGTTTCTGGAACTGGTGTCTGGGGATAGAGGTTCACCATCTTCTGTCCCTAAAACACAGAAGAGGTTACCGGTGCTGGGCAGAGGCTAGCAGAGCTCTGCCCGGTTGTTGGGACTTCAGTTGAAAGTTCAGTAAATGTTACATCCCCCAATGAAAAATCAATTAACTCCATGCTTTCTGTGATCTGTGGCTGGAGAGATGAGCTGACTTCTACATCTCCTGTACCCTCATCCGGCTGCTGGACAGATGCATTCCTCCATCCAAGATCGTCATGTGCAGAAACTTGATCATCAAGGTGAGTCAGCACTTGCCAAAAGTCCTCCGCTTCCATAGCTGCGGGGGGAGATAGGCAAAGCACACGGTTACTCTGCCCCATACCTGACACTTCAGCTGGGATTTTAGGACTGTCGGCTGGTACTTCTGGTTAATCCCAGGCAAAGGGAGCCCAGACCTGCTGCTGAGCAGAGTCTAGCAGCCGTCTGTAGGCGATCTCCAGCTCCTATTCCTGATTGGCTAGAAACTTCAAATCTTCCAGTGCCCAGAGCACTTCCGAGACATTCAGCATCTGTTCTCTGCATTCCAAGATTTCCTCCAAACACCATTCCAGATCACTCCTAAAGTCAGGGTCCTTCGACAGCCTCTCTAATAACAGCCCCAGGCCACTATTGCCAAAGCCTTCCATTGGGCTGTTGTCCGCTGTCCACAGGCACACTTGGGCTACATACCAGTGGAGGGCTCTGTAGCTCTCATCCAACCATATCTCTGCCTGGACCAGCCTGCTTAACTAATTTTTTCATTCCTTGCGCAGTTGTTTCCCCAAAAACAGCATTCACACTTCGTACTGCGATCAGTACCTTTCCTGGATGGAGGGGAGAATTTTTCCCTGGTGTTGCTGCTCACAGGCTAGCATTTTCTTCCAATGTTCCCAGCGGACAGAATCATACTATCCCAGCAGGACCTGTATTCACACTGGTCCCCTGTGCAGTATCCACATCTCTCGCAACCTCCTTCCAAATTCTTCTTCCCTGGCAGCTGTTATCTGTACCTTTCCTATTCTGCTATCCGACCCTTGGATCCAGCAGGAGGTTTGGATGTCCCAGACTGCAGGAATCATCTCACCGCTTGCCACCAATGTGACGGAACCGTTCCACACTCCGCTTGAGTGCTTCCGTCAGTATACTGCTTCCTCAAGTCTGAACATAGATATCAGATATTATAGTCGCATATTGCAACCAAGAACTAGACAGGACTAGCTCAGCTGCAAAACTGGAGCTCTTTATTAAACAAGAATAAAGGGTGTTTATACAATACACACTCAGGTGAGGCTGATCACACAATCCTATGCAAATGCAACTGTATACAAAAATATAATTAACACTATAAACATTAAGTTAAACAACTAGCCACCTGGACACTTAGAGGTCTCATTCCAGGTCAGACTTGCCAGGTGGCTTTAGCTGATGAGATTACCATCTGCTATGAGTCTTACAGTGTAAAGTGGGATTCAATCTTCATATATTTCTTTAGGGATATGGTTGTTAAATATTACTGTCCCATTTGAAGTAATCCAGCATCCATTAAGTAGTTGTCCATCATTTTCTCGGTAACTTACACATAAGAGGGGCATGGGGAGCTGAAACAAGAGTTTCCCAACCTCGCTAAGGTAAGCTGGGTTCAACGAGCCACCCCGCCCAAAGTGACTCACGTCTCACAATTCACTAAGAATTTACCGGTAAATACCGAATGCGGTATTATTTAGATTTAGCGGTAATTACCGCATTAAGCTAGGTTGCTAAGGAGCAGACCAGGATTTGTCAATAAACAGCCTAGGGGGGTCAGGGAACCCCCAGGCTGTTTTTTTGACAATGCTGGTTGCCAAGCAGCAGGCCAGGAAGCCGGCCGCCGCATTCTTAACAGCTGATTGTGGGGAAAAAAAAAAGCAGGCAGACAATAAAAAATGGATACTCACAAAAGTGCAACATAAAAAGAGCATGTAGACCAGAAGATGCCATGTAGTGCAGGATACACGTGCTCAAAAAAACACAAAGCTTTATTGGCAATCTAACACATTTCAAGGGCACACCCCCTTCCTCAGAACTAGCTTAGATGTGAATTTCTCTGAGGGGGGCTGCATTCGTCAAGCATTCAAGAGGTTTTCAAATTATGTAAACATTACATTAGAAACAACTGCAGGAAGATAATTTTTTTCCCATTTTTACTATTTATACCCAATATAACAGAAGGAAATACAAGCATATATGCAAATTTGCTACCAAATTGAATAAATAAAAATGCATATATAACACATTGGAGTAGACTTCAAAACACTGAACTGACACAAACACTCTGGGACTTAAGGTGGTTTAGAGAGCAAAAAGCTTGGGTATGCAAGACTTGCATAAATAGAGATAGGCAACCGCACTCCAGTTTGAAGGTATGAAGCAATAAAATCCATTTATTGAAGATCCAACCAATTAAAACAATCCATAAAGACAAATCAGAGACAGGGGACAAAACACAGTCGACGCGTTTCAGGAAATTACATTCGTTTAGTCATAACTATGTGAGTACATGTCAAGATGCTGCCTAAATAGTAAAGTGCAAAACCAAAGCTGATTACTAAATGCCGTTAATTGAGCACAAGGTTGCAAACCATCAATGCTGATTGTCAACAAGAGAACAACATGGCAGACTTCCATGAATAAGAAAAAAGAAGGAAGAGAGAAAAAGAAGACTTGCATCCACAGAACACTAAACCCACAGCTGTTCAAGAGGAAGCAAAAAAAATAAAGATAGGAAATCTAGACAGACGTGGGATCTGCTGCCAAAACCTGGTACCTACTCTCTCTTCTCCCCCCTAACAAAACAAAAGTTGCTAAAAGTGGGAGAGGGGTGGGGGATGAGGCAGAAATGTGGAATTTCCCCTAATGGGTGAATTTCCACTTTAGAAAACATCCAGCCTTCTTTAAAAAAAAAAAAAAAAAAACCTACAGCATTGGACAGAACTAACTTCTGTGGGTCTCTTTTGTACATAAGCCTTTCTGTATGTGAAATCTCTTTTCCTCCATAATTACAAACTATTATGTCACACAATGTCATCAATCATATTCTGATTGACTTCCCACATTCTGACATCTGGGAGGCTCACCCACAGACTATGTACCTGCCATGGACCTTCAAAACAATTCACTTCTTGGAGTGGGGTGCAAATACTCTTCTTCTATTTTAAATGTGAACAACAGATCAAAATAAATAAATAAATAAATAAATAAAAAGAAAAAATGAATCCACGGTCAAAAACATTGTGGATTGGGATTCAGTGGTTGATTGATGGAATGAATTTCCTCATCCCATGGTATCCATGGTCCACCTTCTGTTGTAACATGTTTATGCAGTACAAGTAATTCAATGATTCTAATGTTGGTGAACAAAATGCTAGCATGGTTAAAGCATATACTGTAATCACTATTCTGACTGTTTCAGTATTATATTACAGCCATCAGTTTCCTAAATAACTCCTGTTGCGTATTCTGTGTTCAAGTTGTTTAACAGGGTGCAGAGTTAAAGACTGTACTTGCATATTCTGGTTTTTGTTTTGGATCAAACACACAAATCCTGAACCAATATTAAATTTAAATAATTCCATGTAGTTAGTAAAAGTATACATTTATTCAGCTTAAGGCTAGGTGCAGGTAAATGTGGTGCTGGACACCATTTGTGATTCAAATTGGAATTGCACTGCATTCCTATTCAAATCACACGCGATGTCTGTGCGGTGCTATTTGAGCCATTTAATTGTATGTCCCAAATCAGACCAAATGCGCACAAAAAGGTGAAGGACCCTTTTTTCCCCTGCACGGTAAACACCCAAGGCAAACTGCTTCTGTCAATCGCACTGCGTTTTGCAAACCATTTTTGGGGTGTCCTTAATGTAACTCAACGTTGACACGCCCTGCGATTTGCTTTACGATTTCAACGTAAAGCATTTGCTGCTTTTCCACACTACTGTATGTAAACCGAGCCACCCTAGCTTGCTTTCATGGAAAACAACTATAGACCAACTGACAAGTACCTAGTAGGATAGTTTTAAAGAAACTATGATCCTGAACCTCACAAACGTATAACCATAACTACTGAAGATCCTAAGTGCCCTTCTACAGTTCTAGTAATTTAAAGAGCTACACATATCCGCAAGTCAAGATGTAATTTAACTATATAACAATAGCGTGGATATAGCATATAGGGAAAAGCTCCAGACCCAAGTTCCCCTGTGGCACATACTCTTTCCTTTACCCCCTTCCTCTCATCCGAGTACACTGGTTCTTGGATTATTGGCCTAGCACTGTCACATAGGGGCAGGTAGAAAGTCCTCTGTGGCTACAGCAATTTCAGAGCATATCAGGGTTTGTGTTTTTTATTTTTTTTTTTAACTGGTGGCAGCTGTACAGAGTGGAGAGGGAACAAAGTAATACAATTTGTACATATTAATTTTTCCTATGTTGGTTACTGTTGTCTTTGCTGGAAACTCTGACGAGGAAGCAAAGCCCTGCTTCTACTAAGATGGCCACATCCACCAGAGATGCAGTGCAGAAAAAGACATGGTAATTGGTAAGTCAATATGGGGAAACATCAGCTGCAGGGAGTCTACAGGCAATACTGGTGACCAGTCCTTTGCCATCTCCCTGGCCTTTTTGGGCACAGCTTTAAGAGTGCAGTTCCTCCTTAAAGCTGAAGTTTAAGTATGGCAGTTTTTACAGAGCTACATTGGTCCAGCTTGAACCAATGTATGTTTGTATGTGCCATACCTGTGGGATCTCCGTGGAAGTTGGAAATAACTTTATTAGACACTGCTGCTACTACAGTGAACTCCACTAGCTTCCAGGTCCCATGCTGAGCAGCTGTCCTGCTGCATTGTGAACACAGGAGGTCGCTTGCTTGGCATAGGTGCCATTCAGGGAATGCTTTGCATTTTCTCAGTGAATGATCTCCGATTCACAAGATGGAGAGGCAGAAATGTCACAATCTTCACCTCGTCGCAGCAGAGAACACTGTATTTATTGAGAAAATGCAATGTGGGCACCATTCAAGAAAGTGACCTCCTCTAATCAATAAGAAGCAGGGTAGCCAGTTGAAACAGGTCCCAGAAGTGCCTACTACTAGTGTAGTTGTAACTTCTTCAGTTATTTCCAGCTTCCACAGGGATCTCACAGGTATGGCACATACATACTTACACTGGTCCAAGCATAGGCCCTGCCCTTACTTTGACACAGCTCGTTCTAAAAGGTTATGGAAAAAGGTTCCATTTTTTATGGAAGTAAAAAACTATGAATAAATTGGCACTAATTCCAGAATATACTGTGTGGAACCCTGCTCAGAAAATATACCACACAAATATAACACAATCATTTAATATTAATAAAGTAATAATCAATATCAAAGAAACCGTGCAAAAAATCTGAGTGAAAAATAAATATATCTTAAATTAAATGTTCATGTAAAGATAATCAATAAAGATTCCATATAAAAGTGCATGTGCAAGTGCAGAAAATATTGATGGTAAAGAAGCAAATGGTAGTGATCCAAAACATGATAACAAATAGCCAAACGTTTTGGAGATGTATGTCCCCTTAGTAGTTCACTCATAAAAAATAATAAACAGGGGGTTCATGGTGTAGTATATAAGGATATTTTTAATGGAAAAATATTGATAACTTACAATAAAGTTGAATAAGATGCATATGAATACGGACCGCTTGGCCCCCACAGTAAGCGGCGTGAAGATTCCGAACTTCCGACCGGAAGTGACATCACCCGGTTCCTCCCGACGTGCTGCGTCACTAAAACACATGACTTTTTCAAGGGTATGGACTAGCCCACTAGCTTTCGATGGGGACAAAATTACACAGACCAGCTGCCCTCAGGATTAAAAGAAAAGTCTTCTCTGCCTGGGGCTAGGGAGAAAACCATTAGGCAACGGAGAAGACCAGACCTTGGAGAGAGGTGTTGCCTCCTGGATAGGCATATCGTCCTTCCAGGCATCCACGGCCAGTCGGGGTACATCCTGTCTGAGATGGCGATCTTCAGCCCATCTCCAGAGTCACCTGTACTGATGGTATGAAGTGCTCCAGAGGTGAGGTAACCAGTTGGGTGACCCAAAGAGCCTGCCTTGTTCCAGGACATCTCACTTGGCCTTGACCGCAGGATTTGTGAGCGGGCACTTGCCCATTTGCAGGACACAAGGACACTGCTTACAGACAACCTTGTTTACTTTGCCATCAGGACACCAAGTGGACCAACACAGAGCAAGCGGAAGACATAAGGCCTTCCTCTTTCAAAAAGACTACAACCTGTTTCCCCTCAAGGGATTGGTCCTGTAGGTGCTTTGTGGGACCCACAGCTACATTCAGGACTCTATTGTTGGGAGTCAGTTAGAAACAGAGTTCTAGCAGTTTCTGGGACTGTGGTGTGGAGGTATTGACGGGAGTGGCCTGATATACATATTGTCATCCCTCTGCCCTTCTTTGACCTGTGCTCATAGATCCCAATAAAAATCAACTTTATTGACCTGCACAAATGTTCAATATATATGTGCAAATACACATGTGTTGCTTCCAATTGTGTTCTTTGCTGTTCTTATTTCCAGAGACTATTCATCAAAAGGTAAAATCTTTACATGTTATGTGTCTATGTTAATGCACATGACTGCTTTTATATTTCAGTAAAAACCAGATTTAACTGCTTTCACTATAACTGGTGTCTGTTTACTGGTATGTTTGCAATAACTTTAGTACCAGATGTGCCAGAGGGGCTGAAACTGTTTATTGGGGTTGAGAGGCAGAATACAGAACCAAAATACTCAAGCGGCTCCTTCGGGGGTAGTGTTACACATGCTAAAAGTATCTGTTATCATGCTGCAGTATCCAACCTGCAGGGCATAACTACAAATTCTCCTTGTGAACTTCAGATACTCTTTGTACAAGAGGACATGAACAGAGAAGCAATAATTACTTAATGCAGTTATGCTGTAACATGTAATTATCCATTAAGGAAATGAAAAAAAAAAAAATTCCTAGTGGGTAATTACTTACTAATGCTTACCAGGGGTTTGGATATTCCATCCCCTTTAGAGGTTTTAAATATGAGTCATTGGTGTCTCCCACTATCATCCTTCAATCTGAAAATCAAATTCTCCCAGCAGTGGCTCTAATGTTAGCTCTGCTCCTGAGTTTATCTGTGACTTTGTTTCTCTCCTGCTGTCTCTCTGATCCCGGAGCTCCAACTGCTCAGCCTGTATATTGTTTCATCTCATCTTAATTTTTTTTTATTCACATAGTTTTTTTCTTTTAGATTTAGCAGGAATTATGTGAGTTATGTTGTATTTGTGTCTGATAATAGTGATTTTGTTGTAATTTTAGCTAAATATATCTTTAATATTTTCTTGGGGGGGCCCTGCCAGGTAGTCTTTACGAAGCCCCGCGATTTCTAACAGCAGCCCTGGTGTAGGCTCTCTCAACTGTTTCAGCACAGCGAAACCCTTGAAATAACTTTCGGGTCCCATGGAACCCCTGCTAAAAGTTACTGTTATCTATAACTCTTGATACATTAGTGTGATCAGTGGTTATTAGGAAGAATGACCCCATTACAGATTGCAAAAAGGATCAATGCTGTCAGTGGGAACTTATCAGAAAGGCAGAAAATGCTCGTTGCTCAAGGACCCCCTAGCAACCTCTGAAGGAATCCTAGTTGAGAAACCCTGCTGTAGTTCATCAAAAACTACAAATTTTGTCTATAATATAGTGATCCCGAATCACATCTGCTAATGATGTCAAAACCCCATCCTTGCTGATGTTAAAAACACTGTTATCGGATGAGAACAGACGGTCCGTTCTCATCAGATTCCCCCATAGAGAAGAGCGGGGACCTGACAGCTCTGTCTCTGCACACAGCACGGAGACAGAGCTGCCATCCGCCTGCTCAGCGGGGGATCGGCGGATCGATCCCCAGCTGAGAAAAACGGAGTCCGCCGACGGAGCAGCAAGTATGAAAGGGGCCTAACAGAGGAATTGAAACAAAACCAGCTTTATGGAGCCATGGGTGCTTGGTTTGTATGATTAGACTGAATTCAGTTTATGGTAAATTAAGTGAATTTTAATTGAACACAGTTGCTGTACTTACTTCATAAATTAGTAACTCATTGAATACTTTTATGTGCTGCCTGTTTTTTTTTTCCAGGTCAACCTCTTGTTGACTGTGTAAATGCATATAAGTGGCATAAAAAAAATAAAATAAAATAAAAAAGCCCAGTCACCACACCTATGTATCCACAGCGGCTTGAGGCTGGGTGCTGAGAGCGTGCTCATGCAGTCACATTGGTCACATGACGAGCTGCACCGCCTCCTGGGCATTGAAGCCCACTTAAATCATAGGTTCATCTTCTGGAGCATGTTACAAATTATGTTATACACCCATAATTCAGGGACATAAAAGCTGCAGGTGCTGCATGGGATTTCTAGCACTATATTCTATGCTTAGTGTAGAACCAAAGGGCAAAACATTTTTTTTTTCAGTTTTGGATGTGGAGTGGAGAGGGATGAGAACACTTGTCAGTTTTTATTGCTGTCTGTGCTCCCGTTAAGGAGGAGATTCACCTTCTCTATTTGTCCTGTTTACCATTTTCATTGAAAGTAATAGTAAAAAAAATCCAACATTTTGGGGCATCCCCAGAAAAGTAATCAAAGGGAACTCTTCCAAAGGAGACGCTAGTTCTGCTGACCTGGGGGTCCCCAAAAGATTCCTTTAGTTTGCAGGGATTTCCTCTCACTTCCTGTTTGGCTATGGGACAGGAAGCGAAGGGAAATCTTCGCAATGGGACACATGGCGAAAAAAAAACATCTGAAAGGAGTCTTAACTCTCTCTTACTCTATCCAAAATGGAAAAAATGCCTATAGCTCTACTTTAAGGCTATGTTATTTATTTATTTTTTTTATAAATTCCAGCTTTCCTATGAGGCAATATACCAATAATGGACCTCTGTTGCAGAAAATAAAAAGATGCACCTGTATTCTAGGGCAAGCTCGCCTCAGCCTCCAGTTTCTTCTATAGAAAACTCCTCTGACTTCCTGGTTTCCGTCCTACAGTACTTCAGCAGCTTACCCCATTAAAACACACCTTGCAAACCCCACCTCCAAGAGCCTGCTCTCACCCACCTGTAGTTACAAGCTTCTCTAATGTAGTCATTATTAGTGAGCATGGTTTTCCCTCAATACACAGCCAGTGTCTTTTGCTGATGGATAGTTTAGTACCTTACCTTCTTCTTGCAGAGTATGCAGGGAGCTGGTAAATCACATAACAGTCTATAATGTGGAGCAGAGTTGTTGTACTGGAAGTAGGAGAAGTATGCCCTGGAAGTCTATAAAGTTCACCATACACTATTCAATCTGATTGTTCAATTGCCTTTAGATCTACATCAACTAGGTAGTGCAAGGGCCTGTTTGATTGGATACATACAGGGGATGTGTCCTCTTATTTTATAGTTTAGGTAAATCTAAAGGGATTCTACAGATTGTATAGTGTATGCCCCCCTTTATACACCTAAAATTAACTAGTCGTGCTTTTGGTGCCAAGTGATACTAAAGTCTTGTTTTTTTTTTTTTCTTTAAAAAATAACAAACATGTCATACGTATGTAGCACCCTTCTAGGTAGGCGCTAGAAAGAGTATAGTTTTTAATCCTTTCGGCTTACCAGAGGGATTGCAGGTAATTCTATATTGTTCTCTACCTACCAAAAAGCAGGATCTGCTAGTAAGGTCTGCTCAATGTGCTCAGGTGCAAATCAGTCTGTCTGGAGAGTGTTTCACACTGGTCCAATAGGGAGGCATATTGGATAGTGGGAAGAAACCTGACAAATGAGTGCACAGGCATTTAGTACAGCCCTGGTGATATGGCAGAGGAAAATGCCTCCATGCATGGGATACTGTATAAATGTCAGGAGCACATGTGCTTGGGGTCTTTCCAGCTGGAGAGCGGAGTCCTGGAGGGAGTGTACGGCTGCCTCCTCCCCCTCTGTAGAAGTTGCCATGTGGCCTAAGCTGGTCGACCTAAGGACCTAAAGAGCTAGAGAGAAAATGAACCCGGAGGTCCTGTAAAGCTGACTGGAGGGGAGACACTAGAAAGGATCTGATTCTGCATACAGTGATTACAGATCTAGGTCAAGGGGACTGACCTGAGGGGGGCCATCTCTGCAGCTAGAAGAGTCAGTGGACGGGTGTCAGGGATGTTAGAGTGTCCTGAAGATAATGTAGTTCACCAAGTCAATTGCAAGGAGACTTAACCCTTTCCATAGACATGGTAGTATGGCCAAAGCAGCGTGACTGGTTCCACAAGTAACCTGGTGAGGCCAAGTGAGAGTTGTCCTTAACCACTGTATAGTTTCAGTTGGAGAATACCACTATTCCCTTCTCCCATCCAAGTTCCACAATAAATACAAAAAAAACAAAACCCCTGATGAATGTGTGAATTGTACCCTAAGTGACTGTCTACTGGTAGTCAGAGGAGGCCCAAGAAGTCATCATATAGCAAGCCCTACGGGGACAGTGCTACATTTACTTGCTCTGTGCAGCGGTTTTGCACAGAACAGCCGGGATCCTCCTCTTTTCGGGTCCCCGTCAGCACTCCTGGCCCCTCCCTCCTGTTGAGTGCCCCCCACAGCAAGCAGCTTGCTATGGGGGCACCTGAGCCGAGCCGCAGCTCTGTGTGTCCATTCCGACACAAAGCCATTGTTCGGTCCCCCTCTCCATCTCCTCATTGGCTAACTGACTTTTGACAGCAGCGGGAGCTATGGTGCCGCTGCTGTGTCTCAACCAATCAGGAGACAGCTGAAGTACTCATGCACATTGCTGGATCGAGATGGGAAAGTATTAGGGGGCTGCTGCACACTGAAAGTATTTTTATCTTAATGCAGCAAGAGAAAAACCCTTCAGCCTTTAGAATCACTTTAATTGTTGAATTGTGGAAGCAAACATGCATTTGTTGCATGCAAAAAACAACCAACAAATGCAACAAAAAAACGTGTGGTAAAGAATGTACAAACCGTAATGCGTCAGAATGCCCCATGTGCTACTTTTCCATGTTTGTAATGCGTAGGGCAGCCCATTGAAATCAAGAACAATGACTGCTGAGTGTCTAGCCCACTCCCTCTCATGTATTTGTACTGTAAAAGCTTGCCAAATGCTATGCAATCTCTGTACAATTTCCTTTAGATTCATCAAAATGATGTCATAGGAGGACCCACTTGAACAAGCCACTCAATTTGTATCAAATGGGGCAGGCCCTACATATTAGATGGTAGATCTACAGGAGATTGTAAAGTGTATTTTTTTTGTGGGGGCAGCCAATGAAGAGAGGGACCTGGAATCCTGGTGGGGGACCCCAAAAGAAGAGGATCCGGCTGGTCTGTGCAAAACGATTGAACAGGGCAGGTAAGTATAGGCAGGTTTGGTATTTTTATTGATCCTGAGCATTTTTAGGGTATTTGGGAACATTTTCAGGCTTGAGTTTTTGTTGTAGCCAATGGGTAGCTAGTTACTAGGAGGGGAGGCAATAAATCATTCAAAAATAAAGTGGCCAAAAACGCAAAACGTGATACCCTGCCCCAAAGAAACTCATGTGCTATTTAGAGGAGAAGTTCACCTTTCATTTTGTATATCAGGGTGTAACATGTTACAAACAGACTGGCTCCCACTCCCCCCCTCTCCCACAGCTAGCAGGGATATTCTCCTTCCCGTTAGCGGAGATCTTCTCCTTCTCACTAGCTGATAACATTTTTTTAAGAATGTAGCTTCGTGTCTCCAAACTGCAGCCCTTTCCTTGCCTTTATCAAGCCCTTGGACACCATTGCCTAAACTGACACCAATGAAAGGGTACTATTCCTTCCCCTGTTATAAACAATTGCCACTATTTCACCACCTATTACCAATGATATGGCATTGTATACTCCCATTGACGTCAAAGCATTTTCTACTCACACTGGCCACATTCCGGCCCCCAGAGAGTCTGATGGGCAGTAAACTGGCCCTTTGTTTTGAAAGTTTGGAGACTCCTGCTTTAGAGGCTCCAGAAACAAAAAATATTAAATGAACATTTTTTACCTGCAAAAAAAGTACATTTATTATTTTTGGTTAAAAGGAGAACTTATCCTTTAAGTGACAAGTGCCCTAATGTTTAGGTGTGAACAGCATAATGGAATATAATGGGAATTTTGATTTTGAGCTTTAAAGTGCTTTGGGAAACACACTTTAAATCACTTGTGTGACTGGGATAAATGCAGGCAGAACAGATGTAGTCATTCACAAATCTGGCTTAAGGCCCCTTTCACACAAGCTTTCCGATCAGGTCTGCCTGCCAGTTTTTCAGGCGGACCTGGTCGAACGCTCCGTACACCTCTATGGAGCAGCAGATGCCAGCGGTGACATGTCCTCTCCGATCCTATCCTGTCTTTGAAATCCAAACGGATGGTGACCCTATTTTCCATCCGTCCGGAGGATCGGACCGGATAAAAACGGACAGGCGGTCCGTTTTCATCCAATCTCCCATAGAGGATAGCGGGGCTCTGACAGGTCCGTCTGTGCACAGTGAGTGGAGGCTGACCAGTCATCCTTCTGCTCAGTGGGGATCGACGGATCGATCAACCGCTGAGCAAAACGGAGTCCGCGGGTAGAAAGCCCATGTGAAAGAGGCCTTACGCTCTGCTGAGAAGAGAGGACCAGGACTTATCTCTTTTAACAATCTTCTTGTTTTGTAAGGGGAGCAGGTAAAAGGGAGGGGCAGGAAATAACTAAGTTGGGCAGCACCCAATTCAGGTATGGCACTATACCAGATAATGACAAAACTGTAAAAAAAAAAAAAAAGAAAAACCTTTTTAAAAAGTATAAAAGTTCACCTTTATGGAAAAAATAATAAATACACATTTTTGCAGAAAAAAAACAGTGTGCATTTATTATTTTTTCCCCAGCAGTAGCCTGGAAAGCATTGCACTCGTGATCAGTAGATCACACATGGGGTGTGGGCACCTGCAGACATGTTCTTTGGCTTTCAGGCAAAATCTCGGTGCAGGTTTTCTGTTTGTAAGCCAGGGGATATGTCATTGAACTAGCGCTCATCATTGTCCCATAGAAACTACAAGCATGTCAGCCGTGGTGACGTATTTTGTTCATTCACAGGAAACTTTTTAAAAAGTGACAGCAGGGGTGGGGAGAAGAACCTTGCCCTTCTGTCATGGGGTTGGGGAGAGAGGCGGCAGGTGTTGTAACATGTTACATGTTCCGAAGGTTAACTTATTCTTTCAATGCCTGTGTCACTTCGTAAAGAATGGTAGCACAATTGCAAATGATATAGAAAAGGCTATAAGCACATGTACAGTAAACCCCCCTCCATTGCGGGGGTTACGTTCCGGACCCAGCCGCGAAAAGTGAAATTCCGCGAAATAGAAAAACCCTATTAAAATGCATTGTAGGCATGTTTTTTTTACTGTCACTGTACGTGTAGAAGCATTTTAAGGTCTTTAAACACACTTTTAAAACAATAGAAACTCATTTAAACACATAAAAGATACTAAGAGACATAGCAAGAGCTATGGAAAACACAAAAATATTTCATTTTTAATGATTTATATAGTAAAATAACATTACAAAAAAAAAAACGTGAATTACCGGGACCGCAAAAACTGAACCGCGATGTAGCGGGGGATTACTGTATTCCTAATACATAATAAACTACAGTAGCAGGTGCAGAAAACAGGTGAACTTACTGTATTTGAAGAATATTTACCAGATATACGGTAGTATGCATGTGTGAAACAATTTTAGGGCACATATATGTCACATCCATGTCTGCTCAGTTTTTGCAGACAGGACATGGGCAGACCCCGCTGAGCATGATGGGTTGCCGGGTGTAAGGCTCAATTCACATCTATGCATGTTGCTTTTGAGCATTTCTGCCGTGCTTTTTGCATTTTGTATCACAATTTGCGTTTTTATATCTTTTTTTTTGGCAAATTTGCTGTTGGCAGGGCCGGATTAGGGTCGTCATGGACCTGGTGCTGGGGATTTTGGTGGGTCTTTTGAAAATGCAAATCATTTTTGCATATTTGAAACAAATTAAATATTCAAACAAATTAAATAAAATAGAGAGGGGGGGTGAAAGAGAGAGGGATGGGATGGTGAGAGAGAGAGAGGGGTGAGAGAGAGAGAGGAGAATGATAGAAAAGAGGAAGGGTGAGAGAGAGAGAAAGGGGGGATGGGAGGAAGGGGGTGAGGGAGAGAGAGAGAGAGAGAGAGAGAGAGAGAGAGGTGGGGTAAGAGAGGAAGAGAGAGAGGGGGGGGGGGTGAGAGAGAGGATGCCATTAGTTATTCTTAGAATTGTAGTAATGTAGCGTTTACATATTAATGCCACCATGATTAACATATCAATCTTGTGTACACTGTTGGAAAGCATTGGTGACTCACTCACACTACTGGGCTGGGCCTATCATAAGGAAAGGGCCTGGAGCTGCAGCTCCAATAGCCCCTATGTTAATCCGGCCCTGGCTGTTGGGCAGATTAAAAAATGCAGCAAAAAACACACTACATGCTTTTCTGTAGCTTTTCCATTGAAGCCTATTGAACCAAAAAAAGCACTGTTTTGTATTTTAACATTTCAAAGTCCCCGACCCTTTCCAAAAACGCAAAGGCACAAAAATGCATTGATGTGAACGTGTTTCATAGGAACCCATGTTAAAAATAATGTCCTGTGTTTCTGCAAGAAGCATGAAAAAAACGCATTGGTGTGAATAGAGCCTAAACAGACTCCGTTGTCTGTTCATACCAGGCTACCTCCGTTCCGGGTCACCAAAACAGAAAAGGAAGCAGTCCTTTACCTTTTTATTACTGGACCTGATCAAACCCATAGGTAGGTAGGTGTAAGGCCAGGTTCACACAGATGCGGCCACGGGTTTGTGCCTGGGGTCTGGTGCGTGTCTGTTTACAGTTTCAGGTGCCTGTATTTGCTCCGGAAATGGAGCCAAAGACGCACAGGACCCTTTTCCAGTGCACTCCGCTGCCACCATGGAGCTGAGTGAACCGACTCCATTGAAAGCCGATCACACTCTCCTATCATGCGAATTGGATGCGGGGGAAACCCACATCCAATTCGCAACAGTGTGAACCCAGCTTAAATGAACTTGTGCCTGTCCATAGGGCTTCATGGACCTGATCAGAATGCCCGTGTGAAAGGGGCCTTAGAATTCAGATTTTAATTGAACACGATTAGTGTTGAGCGAACACGGACTGTATTATTCGTGTTCGTACCGAATAATTGGATTTTTTGTACCCGAACACGGACACGGACACTTTACTGTATGTTCGGGTAAAAATCCGTGTTCGGTCGTTTTATTTCCGGGTTTTGCATGCTTTGGCGCTCTTTTCATGGCGGGCTTTCAACAGCCAATCAACAATCGTTTAACTGGTGTGCCTTAAGCCATCCCAGCCATGCCTGCAAATGTCTCAGTAGCTGTGATTGGCCGTCTGAAGCATGTGACCAAGTCTTTATAAGTTCGAGGCAGCCGCAGCGGCGTCATTATGCTGCTTAGATTCAGGGACAGAGCACACATCAACGTGCTGGCTGCTGATTAGGGAAAGATAGGCAGGAAAAAACCATTTGTGTCCGGATAGAATTGAGGGACAGGTCGGAGTGTTTAGGCAGGGCGAGTTGTAGGCATTTTAGGGATAGAGTCTGCTGAATTATATAGGGTCAGTGTCTTCTACAAACTACAATCGATATTGCTGTGTGGGGGGTGGGGTCTGCACTCAATCCTGATCTACGATCTCTTCTCAATCCTGTTAGGGACAGAGTCTGCTGAATTTTAGGGAAACTGTGTTCTACAAACTACAATCGATATTGCTGTGTGGTGTGGGATTGGAGATAGGCAGGTGTCAGTGATCCACATCCATTTTTCTGTGTGTGAGCTGCAGTGAACACAATCTTTTTGGGCTGCAGTGAACACAATCTTTTTGGGCTGCAGTGAACACAATCTTTTTGGGCTGCAGTGAACACAATCTTTTTGGGCTGCAGTGAACACAATCTTTTTGGGGTGCAGTGAACAAAATCTTTTTGGGGTGCAGTGAACACAATCCTTTTTGGTGTGCAGTGAACACAATCTTTGTGGGGTGCAGTGAACAAAATCCTTTGTGGGGTGCAGTGAACACAATCTTTTTGGGGTGCAGTGAACAAAATCCTTTTTGGGGTGCAGTGAACAACATCCTTTTTGGGGTGCAGTGAACACAATCTTTTTGGGGTGCAGTGAACAAAATCCTTTGTGGGGTGCAGTGAACAAAATCCTTTGTGGGGTGCAGTGAACACAATCTTTTTGGGGTGGAGTGAACAACATCCTTTTTGGGGTGCAGTGAACAAAATCCTTTTTGGGGTGCAGTGAACAAAATCATTTTTGGGGTGCAGTGAACACAATCTTTTTGGGGTGCAGTGAACACAATCTTTGTGGGGTGCAGTGAACACAATCTTTTTGGGGTGGAGTGAACAACATCCTTTTTGGGGTGCAGTGAACAACATCCTTTTTGGGGTGCAGTGAACACAATCTTTTTGGGGTGCAGTGAACACAATCTTTGTGGGGTACAGTGAACAGAATCTTTGTGGGGTGCAGTGAACACAATCTTTGGGGGGTACAGTGAACACAATCTTTGTGAGGTGCAGTGAACACAATCTTTGTGGGGTGCAGTGAACACAATCATTGTGGGGTGCAGTGAACTCAATCTTTGTGGGGTACAGTGAACACAATCTCATACTGAAGGTTTGAGGGTGCTGCCTGTTCCATACTCCCCCTACTCCTCATCTAGCCTTTTAGGGGTACAAACAATAGTAATTGGGGCCTAGTGTGGTTGTGTACGTGTGATATACATACACTTTTTTGGGATCATATTTTCTATTCCGCTATTTAATCAAAAACCTTTGGGGATCAGTTAAATTGGGGGATAGTCTGTGTTGGTACGTGTGAGAGAGATCCACCTTTCCAAGTTGTTGGGGTTCATCTCATACTTCTGAAGGTTTGAGGGTGCTGCCTGTTCCATACTCCCCCTACTCCTAGCCTTTTAGGGGTACAAACAATAGTAATTGGGGCCTAGTGTGGTTGTGTACGTGTGATATACATACACTTTTTTGGGATCATATTTTCTATTCCGCTATTTAATCAAAAACCTTTGGGGATCAGTTAAATTGGGGGATAGTCTGTGTTGGTACGTGTGAGAGAGATCCACCTTTCCAAGTTGTTGGGGTTCATCTCATACTTCTGAAGGTTTGAGGGTGCTGCCTGTTCCATACTCCCCCTACTCCTAGCCTTTTAGGGGTACAAACAATAGTAATTGGGGCCTAGTGTGGTTGTGTACGTGTGATATACATACACTTTTTTGGGATCATATTTTCTATTCCGCTATTTAATCAAAAACCTTTGGGGATCAGTTAAATTGGGGGATAGTCTGTGTTGGTACGTGTGAGAGAGATCCACCTTTCCAAGTTGTTGAGGTTCATCTCATACTTCTGAAGGTTTGAGGGTGCTGCCTGTTCCATACTCCCCCTACTCCTAGCCTTTTAGGGGTACAAACAATAGTAATTGGGGCCTAGTGTGGTTGTGTACGTGTGATATACATACACTTTTTTGGGATCATATTTTCTATTCCGCTATTTAATCAAAAACCTTTGGGGATCAGTTAAATTGGGGGATAGTCTGTGTTGGTACGTGTGAGAGAGATCCACCTTTCCAAGTTGTTGGGGTTCATCTCATACTTCTGAAGGTTTGAGGGTGCTGCCTGTTCCATACTCCCCCTACTCCTAGCCTTTTAGGGGTACAAACAATAGTAATTGGGGCCTAGTGTGGTTGTGTACGTGTGATATACATACACTTTTTTGGGATCATATTTTCTATTCCGCTATTTAATCAAAAACCTTTGGGGATCAGTTAAATTGGGGGATAGTCTGTGTTGGTACGTGTGAGAGAGATCCACCTTTCCAAGTTGTTGAGGTTCATCTCATACTTCTGAAGGTTTGAGGGTGCTGCCTGTTCCATACTCCCCCTACTCCTAGCCTTTTAGGGGTACAAACAATAGTAATTGGGGCCTAGTGTGGTTGTGTACGTGTGATATACATACACTTTTTTGGGATCATATTTTCTATTCCGCTATTTAATCAAAAACCTTTGGGGATCAGTTAAATTGGGGGATAGTCTGTGTTGGTACGTGTGAGAGAGATCCACCTTTCCAAGTTGTTGGGGTTCATCTCATACTTCTGAAGGTTTGAGGGTGCTGCCTGTTCCATACTCCCCCTACTCCTAGCCTTTTAGGGGTACAAACAATAGTAATTGGGGCCTAGTGTGGTTGTGTACGTGTGATATACATACACTTTTTTGGGATCATATTTTCTATTCCGCTATTTAATCAAAAACCTTTGGGGATCAGTTAAATTGGGGGATAGTCTGTGTTGGTACGTGTGAGAGAGATCCACCTTTCCAAGTTGTTGGGGTTCATCTCATACTTCTGAAGGTTTGAGGGTGCTGCCTGTTCCATACTCCCCCTACTCCTAGCCTTTTAGGGGTACAAACAATAGTAATTGGGGCCTAGTGTGGTTGTGTACGTGTGATATACATACACTTTTTTGGGATCATATTTTCTATTCCGCTATTTAATCAAAAACCTTTGGGGATCAGTTAAATTGGGGGATAGTCTGTGTTGGTACGTGTGAGAGAGATCCACCTTTCCAAGTTGTTGGGGTTCATCTCATACTTCTGAAGGTTTGAGGGTGCTGCCTGTTCCATACCCCCCCTACTCCTAGCCTTTTAGGGGTACAAACAATAGTAATTGGGGCCTAGTGTGGTTGTGTACGTGTGATATACATACACTTTTTTGGGATCATATTTTCTATTCCGCTATTTAATCAAAAACCTTTGGGGATCAGTTAAATTGGGGGATAGTCTGTGTTGGTACGTGTGAGAGAGATCCACCTTTCCAAGTTGTTGGGGTTCATCTCATACTTCTGAAGGTTTGAGGGTGCTGCCTGTTCCATACTCCCCCTACTCCTAGCCTTTTAGGGGTACAAACAATAGTAATTGGGGCCTAGTGTGGTTGTGTACGTGTGATATACATACACTTTTTTGGGATCATATTTTCTATTCCGCTATTTAATCAAAAACCTTTGGGGATCAGTTAAATTGGGGGATAGTCTGTGTTGGTACGTGTGAGAGAGATCCACCTTTCCAAGTTGTTGAGGTTCATCTCATACTTCTGAAGGTTTGAGGGTGCTGCCTGTTCCATACTCCCCCTACTCCTAGCCTTTTAGGGGTACAAACAATAGTAATTGGGGCCTAGTGTGGTTGTGTACGTGTGATATACATACACTTTTTTGGGATCATATTTTCTATTCCGCTATTTAATCAAAAACCTTTGGGGATCAGTTAAATTGGGGGATAGTCTGTGTTGGTACGTGTGAGAGAGATCCACCTTTCCAAGTTGTTGGGGTTCATCTCATACTTCTGAAGGTTTGAGGGTGCTGCCTGTTCCATACTCCCCCTACTCCTAGCCTTTTAGGGGTACAAACAATAGTAATTGGGGCCTAGTGTGGTTGTGTACGTGTGATATACATACACTTTTTTGGGATCATATTTTCTATTCCGCTATTTAATCAAAAACCTTTGGGGATCAGTTAAATTGGGGGATAGTCTGTGTTGGTACGTGTGAGAGAGATCCACCTTTCCAAGTTGTTGGGGTTCATCTCATACTTCTGAAGGTTTGAGGGTGCTGCCTGTTCCATACTCCCCCTACTCCTAGCCTTTTAGGGGTACAAACAATAGTAATTGGGGCCTAGTGTGGTTGTGTACGTGTGATATACATACACTTTTTTGGGATCATATTTTCTATTCCGCTATTTAATCAAAAACCTTTGGGGATCAGTTAAATTGGGGGATAGTCTGTGTTGGTACGTGTGAGAGAGATCCACCTTTCCAAGTTGTTGAGGTTCATCTCATACTTCTGAAGGTTTGAGGGTGCTGCCTGTTCCATACTCCCCCTACTCCTAGCCTTTTAGGGGTACAAACAATAGTAATTGGGGCCTAGTGTGGTTGTGTACGTGTGATATACATACACTTTTTTGGGATCATATTTTCTATTCCGCTATTTAATCAAAAACCTTTGGGGATCAGTTAAATTGGGGGATAGTCTGTGTTGGTACGTGTGAGAGAGATCCACCTTTCCAAGTTGTTGGGGTTCATCTCATACTTCTGAAGGTTTGAGGGTGCTGCCTGTTCCATACTCCCCCTACTCCTAGCCTTTTAGGGGTACAAACAATAGTAATTGGGGCCTAGTGTGGTTGTGTACGTGTGATATACATACACTTTTTTGGGATCATATTTTCTATTCCGCTATTTAATCAAAAACCTTTGGGGATCAGTTAAATTGGGGGATAGTCTGTGTTGGTACGTGTGAGAGAGATCCACCTTTCCAAGTTGTTGAGGTTCATCTCATACTTCTGAAGGTTTGAGGGTGCTGCCTTTTCCATACTCCCCCTACTCCTAGCCTTTTAGGGGTACAAACAATAGTAATTGGGGCCTAGTGTGGTTGTGTACGTGTGATATACATACACTTTTTTGGGATCATATTTTCTATTCCGCTATTTAATCAAAAACCTTTGGGGATCAGTTAAATTGGGGGATAGTCTGTGTTGGTACGTGTGAGAGAGATCCACCTTTCCAAGTTGTTGGGGTTCATCTCATACTTCTGAAGGTTTGAGGGTGCTGCCTGTTCCATACTCCCCCTACTCCTAGCCTTTTAGGGGTACAAACAATAGTAATTGGGGCCTAGTGTGGTTGTGTACGTGTGATATACATACACTTTTTTGGGATCATATTTTCTATTCCGCTATTTAATCAAAAACCTTTGGGGATCAGTTAAATTGGGGGATAGTCTGTGTTGGTACGTGTGAGAGAGATCCACCTTTCCAAGTTGTTGGGGTTCATCTCATACTTCTGAAGGTTTGAGGGTGCTGCCTGTTCCAAACTCCCCCTACTCCTAGCCTTTTAGGGGTACAAACAATAGTAATTGGGGCCTAGTGTGGTTGTGTACGTGTGATATACATACACTTTTTTGGGATCATATTTTCTATTCCGCTATTTAATCAAAAACCTTTGGGGATCAGTTAAATTGGGGGATAGTCTGTGTTGGTACGTGTGAGAGAGATCCACCTTTCCAAGTTGTTGGGGTTCATCTCATACTTCTGAAGGTTTGAGGGTGCTGCCTGTTCCATACCCCCCCTACTCCTAGCCTTTTAGGGGTACAAACAATAGTAATTGGGGCCTAGTGTGGTTGTGTACGTGTGATATACATACACTTTTTTGGGATCATATTTTCTATTCCGCTATTTAATCAAAAACCTTTGGGGATCAGTTAAATTGGGGGATAGTCTGTGTTGGTACGTGTGAGAGAGATCCACCTTTCCAAGTTGTTGGGGTTCATCTCATACTTCTGAAGGTTTGAGGGTGCTGCCTGTTCCATACTCCCCCTACTCCTAGCCTTTTAGGGGTACAAACAATAGTAATTGGGGCCTAGTGTGGTTGTGTACGTGTGATATACATACACTTTTTTGGGATCATATTTTCTATTCCGCTATTTAATCAAAAACCTTTGGGGATCAGTTAAATTGGGGGATAGTCTGTGTTGGTACGTGTGAGAGAGATCCACCTTTCCAAGTTGTTGAGGTTCATCTCATACTTCTGAAGGTTTGAGGGTGCTGCCTGTTCCATACTCCCCCTACTCCTAGCCTTTTAGGGGTACAAACAATAGTAATTGGGGCCTAGTGTGGTTGTGTACGTGTGATATACATACACTTTTTTGGGATCATATTTTCTATTCCGCTATTTAATCAAAAACCTTTGGGGATCAGTTAAATTGGGGGATAGTCTGTGTTGGTACGTGTGAGAGAGATCCACCTTTCCAAGTTGTTGGGGTTCATCTCATACTTCTGAAGGTTTGAGGGTGCTGCCTGTTCCATACTCCCCCTACTCCTAGCCTTTTAGGGGTACAAACAATAGTAATTGGGGCCTAGTGTGGTTGTGTACGTGTGATATACATACACTTTTTTGGGATCATATTTTCTATTCCGCTATTTAATCAAAAACCTTTGGGGATCAGTTAAATTGGGGGATAGTCTGTGTTGGTACGTGTGAGAGAGATCCACCTTTCCAAGTTGTTGGGGTTCATCTCATACTTCTGAAGGTTTGAGGGTGCTGCCTGTTCCATACCCCCCCTACTCCTAGCCTTTTAGGGGTACAAACAATAGTAATTGGGGCCTAGTGTGGTTGTGTACGTGTGATATACATACACTTTTTTGGGATCAT
Organism: Pelophylax lessonae; assembly: GCF_965119305.1. Classification (NCBI taxonomy): domain Eukaryota; kingdom Metazoa; phylum Chordata; class Amphibia; order Anura; family Ranidae; genus Pelophylax; species Pelophylax lessonae. Next base: position 560,125,846 of record NC_138770.1, read on the forward strand.
ATTTTCTATTCCGCTATTTAATCAAAAACCTTTGGGGATCAGTTAAATTGGGGGATAGTCTGTGTTGGTACGTGTGAGAGAGATCCACCTTTCCAAGTTGTTGGGGTTCATCTCATACTTCTGAAGGTTTGAGGGTGCTGCCTGTTCCATACTCCCCCTACTCCTAGCCTTTTAGGGGTACAAACAATAGTAATTGGGGCCTAGTGTGGTTGTGTACGTGTGATATACATACACTTTTTTGGGATCATATTTTCTATTCCGCTATTTAATCAAAAACCTTTGGGGATCAGTTAAATTGGGGGATAGTCTGTGTTGGTACGTGTGAGAGAGATCCACCTTTCCAAGTTGTTGAGGTTCATCTCATACTTCTGAAGGTTTGAGGGTGCTGCCTGTTCCATACTCCCCCTACTCCTAGCCTTTTAGGGGTACAAACAATAGTAATTGGGGCCTAGTGTGGTTGTGTACGTGTGATATACATACACTTTTTTGGGATCATATTTTCTATTCCGCTATTTAATCAAAAACCTTTGGGGATCAGTTAAATTGGGGGATAGTCTGTGTTGGTACGTGTGAGAGAGATCCACCTTTCCAAGTTGTTGGGGTTCATCTCATACTTCTGAAGGTTTGAGGGTGCTGCCTGTTCCATACTCCCCCTACTCCTAGCCTTTTAGGGGTACAAACAATAGTAATTGGGGCCTAGTGTGGTTGTGTACGTGTGATATACATACACTTTTTTGGGATCATATTTTCTATTCCGCTATTTAATCAAAAACCTTTGGGGATCAGTTAAATTGGGGGATAGTCTGTGTTGGTACGTGTGAGAGAGATCCACCTTTCCAAGTTGTTGGGGTTCATCTCATACTTCTGAAGGTTTGAGGGTGCTGCCTGTTCCATACCCCCCCTACTCCTAGCCTTTTAGGGGTACAAACAATAGTAATTGGGGCCTAGTGTGGTTGTGTACGTGTGATATACATACACTTTTTTGGGATCATATTTTCTATTCCGCTATTTAATCAAAAACCTTTGGGGATCAGTTAAATTGGGGGATAGTCTGTGTTGGTACGTGTGAGAGAGATCCACCTTTCCAAGTTGTTGGGGTTCATCTCATACTTCTGAAGGTTTGAGGGTGCTGCCTGTTCCATACTCCCCCTACTCCTAGCCTTTTAGGGGTACAAACAATAGTAATTGGGGCCTAGTGTGGTTGTGTACGTGTGATATACATACACTTTTTTGGGATCATATTTTCTATTCCGCTATTTAATCAAAAACCTTTGGGGATCAGTTAAATTGGGGGATAGTCTGTGTTGGTACGTGTGAGAGAGATCCACCTTTCCAAGTTGTTGAGGTTCATCTCATACTTCTGAAGGTTTGAGGGTGCTGCCTGTTCCATACTCCCCCTACTCCTAGCCTTTTAGGGGTACAAACAATAGTAATTGGGGCCTAGTGTGGTTGTGTACGTGTGATATACATACACTTTTTTGGGATCATATTTTCTATTCCGCTATTTAATCAAAAACCTTTGGGGATCAGTTAAATTGGGGGATAGTCTGTGTTGGTACGTGTGAGAGAGATCCACCTTTCCAAGTTGTTGGGGTTCATCTCATACTTCTGAAGGTTTGAGGGTGCTGCCTGTTCCATACTCCCCCTACTCCTAGCCTTTTAGGGGTACAAACAATAGTAATTGGGGCCTAGTGTGGTTGTGTACGTGTGATATACATACACTTTTTTGGGATCATATTTTCTATTCCGCTATTTAATCAAAAACCTTTGGGGATCAGTTAAATTGGGGGATAGTCTGTGTTGGTACGTGTGAGAGAGATCCACCTTTCCAAGTTGTTGGGGTTCATCTCATACTTCTGAAGGTTTGAGGGTGCTGCCTGTTCCATACCCCCCCTACTCCTAGCCTTTTAGGGGTACAAACAATAGTAATTGGGGCCTAGTGTGGTTGTGTACGTGTGATATACATACACTTTTTTGGGATCATATTTTCTATTCCGCTATTTAATCAAAAACCTTTGGGGATCAGTTAAATTGGGGGATAGTCTGTGTTGGTACGTGTGAGAGAGATCCACCTTTCCAAGTTGTTGAGGTTCATCTCATACTTCTGAAGGTTTGAGGGTGCTGCCTGTTCCATACTCCCCCTACTCCTAGCCTTTTAGGGGTACAAACAATAGTAATTGGGGCCTAGTGTGGTTGTGTACATGTGATATACATACACTTTTTTGGGATCATATTTTCTATTCCGCTATTTAATCAAAAACCTTTGGGGATCAGTTAAATTGGGGGATAGTCTGTGTTGGTACGTGTGAGAGAGATCCACCTTTCCAAGTTGTTGGGGTTCATCTCATACTTCTGAAGGTTTGAGGGTGCTGCCTGTTCCATACTCCCCCTACTCCTAGCCTTTTAGGGGTACAAACAATAGTAATTGGGGCCTAGTGTGGTTGTGTACGTGTGATATACATACACTTTTTTGGGATCATATTTTCTATTCCGCTATTTAATCAAAAACCTTTGGGGATCAGTTAAATTGGGGGATAGTCTGTGTTGGTACGTGTGAGAGAGATCCACCTTTCCAAGTTGTTGGGGTTCATCTCATACTTCTGAAGGTTTGAGGGTGCTGCCTGTTCCATACCCCCCCTACTCCTCATCTAGCCTTTTAGGGGTACAAACAATAGTAATTGGGGCCTAGTGTGGTTGTGTACGTGCGAGATACATACACTTTTTTTGATCATATTTCCTATTCCGCTATTCAATAAAAACCTTTGAGGATCAATTGAATTGCGGGATAGTCTGTGTCGGTACGTGTGAGAGAGATCCACCTTTCCAAGTTGTTGGGGTTCATCTCATACTTCTGAAGGTTTGAGGGTGCTGCCTGTTCCATACCCCCCCTACTCCTCATCTAGCCTTTTAGGGGTACAAACAATAGTAATTGGGGCCTAGTGTGGTTGTGTACGTGCGAGATACATACACTTTTTTTGATCATATTTCCTATTCCGCTATTCAATAAAAACCTTTGAGGATCAATTGAATTGCGGGATAGTCTGTGTCGGTACGTGTGAGAGAGATCCACCTTTCCAAGTTGTTGGGGTTCATCTCATACTTCTGAAGGTTTGAGGGTGCTGCCTGTTCCATACCCCCCCTACTCCTCATCTAGCCTTTTAGGGGTACAAACAATAGTAATTGGGGCCTAGTGTGGTTGTGTACGTGCGAGATACATACACTTTTTTTGATCATATTTCCTATTCCGCTATTCAATAAAAACCTTTGAGGATCAATTGAATTGCGGGATAGTCTGTGTCGGTACGTGTGAGAGAGATCCACCTTTCCAAGTTGTTGGGGTTCATCTCATACTTCTGAAGGTTTGAGGGTGCTGCCTGTTCCATACCCCCCCTACTCCTCATCTAGCCTTTTAGGGGTACAAACAATAGTAATTGGGGCCTAGTGTGGTTGTGTACGTGCGAGATACATACACTTTTTTTGATCATATTTCCTATTCCGCTATTCAATAAAAACCTTTGAGGATCAATTGAATTGCGGGATAGTCTGTGTCGGTACGTGTGAGAGAGATCCACCTTTCCAAGTTGTTGGGGTTCATCTCATACTTCTGAAGGTTTGAGGGTGCTGCCTGTTCCATACCCCCCCTACTCCTCATCTAGCCTTTTAGGGGTACAAACAATAGTAATTGGGGCCTAGTGTGGTTGTGTACGTGCGAGATACATACACTTTTTTTGATCATATTTCCTATTCCGCTATTCAATAAAAACCTTTGAGGATCAATTGAATTGTGGGATAGTCTGTGTCGGTACGTGTGAGAGAGATCCACCTTTCCAAGTTGTTGGGGTTCATCTCATACTTCTGAAGGTTTGAGGGTGCTGCCTGTTCCATACCCCCCCTACTCCTCATCTAGCCTTTTAGGGGTACAAACAATAGTAATTGGGGCCTAGTGTGGTTGTGTACGTGCGAGATACATACACTTTTTTTGATCATATTTCCTATTCCGCTATTCAATAAAAACCTTTGAGGATCAATTGAATTGCGGGATAGTCTGTGTCGGTACGTGTGAGAGAGATCCACCTTTCCAAGTTGTTGGGGTTCATCTCATACTTCTGAAGGTTTGAGGGTGCTGCCTGTTCCATACCCCCCCTACTCCTCATCTAGCCTTTTAGGGGTACAAACAATAGTAATTGGGGCCTAGTGTGGTTGTGTACGTGCGAGATACATACACTTTTTTTGATCATATTTCCTATTCCGCTATTCAATAAAAACCTTTGAGGATCAATTGAATTGCGGGATAGTCTGTGTCGGTACGTGTGAGAGAGATCCACCTTTCCAAGTTGTTGGGGTTCATCTCATACTTCTGAAGGTTTGAGGGTGCTGCCTGTTCCATACCCCCCCTACTCCACATCTAGCCTTTTAGGGGTACAAACAATAGTAATTGGGGCCTAGTGTGGTTGTGTACGTGCGAGATACATACACTTTTTTTGATCATATTTCCTATTCCGCTATTCAATAAAAACCTTTGAGGATCAATTGAATTGCGGGATAGTCTGTGTCGGTACGTGTGAGAGAGATCCACCTTTCCAAGTTGTTGGGGTTCATCTCATACTTCTGAAGGTTTGAGGGTGCTGCCTGTTCCATACCCCCCCTACTCCTCATCTAGCCTTTTAGGGGTACAAACAATAGTAATTGGGGCCTAGTGTGGTTGTGTACGTGTGATATACATACACTTTTTTTGGATCATATTTTCTATTCCGCTATTCAATAAAAACCTTTCTAGGGCAAGATCTTAAATTACAGAAATATGAGGAGACCGTCAAATAAGGGCCGTGGCCTGGGTCGTGGTGCTGCTGGTAGAGCTCCTGTTGCAAGGAGAGGACATGGTCGATCTGTGCCAGCTACACGCACAAGTGAAACACCTTCCTCAAGTGTGAGTAGGCGACAGAACCTGCATCAGTATTTGGTAGGGCATCAAACGCCCCTAGAAGTGATGAGGCCAGAACAAGTTGAGGCGATAGTAGATTGGTTTGCTGCTGACAGTGCCTCCAGTTCCTTCACATTGTCTCCCACCCAGTCTACTGCAGAAAGGTCAGAGTTGGCACCTGCAGCCAATGTCCAACCGTCTTTCACCTCACCCCCTTGCAAATCAGGCCAGCAGTCTGAGCCCCAAGCCATACAGCAGTCTCTTATTCTTTTTGAGGACTCTGTCAGCAGGGTTTCCCAGGGCCATCCACCTAGCCCTGCCCCAGAAGTGGAAGAGATTGAGTGCAGCGATGCCCAACCACTTATTTCTCAAGATGAGTACATGCAAGGATCATCGCAGCACGTCTCCGATGATGACGAAACGCAGGTGCCAACTGCTGCGGCGTTCAGCATTGTGGAGACCGACAAGGAGGGCAGGGGTGAAGACTGGGTGGAAGATGATGTGGAGGACGATGAGGTCCTCGACCCCACATGGAATGAACGTCATGCAGGTGAACTGAGTAGTTTGGAGGAAGAGGCGGTGGTCGCACAGAGCCACCAGCACAGCAGAAGAGGGAGCAGGGTGCAGAAGCGGAGCGGCCGTGCCCTAGACACTACGCCCGCTACTGCCCAACGCAGCAAGGGAACGAGCGCACCAAAGTCAGCTCAAAGGAGTTCTCTAGCGTGGAAGTTCTTTAGAAAATGTGCTGATGACAGGACACGAGTGGTTTGCACCCTGTGCAATCAGAGCTTGAAGCGAGGCATGAACCTTCTCAACCTGAGCACAACCTGCATGATCAGGCATCTAAGTGCAAAGCACGAGCTGCAGTGGAGTACACACCTTCAAAACCAAGAAACGTCTCTGGCTCATCCTGCTTCCTCTTCTGCTGCAGTCTCGGCCGCTCCAGCCACATCTGTAGTGATACCGGCACCTGCCACCCCGCAAACAGACGATCTGTCAGCAACACCACCACCTGGGTCACCAACAACCATCTCCACAATGTCCCGTGGAAGCGTTCAGCTTTCCATCTCCCAAACACTTGAGAGGAAGAGGAAGTACCCCCCTACCCACCCGCGATCCCTGGCCCTGAATGCCAGCATTTCAAAATTATTGGCCTTTGAAATGCTGTCATTCCGTCTGGTGGAGACGCACAGTTTTAAAAACCTTATGTCGGTGGCTGTCCCACAGTACGTCGTGCCCAGCCGCCACTACTTTTCCAGGCAAGCCATCCCTTCCCTGCACAACCAAGTGGGGGAAAAAATCAGGTGTGCACTGCGCAACGCCATCTGTGCCAAGGTCCACCTAACTACGGATACGTGGACCAGTAAGCACGGTCAGGGGCGTTATATCTCCCTAACGGCACACTGGGTAAATGCAGTGGCGGATGGGCCTGAGGCGGATAGCAATTTGGCGCATGTCCTTCCACCACCGAGGATTGCAGGGCGCTTCAGTTTGCCTCCTGTTCCTAACTCCTCCTACTCCGCTTCCTCATCCTCTACCGCCTCCTCATCCGGACAGCGTAACACCTTCACCACCAACTTCAGCACGGCCAGGGGTAAACGACAGCAGGCAGTTTTACAACTTGCCTGTTTGGGGGACAAACCACACACCGCGCAGGAGTTGTGGAGGAGCATGGAACAGCAGACAAATGAGTGGTTGCTGCCAGCGAGCCTCAAGCCCGGCCTGGTGGTGTGCGATAACGGGCGAAATCTCATAGCAGCTCTGGGCCTAGCCGGTTTGACGCACATCCCTTGCCTGGCGCATGTGCTGAATTTGGTGGTGCAGAGGTTCCTTAAAAACTACCCCGATATGTCAGAGCTGCTGCAGAAAGTGCGGGCCGTTTGTGCGCACTTTCGGCGTTCTCACCCTGCTGCTGCTCGCCTGGCAGCGCTGCAGCGTAACTTCGGCCTTCCCGCTCACCGCCTCATATGTGACGTGCCCACAAGGTGGAACTCCACCTTGCACATGCTGGAAAGACTGTGCGAGCAGCAGCAGGCCATAGTGGAGTTTCAGCTGCAGCACGCACGCGTGAGTCGCTCTGCGGAACAGCACCACTTCACCACCAATAACTGGGCCTCCATGCGAGACCTGTGTGCCTTGTTGCGCTGTTTTGAGTACTCCACCAACATGGCCAGTGGCAATGACGCCGTTCTCAGCTTAACTATCCCACTTCTATGCCTCCTTGAAAAAACAATTCGGGCGATGATGGAAGAGGATGTGGCACAGGATGAGGAGGAGGAGGAGGATGAAGAGGTAACATTTCCAAGGCTTTCAGGGCAGTCATTCGCAAGGGGCTCCGAGGGTGGGTTCCTGCACACGCAAACGCCAGGGACGCAATTGTCCAGCAGGGGCACAGTTCTGGAGGATGAGGAGGATGAGGAGGAGGAGGAGCTGGAGGAGGAGATGGAACCATGTTCACAGCAGGGTGGCACCCAGGCCAGCTCATGGCCATCACTGGTGCGTGGCTGGGGGGATACAGAGGACACGGACCATACACCTCCCACAGAGGACAGCCTTTCGTTGCCTCTGGGCAGCCTGGCACACATGAGCGATTACATGCTGCAGTGTCTCCACAACGACCGCCGAGTTGCCCACATTCTAACTTGTGCTGATTACTGGGTGGCCACGCTGCTGGATCCCCGTTACAAGGACAACGTACCGTCCTTAATTCACTCACTGGAGCGCGATCGCAAGATGCGCGAGTACAAGCGCACGCTGGTAGACGCCATGCTGCTGGCATTCCCATCTGACAGCGGGGCCACAGTGGAAGCACAAGGCAGAGGAGGAGGAGGAGGAGGTCGCCAACGCAACCAGGGCACCGCCAGCACCTCAGAAGGCAGGGTTAGCATGGCCGAAATGTGGAAAAGCTTTGTCAGCACGCCACAACAAACAGCAGCACCAGCAGCTCAGATGGAACGTCTTAGCAGGAGGCAGCATTTTACCAACATGGTGGAGCAGTATGTGTGCACACGCCTACATGTAGTGAATGACGGGTCTGCCCCCTTCAACTTCTGGGTCTCCAAATTGGGCACATGGCCTGAGCTTGCCCTTTACGCCTTGGAGGTGCTGGCGTGCCCTGCAGCCAGTGTATTATCTGAACGGGTATTTAGCACGGCTGGGGGCGTTATAACAGACAAGCGCAGCCGCCTGTCCAGAGACAATGTGGACAAGCTCACGTTCATTAAAATGAACCAGGCATGGATCCCACGGGACTTTTCCGTACCTTATGCAGAATAGCAATGGATACCGACCTTACCCACCCATTGTTCCATTTTTGCTCTTTCTCACTCTTTTGGGGTGTACCCTCATTTAAAATTTGTGAAAAGAAGCAGTGTTGGCTACCTCGTCCTCCTCCTCAGGGCCAGATTAATGTAGGGGCTATTGGAGCTGCAGCTCCAGGCCCCTACCTTTTATATAGGCCCCGGGTTGGCCATATTCACTGTTACCGCTCTTCTGTCACTTGTAAACACAGAAGTCTGGCTTCTATGCTCGCTTCCCCAGGCAGCACCCTCAGAACCTCCCCACACAGCGTGAAGGCCGGACAAGGAGGGACAGTTGGCGATGCATGGATGTGTTTATGGGCTTCAGAGACAGCATCCCATGTTGAATTAGGCATGCATGGCTGCACCCTTCCTCCTCTGGGTGCATGGCAAGGCACGGCCCTAAGGCCCTTCAAAATCCTCAGCACCAAGCCCATGATGCTGTTAATCCGGCCCTGGTCCTCCTCCACCGCCGCTTCCACCTACACCGCCCATAGGTGTGCGCAGCCTATTGCATTAAGGTGTGCACCCCAAAGTTGAAATACACATGCATGTGTTTGCCAGCAGGGAGAGTAATGTATCGGGGCCATGTACCTGTAGGCAAGGAGAAATAGAGCAGAGCAGGTCCCAGGGAGATCTTTCCCATCTCCTCACTGGCAATGCTATGTGCCCTAGGTGATTAGGGTGTGCCCAGGCACACCCAGCACACCCTGTGCGCACGCCTATGTCACCGCCACATCCACCACCACCTCAACCTCCCTCCTACTCCATATGGGCCTCGTCCTTCAGAGATGAAGAAGAACATTGTTTTATTTTTCTGTTTTTTTTTGTTGTTTTAAGTTATTTCCCTATCCACATTTGTTTGCAGAGCACTTGCCATGCTCTTAATTACGTTTTGCTGCCATTTGCAGCACTCTAGCCCTTTCCTTTGGTGTTTTAGAGCCATTTTAGTGCCTTAAAGTTCGGGTCCCCATTGACTTCAATGGGGTTCGGTGTCCGGGAAAAGTTCGGTAAAAGTCCGGGACACGGACCCGGACTTTTTTTTAAAGTTCGGCCGAACCCGTCGAACACGGACATCTAGGTGTCCGCTCAACCCTAAACACGATGCATAATGTTCAATTCACAAAACTTTAAAGTGATAAAAAAATAATTACCCGTGTGCATATTCATTGCTTAATGGCCCTGTAATTTATTTTTTCATACAATTGGTTTTTACTGTGTTTTTCTGCCTCCTTGTAACATCTTTGAGCTCTCAAACCTCTCTTTTTTCCTCCTCACTTTTGTTTTAAAATGAACTCTGCATGTTAGTTGTGGCCACGTGCACTACTCTATACACACTACAGATTCCATAATTCAAGATATAATCCAAGAGAGGGTGGCTACGCTTCTAATTACAGTAGACCAAAGAGAATGAATGTAGCCACCCTCTAACAGGTAGTCAGATCAAAGCAGCAAAAAAAAAAAAAAAAGGGGGGGGGGGGAGAAGATCTGGAGGGGGCTGAGATCAACAGAAGCCACTTTTGGGTGAAGATGTGAAGAATACATACTTGAATAGGATAAATATTTTTTTAACCAGAGTTTAGTGTCACTTTAACATCAGAAAAAGGATATAACACACTAGCTGTCATCACAACATATCAACAAGATATTCCAGAAACCCTCTAGAATTGCCTTTAAATTTTTTTGGATTGGCATCTTTTATATTTAGGGCTCATTTACACCAAAAGCCCTGTTATACCACGGATGCAGGTCTGCGCGGTTAGCCTAGATTCACATGTACAATAAATTGCGAAAGTATTTGGCCCCCTTGAACTTTTTGACCTTTTGCCACATTTCAGGCTTCAAACATAAAGGTATAAAACTGTAATTTTTTGTGAAGAATCAACAACAAGTGGGACACAATCATGAAGTGGAACGGAATTTATTGGATGTTTCAAACTTTTTTAACAAATAAAAAACTGAAAAATTGGGCGTGCAAAATTATTCAGCCCCCTTACGTTAATACTTTGTAGCGCCACCTTTTGCTGCAATTACAGCTGTAAGTCGCTTGGGGTATGTCTCTATCAGTTTTGCACATTGAGAGACTGAAATTTTTGCCCATTCCTCCTATCAAAATAGCTTGCGCTCAGTGAGGTTGGATGGAGAGCGTTTGTGAACAGCAGCTTTCAGTACTTTCCACATATTCTCGATTGGATTCAAGTCTGGACTTTGACTTGGCCATTCAAACACCTGGATGTGTTTATTTGTGAACTATTCCATTGTAGATTTTGCTTTATGTTTTGGATCATTGTCTTGTTGGAAGACAAATCTCCGTCCCAGTCTCAGGTCTTTTGCAGACTCCATCAGGTTTTCTTCCAGAATGGTCCTGTATTTGGCTCCATCCATCTTCTCATTAATTTTAACCATCTTCCCTGTCCCTGCTGAAGAAAAGCAGGCCCAAACCATGATGCTGCCACCACCATGTTTGACAGTGGGGATGGTGTGTTCAGGGTAATGAGCTGTGTTGCTTTTACGCCAAACATAACGTTTTGCATTTTTGCCAAAAAGTTTGATTTTGGTTTCATCTGACCAGAGCACCTTCTTCCACATGTTTGGTGTGTCTCCCAGGTGGCTAGTGGGAAACTTTAAACAACACTTTTTATGGATATCTTTAAGAAATGGCTTTCTTCTTGCCACTCTTCCATAAAGGCCAGATTTGTGCAGTATACGACTGATTGTTGTCCTATGGACAGAGTCTCCCACCTCAGCTGTAGATCTCTGCAGTTCATCCAGAGTGATCATGGGCCTCTTGGCTGCATCTCTGATCAGTCTTCTCCTTGTATGAGCTGAAAGTTTAGAGGGATGGCCAGGTCTTTGTAGATTTGCAGTGGCCTGATACTCCTTCCATTTCAATATTATCACTTGCACAGTGCTCCTTGGGATGTTTAAAGCTTGGGAAATCTTTTTGTAGCCAAACCCGGCTTTAAACTTCTCCACAACAGTATCTTGGACCTGCCTGGTGTGTTCCTTGTTCTTCATGATGCTCTCTGCTCTTTAAACGGACCTCTGAGACTATCACAGTGCAGGTGCATTTATACAGAGACTTGATTACACACAGGTGGATTCTATTTATCATCATTAGTCATTTAGGTCAACATTGGATCATTCAGAGATCCTCACTGAACTTCTGGAGAGAGTTTACTGCACTGAAAGTAAAGGGGCTGAATAATTTTGCACGCCCAATATTTCAGTTTTTTATTTGTTAACAAAGTTTGAAATATCCAATAAATTTCATTCCACTTCATGATTGTGTCCCACTTGTTGTTGATTCTTCACAAAAAATTACAGTTTTATATTTTTATGTTTGAAGCCTGAAATGTGGCAAAAGGTTGAAAAGTTCAAGGGGGGCGAATTCTTTCGCAATGCACTGTATGCTGGCACAGGGATTGCGTGTAAATCGCATGCTTTTCCACAGCAAAAAAAACATGCTGCTCTTAGACACCTGGGATGCCTTTAATTCTTAATCACACACACAAAACCACAGTGGGTTTTCCCATGCTGGGAAATGCATAACACTATGTGGTTTCTCTGCGGCTGCGATTTTAGAAAAGGTAGAGGGACCCTATTTCTGTGTTTTCCAGCAGGTACAGCAATCCATTCAAATAAAAGGGCTGCTGTGCCAGCGCAAACGCAGCCGCAGGGTAACCGCAATAATGTGAACCTAGTCTAAAGGAAGCAGTGACAATATGTTGCAAATGTTGCACTGCGCGGTTTACTTTTTACAGCTTTACTGAGATGTCACAAAGGGGTGGATTTACTAAAACTGGAGAGTGCAAAATAGGGTTGCCATCTCATCCCTTTAATCCAGGACACATGAATTACACAGGTTCTGAGGCTAATATAATGCACATAAGGACACTAAGTGAGTTGAATTACCACCTTAACCACTTCCCGACCACCCGCCGCCTTTTTACTGCGGCAGGGTGTCTCTCCTGAGCAAACCAGCATAGACCTACGTCGGTCGCGTGCGGGAAGCTAGGGGGCGAGCAGGCGCCACCGCCGGCGCATTCCCTCCCCCACCTGGCAGCGGGGAAGGCAATGCACGGGTTAGGCGGCAATCGGATTGCCGCCTGACACCCATGATCGCTCCCCGCTGAGAGAGAAGAACGGTCAGCTGTTGTAAACACAGCCGACCGTCCTTCTCCCTGAAATGATCACAGAGCTCATGTGATCCTTCTATATAGGATCACATGTCTCTATGGTCATTTCATAAGTCACGCCCCCCCCACAGTTAGAATCACTCCCCTAGGCTCACATTTAACCCATTGATCACCCATAGGGTTAACCCCTTCCCTGCCGGTGTCATTATTACAGTAACAGTGCATATTATTAGCACTGATTACTGTAGTAATGTCACTGGTACCCCCAAAAGTGTCAAAAATGTCAGTTAGGGGTCTGATCTGTCCTCCGCAACGTCGCAGTCCCGCAAAAAATCGCAGATCGCTGCCATTACTAATAAAAAAAAAACAATAAAAAATGACATAAATCTTTCCCGTAGTTAGTAGATGCGATAAATTGTGCAAACCAATCAAAATACGGCTATTGCGATTTTTTTTTACCAAAAATATGTAGCAGAAAACAAATTGGCCTAAAATGTTAAAAAATGTTGATTTTTAATTTTTTTTTTGAGAATATCAAATAACAGAATGTGAAAAATATTGTTTTTTTTTTTTTCAAAATTGTCGCTCTTTTTTTGTTTATAGCGCAAAAAAAAAAATTAAAATTGCACAGGTGATCGAATACCACCAAATACCACCAAAATATAGCTCTATTTGTGGGAAAAAAGGACATCAATTTTTTTTTTTTTGGGTACAGCGTCGCACGACTGCACAATTGTCCATTAAAGTAACGCAGTGCCGAATCGCAAAATAGGGCCTGGTCATTAAGGGGCAAATCCTTCCGGTCTTAAAGTGGTTAATCAGCCACAGAACTTGTGTAATTAATGTGTGTCCTGGTTTAAAGTGATGAAGTGGTAACCCTAGTGCAAAATCTGGTGCAGCTCTGCATAAAAACCAATCAGCTTCTAGGTTTTAGCCCTGCTTCACATTGAACGCAGCTGAACTTGCACAATTTCAAACCTACATTTCAGTGCGTGTTCGGGGGCAATTTAAAAGACATCTGTACGGGTTCATGCACAGATGTCGATTGAAGTTGCCTCGGAAGTCGCTAAAAGTAGTGAAGGAACTTATTTTGGGAATCAGTGAAATGTTGCACCGATTGGGACACTACTGCGATTTGGTATGCGATTTGAATGGGGGCTTATTGTCAAAGTTTACTTGAACAAGCATAATTTAGATGCTGATAGGATACAATGCACAGCTGCACCAGATTCTGAGTGCACCAGTTTTAGTAAATCTCCCTTAAAATGACGTTTAATTCATCTTTATTCTCTGAAATGCATCAAAAAATGCTGCACTGAAAAAAGTAGAGAATGTCCTACTTTTTTCACCACGCACCACAGTGGATTAAATTGAGCTTACAGAACTGAGGGGAAATTGGCTGGTCTATGTATTGAGACCGCGATGGGCAAGGCTGCCCAGCACAGTCCAATGCATATGGTGTGAAGAAGGCTGCGTTACATTTAACACCATTGACTGAATATAAACAGAAAATTTGTTGTTCATTCTGAGCATACAGGGACATGCAATAGTTAAATGAGACTATAAAGCACAGTAAAAGAAATCTTTAAGGTTAGTTTATGTACAAGGTACAAAAGTGCAGCTTGATAGTATATAGTTGCTTCTGTTAGCTTAACACCAGCAATCACCAGTACTATAAATACACCTTATACCTGTAATAAATAAATGTTTTCTTGCAAGATTAATACTTACCCACTCAAGTATCATAAGAAGGTCTGGAAAAGTAGTAAATGTTTTCAATCCTGTTGGCAATGGAGAGATGTCCCCATACACAGGTGCTGCAGTAGTGGATGCCATTGTGTCTACTCTGCTAACCTGTGAGTTGCAACTACAGGAGATAGAATGTATTAAAAAGATCCCTGTTGAATAGTGGTATACAACTGCAATAGGTTCAAAGCTAATTACCCACTTCTTTCTCCACCTTGAAGGGGTGGTTAGCCAACCCCACCACTCCCTTAGCAATTCAGTGCCCTGAGTGTGCTGGGAAAGTAGAGGAGGAACGATAGTCTGGACATACAAGAAATTCAAGATCTATTAAATACCTGACAGGTGTTCTACTCAGCTGTACTGCGGCCAAAAGGCTGATAAAACTGCACCTATATAGTATATTAAATTATACCATATCACTTGTATGTATTTTTAAGAATTTAGAGAACTCAAAATTTAAAAACATTGCCATCATTTATAGTTTTAACTATAACCTACACACTATGCTTTGTCAGTTTCTGAAGCTGGGAAAGTTGCAGATGAACCAATCAGCTGATCTCTGAAAGCAGACATTCAGACCAGTTGTCCCACTTGTCAGGATATGTAGCACTGAAAGGAACACACACTTTCCATTTTTGTGAGTGGACTTTCTGTATGCACAGGGACCAGTGCAAGAAAAAGGTTAACTAGTGCCTAGGGCGAAGATGGGGAAACTGTGGGCCCACCCCCGGGCCCACCCCCCCCCAGCACCCCATGCCCCCTTGACTTGCCCCCCCCTCCCCGTAGGATGGGGGACAATAGTGGGAAGGGCCAAAATAATTGTAATGTTTGTGGTATGCAAATAAATAGCAGCGATAAAAAAATGTCCCCGAGTCAGCAGTGTCACTGGAGGGAAAAAATGTCTCTGCGTCAGCAGTGCCAGCAGAAGAAAAAAATGTCCCTGAGTCGGTGGGGGTCACTGGAAGAAAAAATGTCCCTGTGTTGGTAGTGTCACCGAAAAGAAAAAAATATCCCTACATCATTGCAAAGCCCATCCCCAGTACAGAACTCTTCATTCAACCCTGACCCCCCCCCCCCCCTCCTCACCACAAAGCTCACCTCCCCTTTAGCACAGAACATCTCCTCCTCCCCCCCCAGTACACAGGGCTCCACCCTCCTCCCTCTCCACCCAGTACACAGAGCTCCTCTCTCCTCCCTCTCCCCTAGTACACAGGGCTCCTCCTCCCTCTTCCCCAGTACACATTGCTTCCTCCTCCTCCATCTCCCCCCTTTCCCCTATACACATAGCTCCCCCCAGTACACAGAGACCCCACCTCTCCCCACAGTACACTGAGTTTTCCTCTCTTTCCCCCCAGTACACAGAGCCCCCTTCCTCCCTCTCCCCCCAGTACACAGAGCCCCCTTCCTCCCTCTACCCCTAGTACAGAGCCCCTCCTTCTACCTTTCCCCCCCAGTACACAGAGCATCTCCCTCTTCCTTCTCCCCGAGTACTCAGAGCTCCCACTCCTCCCCTCCTCTCCCACTCTTCCCCCAGTACACAAGGCCCTCCCTGCTCCCCCTTCCTCTAGTACACAGAACTTTCCCCTCCTCCCTCTCCCACAAGTTCACAGAGCCCCCCTCTTTCCTCTCCCCCTAATCTACAGAGCCCCCCTCCTCTCCAGTACAAAGAGCCCCGCACTCCTTCCTCTCCCCCCTGTACAGATCTCCCTCTTCTCTCTCTCCCCCAGCACACAGAGCTCCCCCCTCCTCCCTCTCCCACAAGTTCACAGAGCATCCCCCTCTTCCTTCTCCCCGAGTACTCAGAGCTCCAACTCCTCCCCTCCTCTCCCACTCTTCCCCCAGTACACAAGGCCCTCCCTGCTCCCCCTTCCTCTAGTACACAGAACTTTCCCCTCCTCCCTCTCCCCCAAGTTCACAGAGCCCTCCTCTTCCCTCTCCCCCTAATACACAGAGGCCCCCCTCCTCTCCAGTACAAAGAGCCCCGCACTCCTTCCTCTCCCCCTTGAATAGAGCTCCCCCTTCTCTCTCTCCCCCAGTAAACAGAGCTCCCCCTCCTCCCTCTTTCCAAAGTAGAGAGCTCCCCCTAGTACACAGGGCACCAAGTACACAGGGCCCCCCAGTACTCAGAGCCCCCTCAGTACACAGAGCCCCCTAGTATTTATAACCCCCTCTAGTACGCAGCTCTCCTAGTCCACAGAGCATCCCCAGTACACAGAACCCCCAGTGCAGCTAGTTATGTAGGCCTGCGGGGCATTGCATTGAGAGAGAGCTGTCACTTATAAGCACAGAATCCAGCATACTCATACCCCCCTACACAGAGCTCCCCCAGTATTCAGATCTCTGAAAGTACACAGAGCCCCCCAGTACACAGAGAACTCCTAGTACACAGAGCCCCCCAGTACAGCTAGTTATGCAGTCTTGCTGGGTACTGCACTGAGGGGGCGCTGTCACTTATAAGTACAGAATATAAAGCTGTTTCTGTGTTTACAAGTAACAGTGGCCAGCAGGGAACACAGAGCTAGTGCCAGGGGTGCTGTGAGCTGACAGGAGTGACACTGCAGTCACGCTTGTCAGTGTGATGCAGGGAGACGGGAGCTTCCAATGCGCCCCCAATTCTCCACATAGAGCCGGTGCCCAAGACACACACCCCTAGGCAGCAAGATACTGCCTAAAGAATGCATTTAATTGTCAAGGGAGTGTTTCCATTTAGGCACACATATAGATGCATAAATAGGGTTTGTTTTTTCAGCATGAATGTGGCGGAACTTCTGGCAGCCCTGTCTTCTCCAGTCTTTCACTGTAAATATAGAAGCCGGTAGAGAAAGCTTTATGCACTACCCACTTCCTGTACCTGCTTCTGTGTTTACAGCGACAGTGCATCTCTTCCAGCAGCTCAGGCATGCTGCTGAGCCACCAGCCTAGCTGCTTCTGTGGATTTACCCCTGGCACTCTCAGGTAAGTGGTGGGAGGCTCTGTACTGTGTGGAGGTGTTCTGTAGTTTTGGGGGGAGCTTTGTACTGTGTGACGAGAAAGCTCTGTATTGTTTGGGGGGGGGGCAGTACTGTGTGTGGGGGCTCTGTTATGTATGGGGGGAGGATCTGTACTGCTGAGGGCTCCATACTGTGTGGGGTGATCTGTACTGCTGAGGGCTCTGTACTGTGTGTATGTGTGTGTGTGTGTTGGGGCTCTGTACTGTGTGTATGTGTGTGTGTGTGTGTTGGGGCTCTGTACTGTGTGTATGTGTGTGTGTGTGTTGGGGCTCTGTACTGTTTTGAGGGATCTGTACTGTGTGTGTGGGGGGGGGGGAGAGTTCTGTATTGTTGGGGGCTCTGTACTGTGGTGGGAGCTTTCTACTGTCTGGTGGACGCTCTTTACTGTGTGAGGGGGCTCTGTACTATTAGGAGGAGCACTGTAACTGTGTGTGCGTGGGGGGGGGGGGGGCTCTGTACTGTGGTGGGAGCTCTCTACTGTCTGGTGGACGCTCTTTACTGTGTGAGGGGGCTCTGTACTATTAGGAGGAGCACTGTAACTGTGTGTGCGTGGGGGGGGGGGCTCTGTACTGTCAGAGGGCTCTGTACTTTTAGGGAGAGCTCTGTACTGGGGGGATGGGGGGTGGGCAGAGAGGTTTGTACTGCGGAGAGGCGATCTGTACTGGAGGGGTGGGGGAGTGCTCTTTAATATGCACTTTTGAATCATGTAAGGGATGGGAGAACTTGCACCTATTATGCAGGCATTGTGGATTAGATTTGAAACAAAATAGTTCATAAGGCCACAGGATATATGTCCTTCTTTTTATGTTATAGTGATATAGTAGGTTACTCATTGATCTAGAATCACTAGCAACCTATGTCAGAACAATCGCCTAATGAGTGAGTGCAGAAGCATTGGTGCCACCTAATGAAAGCTAAGTAGGTGGCACTAGAACAACATCAAAACTTAGCAGTCAAATGTGTGGTTGATCTATTAGCTATTTGACCTGGGGATAGGGTTCTTCTTTGTGTGGGCAGGTGCAGCCTACTTTCTCCACTGCAGGTGGCACTCTCTGCAGCAGCACTGTTGCTGGAGAGGAAGTCAAGAGGAACAGGGTTTCTGCATGGTTTTGTGGGTCGCTTGGGAAGCTATCCTTTTGAATGCTGCCACCCCATGTTAATCTGGTTTGCCATCTTGTGTCAGGCAGAGCCTATGTAAGGCCCTGACTTCCGGGTTTGGCATGCATTTTGAGAGTGGGCAGTGTAGAGAAAGTAAAACCCTGCCTGTTAGGGAAAGTGTTAGCGAAAAGGTTCCTGATGAGGAGGGAAATCGCAGGGTCTGCGACTCCTCTGGACATTTTCCCAATTGGCTATGAGATGGCAAGGCTGCGTTATGCCCTCTTTACGGGTGCTGTCAGTCTGGCTGAGCATCGCTCCATTCATATTGCTGAAAACTGTGAGTGCACCCAGTTGGGCGGTCTTTCCTCCGGGTTTTCTTGTGAACTGTATCTGCATACTTCAATACAAGTTCTTAACTGCACCCACCTGTATGAATTATTGTAACCGCACCATGCTGCACACCATCTAAACTCATAGTTGCAAATATGAGCGGGCCGCAAATTGGAGCCCAGATAGGAACCTCATCCATGCTGTATTGAAAAGCAACAGTTTCCAGATCATTCTGTGTATGTTGTTTCAGAAGACCAGGTAGGGCTTCACAAGAATTTAACAATAGGGTCTGCTGAGACCTTGTATCTTTGGTGCAGACTCCCTTTCATCGCCATCCATTTCTCAAATTCTGGATGCTCCACCATAGTGGTACTTTAGATTGAGACTCATTTTCCATATCAGGGGGTTCAGCATGTGCAGCCTTCCCCTGCTTCAGGAGACTTGGATCCTCCTGTTAAGGATTCTTCACCTTTGTATGGTGAGGTGGATGGTGGGGCCTGCTTCCAAGCTAGGGCCACCAGACTAAACAATCGAAGTTTTGCTGGTTTTTATTACTGTTTCTCAAAATATATGTGTTTCTTTTTTCCGTTTCAAAGATTTTATTGGAGTTAACAAATGTAGTACAACGTTTAACATACACTGGAGAATTACAGAGATACAACTAATAACCCATAGGGTACAGAGAGCAAACAATAAAGTAACAAACAGTCGTAACCTCAGGAAAACATATGTGTTTCTTTTTTATGCTGAGGACTGCATTCCATGAAGAATGTGAAGTGTAGGCAGGTGTTGGGCCATAGTTTACCCGCTTATTTGAAGGTGGCCTTGTGCTGCTTCTTCAGGATGCCAATCAACCATTGGGGAACAATAAGCCCCCTATTATGGGCTACAGGAGGACAGCTTGGGGAAGGCGGCATCTCTTATTGGATGCTCAAATCCCATGAGATTTGGCAGACCTCTTGACACAGAAGTCTTAAATAGTAGTTTCTGCATCATTCAGCACATCTACAGTGTTGGAGTAGGTCAGGGTCCTTCTTGCTGGGGAGATAGTAGGAGAAGTAGGACAGATACCAGATGAGGAGGAAAAAAATAGGTTTACCCTTCTGCTGGCTTCTTGGCACTGCCTCGCACCATCAGCTGGGTAAACTTCAAGGACTGTGGGGATCTCAGGGGGACCCAGTATTCTGGATTCCTCCTCCAAGGGAAGTGCTCCTCAGGAATTCTCTGGTATGCAAGCTCATATTATATTGCTATTGAACTACCTTGTTGACTGACATTGCCTTTCTGCTTGAAGAAGTGTGCAACCTGCAACAAATGTGGTGTCATTTATGCAACCTCCTTTATTTCTATGATCAGTAAACTTCTACAAAGTAAAGTTACATTTAGTGTATGTATTAGCATGTGTTGACCACATTTGTGCATGGGCCCATACAACACAATACAGTATAGTTGTGATCAGACCTGTAAAAATATGTACAATTTATGAATCTAAAGCGTTATTTTTTTATTTTATTTTTTTTTTTTACGTTTGTGTCCATGAGCCATTACAGTCTACTCTTAAAATGTATGTAATCAAATTTTTTTTTTACATTTTGGATAGAGTAGGGAAGATTTAGAACCACTGTCAAGTATTTATTTCTGTCTTTTTAAAAGCTGGTAAATCCATCCTCCCTACTTGTCCTGGTGACCATTGATCACAAGGCATAAAGTGATAATTGTAACCTAAAAAGGAAGTAAGGGAAATTTTCAAAGGTGGTCACCCATTGTGTTGGCAGACAGAAAGGGATATATCTTAATTTTGAGATTTTCTTTTTCTCTCACTCCGATTGTATCTTCAGAGCAGGAAGTGAAGAAAAACCTTCCCCAGAGGGGACACACAGCAAAAATTAAACTGATATGGTATTTATCCCCACTCACTCTATCCAAAACTCCAAAAAAAGCATATGTATTTATATATATGAGGGTACTTCAAAAAGTTTCTGCACTTTTTTAACTAAATTATACACTGTATATAAAAGTGCAGAAACTTATTGAAGACCATATATTGTATCTACAGTATATATATATATATATATATATATATATATATATATATATATATATATATATATATATATTGTAAGCATGCCCACAAAGCCCTACAATGCAATTTGTACACCCCTGTATTTATAGGTACCTGTATTGTATTCTTTGACATGTATGAGGGACTGCATTTACTTCAACATTCAGAACTGCACCCGGTGTTTATGAGGGAGCTCTATGGCATATTGGAGGTCAATTTACTCAAACATAAGGTAAGTACGGTCACTGATGGTATCTGTAATTTCATGTTATTGCTGCTTTGTATATCACGAGAAGTTTACTCTAAGATCATTGACAATAGAAATGAGCAATGTCCATGACTACATTCACCTATTACATGAAGCAGAATAAGGAAAGCTTTTGCTAACTAATGAAAGTAAAGGTTAAAGTACAGGCTCTGTTCACACCTGAATGGAAATTGGATATAGGAGATGGCGCTCAGTGTGCATATAGTAATAAACCCCAATATGGACTTAGATGGATAGTCTCATAAGTACTTTATTAAGATGATCCAAGGGTAAAGCATATTATGAATAAAACAAGGTCAGTCCTACCACCCCTTGTAGCCTCTGGACATTCACACCGATGGTAATGTGATCCTGTAGGAGACCGGTGGATGATGTTAAGAGCCGGTTGTCAGGTGGGGTCGCAGGCAGGAGAGCTCGGTTGGTCTGATGTGCGGCCGCTTCCTCAGACCGGAGCTTCTGTGTTACGCTCCCTCGGCACCCGACAAGAGCCTCGGGAGTCGCGCTTTGATGACGTCACTGCACGGGACCGAAGATCCACAGCCAGCCGGCTTGGAGGAATACTAGGATGTCAGCACGGATGGGGGACTGGTTGAGTTTGCTTCTGAAGAGCCTCCCGATCGCCACAACGACATGTTTCGCTACAATAGTAGCTTTATCAAGTTCCATCGGTGTGAATGTCCAGAGGCTACAAGGGGTGGTAGGACTGACCTTGTTTTATTCATAATATGCTTTACCCTTGGATCATCTTAATAAAGTACTTATGAGACTATCCATCTAAGTCCATATTGGGGTTTATTACTATATGCACACTGAGCGCCATCTCCTATATCCAATTTCCATTACATGTTCTATGCTGTCTTACATCAGGAATTGGGCGAACAGTGTTGCTATTCCCATATACCTTCAATACATGAACTTTACAGGTTTTTGTATATTTTCTGTGAAGGGACATTCCAGGATTTCATCATTTTGGAGTAGCGCCAGAACTTTTTGGTAATAATTATCTGTTCACACCTGAGCATTCCCAGCATCCAATTCATATGACAGGAGAGTGTAATGAAACCCTCCCCCACAGGGGACACACAGCAAAAATGGAGCCAGTTTACACAGCTCTGGGGTGGCCGCGGAGCACACTGCAGAAGGATCCTGTGTGTCTTTGGCTCTTTTTAGGTCTGAATTCAGGCAAAAATTCGGACCTGATCAGCCTCTGAAATGGTGAACAGAGACACACTGGACCCCCTGCTGCAAGCCGCTCTACAAATAGTGTGAACCCAGCCTTACCTGTCAGAACTGAATGCATAATTGTAGCTAGAATGGTGTGCCTGAGGCCAAGATTCTGGTGGACCCTGGTCACCATTACTAACAGATTTTTAACCATACCCTCCTCTTTCCATCCTCCCTGGCCAATCTTCACTTTGGCAGTATCTGAGATGCCCATCAGACATGTGCCAGCATCCAAGTCACTTTCTGTTCTGGCAAATGAAACGCACCGTGGCCAACCTAGCAGGAAGTTAGAATGCTGAACACCGCCAAACTGAAGGGAAGAGCCCACATGGGAAAGGGGAGGCAGAGAAAATGAGGGGCAGGCTGGTGGCCTGAATGGAAAAATAGAGGCATAAGAAATGGGCAGCGTGTGGAGTCGCATCCCACATGGCAGAAATGTTACTCACACCACAGGGTGCACTGGCATAGTGTCCTCCTGTAATAGAACTCCAATTTGGGACATTTAGGACCCAAGGTTTGGTATTTTGCCACAGTAGAGACTACCCATGTTCGGACATCAAAGTGGCCGGTAAGGGGTGAGTGTTTTTTACTCACTGGCTGTGAGTTCTCGAAAACAAAAAATGAAATGAGTTGTTGTTGATTTGAAACATCTTAACAATATATTTGTCTATTATGGAGATTTAGTAAAATTGGAAAGTGGGTATGGTCCTGCTCTGTAAGATAGATTGTAGGTTAATTGAAGCTTTTAATTTATTGTTGTTAATCTTATTTTATATGATGTGTGTGCATTTTAGACTATCTAAAATAAAATAAAAATCCATGGCAACTGTGGATCTGGGGTATGCTGTCCCAGCCAGTGTATGCTGTGAATGCTGTCTACCCACTTGAGGGGAAAGCTCTCTGGTGAGTAAAGCAAAAAAGGGGGAGCAAGGGTTGAAGCACCAGCACGACACACAATTTTCTGAATATACACGGCTGTTGAAGCACTTTGATTAACACCTGTCACTTTATTTGCAAATCAATTATATATGGACTTATTAAACTGTTAAACTTGTGGAAATATACTTTAGCACCTTTGTATATGTTTACGGACTTATTATACTGCTAAACTTGTGGATACATATTTTAGCACCTTTGCACATGTTTATGAATTTATCACAGCTTGGATCTATAAATAATGTTATTTTAATGTAATAGTTTTTGCTCATATATCAATGAAGGATTAGCATTTAGTACACATTTGTGATTTGCAGCACTTGGCACTTTTATGGTACTTAACTGGGAATTAGTGTCTGTTGTTAACAACACATTATCACATAGTTACATAGTTAGTAAGGTGGAAAAAAGACATCAGTCCTTCCACACACACACACACATCCAACCTATGTGTGTGTGTGTGTGTTTGATGTTAAAGGTACATTGTATACCCCTTTATGTTGTGGTCTTTAAGGTGCCCGTCTAATAGTTTTTTGAAACTATCAATGCTCCCTGCTGATACCACTGCTTGTGGAAGAGAATTCCACATCCTCACTGCTCTGACAGTAAAGAACCCCCTACATATTTTAGGGCTAAACCGTTTTTCCTCTAGTTTTAGTGAGTGGCCATGTGTCTTATTGTATTCCCTTTCCCTAAAAAGTTTGTTCCTTATGCTCGAGTCACCAGTACAGTATTTATACATTGATATCATATCCCCTCTCAAGCGTCTCTTCTCCAGAGAGAATAAGTTCAATTCTTGTAGTCTTTCCTCATAGCTGAGATCCTCCATTCCCCTAATTATTTTTGTTGCCCTTCTCTGGACTCTCTCCAGTTCAAGCACATCCTTCCTGAGGACCGGTGCCCAGAACTAGACGGAATACTCCAGATGTGGCCGGTCCAGAGTCTTGTAAAGTGGGAGAATAATCTCTTTATTTCTGGAGTGAATCCCCTTTTTTATACATGCCAGTATTCTATTGGCTTTGCTTGCAGTGGCTTGACATTGCATGCCACTGCCAAGCCTGTTGTCCACTAGGACCCCCAGGTCCTTTTCCATCTTAGATTCACCCAGAGGTCCCCCCCTAGCGAGTAGCTTGCGTTCGTGTTTCTGAAACCCAAATGCATTACCTTACATTTTTCAACATTAAACCTCATCTGCAATGTAGTTGCCCACCCCATTATTTTGTTCAGGTCTGCTTGTAAGGTTACCTTGTCCTGCATAGAAGTTATTGCCCTGCTTAGTATAGTATCATCCGCAAATACTGAGATTGTGCTGGATATCCCCTCCTCTAGATCATTTATTAATAAATTAAACAGGATTGGTCCCAGGACAGATCCTTAAGGGACCCCACTTTCCACACTCGCTCAATCCAAGTACTCCCCATTTATCACCACCCTCTGGACTCTCCCCTGGAGCCAGTTCTCTATCCAGGTACTCACCCTGTGGTCCATACCTATGTACCTTAATTTGTACAGTAAGCATTGTGGGGAACTGTGTCAAATGCCTTGGCAAAGTCCAGATACTCCACATCCACAGGCTTTCCTTTGTCTAGATGGTAGCTCACTTCATCGTAGAAGGTTAATAGATTGGTCTTGCAAGAACGATTTTTCATGTAACCATGCTGATTACTACTAATAATACCATTTTCATTACTAAAGTCTTGTATATAGTCCCTTAACATCCCCTCCAAAATCTTGCAGACTACTGATGTTAGGCTGACCGGCCTATAGTTACCCGGGATATAAAGGCCCTTTACAGTTTCATCTTGCATACACAGTACCAATCAATAAACCTTAATCTATCTTACAGAGCAGCACCATGCACACTTTCCAATTTTACTAAACTGAGACTCTACCCTGGTAGTTGTTTTAGTGGAGGCAGTAGCTTTTTACATATTGAAATAGAATTCACATAACCACTGCGCGGAACCATTTTAGTTTTTCTTTATGATGCATTATACAAAAAATAGTTCAAACTAATTTTCGAAAAAACTAACACTTGGCCGTGATAGCAAACGATATTGCCATCATGTAAAGACTGATCGTTCAATGGACATAAATGAATCAGTTTTTTGTTGGTTTTTTCACATATACCCAGTGCAAACTGTTTGGACGAGAAACACATTACCCTTTCAATCTATCGTTTGTTCGGCAGAACATTTCCAAGCTTGTCCTTCATTTTTTTGGCTCAAAAATGTAACAACTCATTACAGATTTGTGCCTATTAACTGGTCGAAAAAAAGACTGTCCAAATGACTGAATTTTGGCAGATTTTTTCGTTTATTTTAAGGCCAGCATTACTCTCACATGCTATCCAGGTGACAGGTCCCAGGGAGAATAGGAAGCACATGAAAATCTCTGTAACAGGAATAGAGACAGAAATTAAAACTATGCAAAGGTTCTATACAAAAAATACTATAATATTAAAATACTATACAAAAGTCGTCATTGTGTTAAAAAAAAAAAAAAAAAAAAAAAGCTTTGGCTGGACTTTTTTCCCCATTTGTTTAGTTCAATAAAATATTACATAGCCTAAATATTTAGCCTAGGTTCACACTAGCCACAGTTCTGATGCATAATCATGTGTTGATCAGTGCATTTGTGTAACCTACTTTTGCACATTTCTACATGTGTTTTTGAAACATTTCATGCTTCATGCTTTTCTGTAGGAGAAAACTGGTTGTTGAACACAAAACCCTGCCACAAACACACTACAAAATGTACATTCATTTTTTCATGCACTTCCATTGAAGTCTTTAGGGCCAAAAGCACTATGCTGCACCAAAATAGGCACCTACACCTTTTTAAAAATCGCACTGCACCATGTTGCATTGATGTGATTGGCCACCATAAGGAATAATGGGATTTACATTATCAGGCAGCAGATGCAGCAAAAATTGCACTAGTATGAAGAAGACCTAAATATTTGCAATATGCATCAAGCAAGTAGAGTGCTGTTTACAGATTTACTAAGCTAATCCTAACTGCTTTGCTGCAAAAAGAGAATTCTTAATAACTTATGTCCAAATTACACAGACAGCTAAAGAAGCTAGAGGATATCTTTATAGAATTTCAGTTACTGTGAGATTGTAACTTTTTAAATCCCCTGTCATTAGTACACCCTATATTATTTGTATAATAAAGATTTTAGATAAATAGTAACAAAGACCTAAAACATCAGTTTTATCCTCTAAACCAAGAAATATTTAAAATAAAATTACAGTCTACATTTAAGAGGAATTAAGTGGGTTTTTTTTCTTTATTATGTTTAGAACTAAACATTTTTGTATTTTTTTGTATTTATTACTATTGGGTGTATATTAAATATTGTGTGTTAAAGTTAATCTATTGTATATATTACTGCAACCAGCAAGTGGTAAGATTCTGGGGGAATATATTTTTTGGAGTTTTAAAAGTCCGCACTGTTAAAAACAGCCTGAATATCAGGTATCCTAGAAAGTCATAAATAATTTATTTAGAGGAGAAATATGACCCCTTCCCCTTTCCTAGCAGGAACTGTCATTTGTGTTTTTCTGGGGTCAGCAATTTGTTACTGTTACTCTTTCTGTAATTATTTCTAAACGATGTGAAGTGATGCTAATTGTGCAGGGTACTGTAAGCTTCTGATCCCTCTTGTGTCTTTTACTAACCCTACATCATTGCTAACAATAAGGCTTCCCTGTTTCTGTGAAGTTATCAACCTGCCTGTATCATAATGTGCTTGCCACATGTACAGCCGCGTGTACAGGGGTTATGCATTTTCTTTACATTGACACCAAAAACTTACATTGAAGAAACATTTTCCTCGTATTGCTAAATAACAAAATTCCACAATGAAAGTCAAAATTTTTATTTTATGCTGTGAAGCTCACACTTATTTTTGGTGTTTTTCTTTTTTGATGGTTGGAGCAAAATCTTCAGAAAAATTACAAATGAAATAATCCTCACACTGTAGTATGTTGTAGAGCCACCTTACACAGCAATACTAACTTTAAAGCAAATGTCAAGCTGGGCAAAGCAACAGGTTCATTTTAATGCTCTCCATTGCATCATCACATACTCTTCATTGCATCCTTGTTGTTTCCTTCAGCTTCCAGGATCAAGGTAAGACACTGTAGGCTCCGAGTCACACTAGTTATGGCTTACATAGGGCCAAGGACTCTCTTCACACCCTTCAGAGCAGCTCAGGGCTGAGAGCTGAGGGCCAAGTGTGTGGGTTGTGTCAAGCTCTGCTTGTTCTTGCCCCACTTTCCCATCTGCGATTGCTGCTTTACCCAATCAAAGGCAAAGGCAGAGACCAGAGCTGCTGCATTGCACACTGGGACATGTAGTCCCTTGGAAAGATTGCTGCACTCTGAAGGATGGCGCTCCTCCCGCGGTCTGCCTCCCGCTGTGTCTAATCAGCCAAAACCGCAGAGCACAGTGCATTGGGGAGTGCTTGACGTGCGAACATCCTGCAGAGCGCCCTGCTAATTTGGGTGTTCGCCGAACAGAAGAACAGGCGATGTTCAGCCGAACTTCTGCTCAGATTGAACTCTTCGCCCAACTCTATCCACAACCACCTATCCAGTGTTTCCCACTACTATACCCAAATAGCTGAGTGTGCCTCGCCGTGCACTCTGCATGGGCTCCATATGTGCACTCATTTAACTCTCAAACTTCTGTACCTTTGTACAGAATGGGGAAACTCTGCAGTGCAATCCACTCCTGTTGTTATGGGAGACAGAGGCCGTACCATCTATAACAGGTACACCCTACCGACAGGCTGCTTGTTACACTTCCGTCACTCTTGGCAACTACTTGTGATTTCAGGTTACTTTGTTCTACACTGATGTCTTCATACCCCAGTGTGTTAAAGACTCACTCAGTGAACTAAATGTGTGCTGGTTACTTACTACACCTCTTTAGTAACTTCAGACCAGGCAAGGATAATGTTTCAAATGCTTTACTTAATAAAAGTGAAAAAGTAGACATTTTACAGTCCAACTATTAAAACATGATACTTCACCATTCTTAACTATAACTACAGGCTGATGAAAGTCTGCAGTGCAATCCACTCCTGTTGTTATGGGAGACAGAGGCCGTACCATCTATAACAGGTACACCCTACCGACAGGCTGCTTGTTACACTTCCGTCACTCTTGGCAACTACTTGTGATTTCAGGTTACTTTGTTCTACGCTACTGTCTTCATAACCCAGTGTGTTAAAGACTCACTCAGTGAACTAAATGTGTGCTGGTTACTTATTACACCTCTTTAGTAACTTCAGACCAGGCAAGGACAACGTTTCAAATGCTTTACTTAATAAAAGTGAAAAAGTAGACATTTTACAGTCCAACAATTAAAACATGATACTTCCCTATTCTTAACTATAACTACAGGCTGATGAGATGCCCCGGCATACCTATAAAAGTGCATTCCAGTGTCCACAGTCCGTTACAGGCTCTCTCAAACAAGTGTAGGTTCTTTAGAGACATACTCCACTGCTGGTATCTTCTGGTCAAACCCCAGGTCTATGTTGCAGGCCATGAAAGGTGACTTTCTCCTACTCCTATGGGTGTCTTCTTCCATATCCATCCCCTGCGGGACTCACGCTCAAGGCTAAAGTGTACATATAAAGTATCTCCTGTAGCACCACTGACAACTCCCATAGGGGAACTCTCTCTGACCCGGACCACTGTCCCATGTATATCACACAGGCAAGTGGGCCAGACCCAGGCAGGCCAGCCGGACAGCACCCACTAACGATTCCAACCTGCCTACATGCTGACTATTGTATTCTGGCAGCTTGCACCTGCAGTTGTCAGATTACCTGCACAGGGACTGCCCATGATTGCATGCAGTCACTTTTAGGCCAAATATTTTCCACTCAGCTTCTTTGACCAAAGTTGAATAAATAAATGAGGATCAGTTAAAGTACAACTGAACTAAAAGTATAATTATCCTTTAGTGGTTAGCAGTTTGTCCAGTTACTTAAGAATATAATTTAAACCAAAAAAGTAGACAATAATGATCATGTGACAATTTTGTACTTCACGGAGTGCAGAAAGAGTTGGAAGTAATCTCCATCGATCATTGTAAATCTCTAAATTTAAAAAAATGTAATTTTATAATCTTCAATGTTAGAACAGTAAAGCTTATCTACACTGGTGGGCTATGCCAGAAAGCAGTGATGCACACCACATGAGCACACTATAGTGTGGTGTTTTGTGGTGCCATTCAAAACCCCAACGTTCTGTTACAGTAGCATGCAACACACAATTTCTGCGGAGCAACATAGGGCACTTACTATGCGCTGTTAAAAAAAAGAAAAGGGGGCGATACTGATTTTTCCTGTTAAGATGCTCTGAGTTTACACATACATAGTCTAAATTGGACCTTACACCAGAGAGCTTTTTGCAGTTTCCAGGGATCTTGCGTTGCATGGGCAAAGTACAGTTAGCAGCTGTGAGAATTTCTTAGTAGTCTTTTATATCAGGTTTTCTGTATTTGAGATCCAGCAAGCAGAGTGTTCCAGCTTTACCAACAGGTGTGCTCCATGATCCTTGAATTTCAGGGGTTAAGAGGAGTGGGATGGAATACTGCACTTTAGCAATGACTGGATGAGAAGTGGACCTATTCAGCAGATAGGTTCTGTTCCCTGTACTTGTCTCAGGGTTTGACAGGAGTCCTTCCAAAACCTTATAAATACCTTTGAACATTTCTCATTTAGAAAGCTGCAATAAGAAGGCCATATTTCCATCAGCTAAGACCGCAAACCAATTGACACAAACCACTACAGAATCACAGCCATTTCTCAAGTCACAGAATCCCTTTCAGTTTCTGTTGCAGGATAATAGAAACTGAAGATTGAATTGCTGTTGATGTTATTATTACTGCTAGTCACCTCAGAGTTGTATACGCTCTACCATTCTTATAATTATCCACTAGTGAAACATTATCCAGAAACTAATTTCCAAGTAAAGGTTCATTGCTTTTGGTATTCACCTATAAAATTACCTGCCAAATATTGACTTCTGGACTGGCAACCTTTGCAAAAGATTGCACTCGTGAAAGGAATGCAACAGTGAACTTTTTCACTTGTATTGCATTTATATGAGTTTCTAAACTGGCTGGAATGAACAATCACATTAAGAAACCAGCATCTGTGTTCACAAGTTTCTGATGAAGTGAGAATATGGGTTATATTTATAAACGTCTTTTAAATTAAGGTTTATTTTTTTACTGTTCAGCTTTTGAACTTTGCAAATTTAAAAGGAATGCTTTCGTAACTTTGCAAGCCTGCATAACAGAATGTATAAAAGAAAATGAATGGAAATACCAGTACTTATCGTGTTCTTCAAAAATTATACAAAAGTTTAAACTCTTTTAATACCTGTATACCGTAATGGGTTCAAGGGACACAAAGTTATATTTAAAAGAAATAAAAAGCAAATGTTTAAAAACGCCAGCAAATAGAAGAATTCTGCATCCCACCCCATCATCAATTTACTACTTTTTAAATCTATGTTTTTGTTTATTGGCCAAATAAGTGACAAGCATGTAGGCAGATGCCAATTATATTATGGTGTACTGTGTTTGTAAGTTATTGTTGGTAATGTTGGAGTTAACTTGCTTGGTGTGTCTGCCATTTGGCCTGATGGAGCTCCTGTAGCTGGAGTATTTAATTATAAAGGGGGTGGGTCCCTAGGCCCCTTTTTGGAGACTGGTCATGGGAAGGAGAGGGGCCATACATGGAGAGATATATATCGTCACCCCTCAGCAGGACCCTGAAGTGGGATTGTTAACAAACCATATTACGTATGCTTGTTTTATCAAGAAAATGGTATCTGAGGTAATGCACGAGGCTGGTGCAACATTCTTGTCTTGTCGTTTAGCTCTAATGATTCCACCAATATAAACAGGCAGCAAGGTCTGGATGTTCCCCTATTTACCTACTAAAGCATTAAGTCAGCAAGATGTCCAACCATATGACTGGCTATTGAGACTTTAGCGCTGAAGTGATACACTTTTTTTCTTGCTCTTCAGAAACTGCTACAAGCTAAAGTTATGAGACAGAACAACAAAACCCAAATCCTGCCAAAAAACTTTAAGAGGAATGCTGACCTTGCAATATACTGTTGATTTGCCATGTGAGTGATGAAGCCAAACTTTATGAAGAAATGTTGTACATTTTGTTAACTTTATTAAGTAAACAGAGTTGTTGGTTGAGTCATCTGGTCTAATTTCCTACAGTGTATGGGAATGTGGAACGATGTGTAGGCCTGTTACCTTTCTGAGTAACAGAGGGCGAAGAGTGAAAGACGGAGAAGCAGCGAGTTTGGGAGAGAAGACAGTGGTTACCAGTAACAGAAGTTCTGACGGAGGAGTGGATTGGTGGTTATACGGGCTATCCGTAGAGTGGCAGGGACCAAGCTAGGGCCTGCTATGTAGCAGAGTTTTCCTATAGACTGTGCCTGGTCCACAATTGTGCCCCATGAATTATGCAGCAGTTTCTCTCTGAAGTAAAGTGTAACATATGTTAAAAAAACAGTGTTCTAAAATAGCTTTGTAGTAAGTGCTGGGATAGGTGTCACTGGCGAGAGAGAGAACATTATCCTTCTGATGTGGGTCCCAATGAAACAAGTTGGCCTCTGGTCAAAAGAAGGCGTTAAGTGGTGTCATCATGTAAACATTAAAAATTAGGGATGCACCGAATATTCGGCGGCCGAACATTATTCGGCCGAAAATAGAAAAAATAGCATTTTCGCTGTTCGGCCGAATAAGTCAAAAGGCCGAATAATTTTGTGCCGAACAATAGGGCTGAACGATAGTCGATATGATATCGACTATCGTTCTGTGGCCGTAGGCGATATTCATATCTCCGAGGTCACGATATTTACAGGGGGAAGGGACTCGGAGGAGGACAGGAGGACTCACAGACTTCCGTGTTAGGCAGGGGAAGCCGGGACACTTCAGCGGTGAGCATACATACATTACTCACTCGTGCACTGCAGCCCGCCCCACACATTCAGTGAGTCTTACTCTCCTCCCTAGTTCTTTCAATGGCACATTCAGGAAGCCAATCACGCCGTGATTAGCTGCACAGCGAACCAATCACGCGTGCCTGCACACCTGATTGGTTCCGCTGTGCTGCTACTCACGGCGTGATTGGCTTCCTGAATGTGCCATTGAAAAAACTAGGGAGGAGAGTAAGACTCACTGAATGTGTGGGGCGGGCTGCAGTGCACGAGTGAGTAATGTATGTATGCGGCTGTGCTCCTTTCCAGGCTCCTACTAGTCCACCTCCAGACTCCTACTACCACCACTATGAGAGACTGTCTTTCACGGTATAATCTGATCGAGTCCACACTGACACTGACTGACTGTCACTGAGTAATTGATGTTACTACATTAACCCTGACCTGCCCAGTGCCCTGTATCTGCAATTAAAATTTACAAGGCTGCCTGCATGCTTCCTGATTTCCATTCCCAGCATCCTTCCCAATCCCTACAGTGTCACTAACATTAACCCTATGGTACAAGGCTGCAGTGTGCACTGAATCCCATTCCCTACAGTAACATTTAGGGAGAGAGACATGAGAGGACAAGAGAGAGAGAGAGAGAGAGAGAGACATGAGAGGACAAGAGAGAGGACAAAAAATTGGCAAAATAAATGGAAAAAATGCGAAACACCGCGTTCGGTATTCGGCCTTCGGCCAAACATTTCATTATTATTCGGCTTCGGCCAAGAATTTCATTTCGGTGCATCCCTATTAAAAATTATTAATTTTTAGTGAGTGCAACTCTATATTCATTATTAAATCATGGCATATTAATAAATTAATTCACTGTACTACAGCTTCTATGAATGAAACGTGATCTATGAATGAAGGGGGCAGACCTTTTACTTATTTCTCTGTTCATAGGTAATTTTATAGTCATTAAAGCTGCAATACAGCTTTGATGAATGAAGGAACTGGGTGGAAAGGGTGGGTATCTCACCAAATGCCTGTCACAGCTCTCTTGGTTCTATGAACCCCTGCCATACCAGAAGATTACAGTGGGGGGGGGGGGGGGGTGGCTGTCGTAGAATGAAGATTCCAAGGGCTACAGGAGCCAGAAATGCAAAGGACACATCAGTTTAATAATAAGTAGAGTCCCTTGTTCCGTTTTTTTTTTGTTTATTTAGACTAAATGGGGACTTTAAATGTATTTTACATTTCAGAAATGGGGAGGGAGAAGAACTGGGTTCCAATTTGGTGTGCTGCATGCTGATGGAAGGAGAGAGCAGGGGAAGCAGAGCTCTTTTACTCTGCTGTAAGTAGTCTGGGGTTGGAGAGAGGACAATTCTGCATTCCTTAAAGAGTATGTAAAGCCAGAGATTTTGTTTTTTAGAGATGGTTTGAAACTCCTATTAGGTTTTTTTTTTTATGCTGCCTGTGTCCCACTATGGAGAACACCCTTCACTTACCATCCTAGGGAAAAAAGAGGAAATCTCCCGAGGTAAACCTAATTCCCATCTAAAGCTGGCCATGGACAGATCAAAATTTGGCCAGTTCAGCAGGGACTCAACGAATTTGGATCAGTGTGCGGCTTTCCCTGCTCAACAGAAGGCAATCAAACAAGTTGGAAAACTTTGGTCGATCAGCATCTACAGCTGCTTATCTGGATATTCTGACAGTGCTGAATATCTACCTGGATGAATACCTGGACTATGTAATCAGTCTCTAAAAGGAGCTAAAATAATCATTGGCTGGGTGTGGAAGAGACCAGGAATGGTTACATTTATTTTTGAATACCTTTTGTTGGGTCAAGCTTTGCCATCTTTGCCCATTAGAAGAGGGGGGGGGGGGATCTGAAAAGAGGGATGTGTCATAAAGAGCTTCCATTCTTTGTTGCCATTCAAGCAACTGCAACAAGGAAGAACAATGATTACTGTTACCTACCAGACATCAACACAATTGTAGCCCATTTTAGTCTAAAGATTGCACTAAAATTGATGTCATGGCTGACTGTTTTCAGATTAATAGAAAAGTCCCCTATTTTTTTCAGTAATATTCTTCATCTGCACTAATTTTCCCCCTTCCTGTATTTCATCATACTAACTGAGATACATAGTTTTCATTACAGATATGATTTGATTGCTATCAAGCATTGAAACCACAGCATTTTATTTATATTGACATTAGGTACATCATGTTTTTCTCTTAATTTGCTTAACATTTTTATGAGCCCGACTTTGTGATAACTTACCATGTCCACTTGTAATGTTGACTTGTACATTACAGATAGTTATCTATTAACAAAGTGAAATAACTTTGGCAGTTGGAAAGACAGAACTTTTTAAGTTATGCTCCTAAGTTGTAGTTTGGAAACCTTCCTATCTTCTTTGCCCCAGAGTTTGCATTATGTTGTTTTTATTTTTGTAAGGGAATACAATATAGACCCAAACTGTAAAGTAAAGTGGAAGTAACAAAATTTGACCTCCCTGGAGCTTTAGCCATAATGTCTTTCTGTCACCAGTGCATCCATCTTCACCCCTTCTTCTTCCAAGTTCAGTAGTTTTCGGCCACTTTGATTGGCTGGGATGAAGTAACACCTACTCATGTGAACAGGAGTTCATTCATGCTAGCACCCCGCACTTACTCCCATCATCTAACAGATGTCAGGACTGTAAACTGACCTCAACAACAATCAGTTCACTCCATTGTAAAATCAAAGAAACAGCTAAAAACAAGGAAGCTCCACTAAGAATTGCTGTAAATTGGCATATTAGCAAAGTGCTCCTAAATAGAGACTTCTAATGTAAAGTAGTAATGAAGCAGCTGGGCAGCAAATACTAGGGAGCTTGTGTTTTATAAGATTAATTAATATTAAGGGCGCTCAAAGCCAATCTCTAGCCAAATATTAGCTTAACCCCCAACCCCCCTTCACCCATCCAGCACATTTTTTTTTCTATCTAGTGAAGCAAGTTTTACTCAGCTTTGTCTACTGGCTGGTCGTGGGAGACTGGTAATCCAGCACTGCAGGTGTGCCTACGCTGGCCAGCTCCCAAGGCTTGCCTCTCAATGATGTAATTTCTAAGACTTGTGTTCAGGATCCTGAGAGAACCTCACCTTTAAGCAGTCAATAGGATTTGTCCACTACAAATAGGAAGTGTCGTGGATACCCCAAGAAGAATCCCACATCTATGTACCCTATATACTGTATAATACGATGCACCTAATCCAAGTGATTCCTGTCTGGCCAGTGCCTGTCAACCGTTAAAAATAATCCAGATACTCTCCTGCGCATAGCATACTTTTTGGACATATGGAGGCAATATGGGGTAAACTAAGGAGGACAGCAGCAGATTCAGGTCTCCCTTAGAAGAGAGAGCCCTGGGCACCATAGACAAGTCATTTTTTATTTATTTTTTGTTCAACCAGGGGGTTGAACAAAAAAAATTACTTGATTCCCCATCCACACACTCGATGTGGATGGGGGATCCTCCCCACTGAGCTATTGTATTCTAACAGTGGGGAGACTTCCCCACATCAGAATACACTGATATATTGCCAGTGGCACTAAATGAGCAGAGAAAATCTGACAATCACTAGATCCAATTCTGCACAACCTCCCTTACCATACATGAATCTAAATTTGGCAGATTCTTGCTGAACCAGCCAAATCTCGATTCATGTATGGCTGGCTATAGACAGTGGATTGAACAAAAGCGTTGAAGGAGGCTGAAGCACTGGAATAGTGCGGAGGAAAAGGACATACAGGTAAGTTGACAGAAAGATAAGTAAGAGAGATAAGCTTGTCTTTTAATTTTTAGGCACCTAAAAGGGTGCTTTAGGTTGAAACAACTTATGACTCTTTATACAACAGTGTTGAAAAGTTACTATTTTGTGTGTCAAAATTTTTTTTTTTCTTCTGTTTGGTTTATATTAAAAAGAACCAGAAATTATAATATGCCTGTTAACTTTTTATCTTTCATCTTTTTTTATTTTCATCCTCTCTGTGAAATGACACGTGGTTTATGTCCACAAGACAAAATTCTTACAATTGTCACTGGAAAGCTAGCATACTAATTACATTTCACTGAAATCTAAAATACACAAGAAACATAAAGAAAGTCATAGAAAATGATATCACTAAGTGTGAGCATGGCACAGCAATTTTACCAAACATTAATTGGTTAAAGAATTTGTCTACTTACAATTCAGTTTGTGCGTGGACAGGTAGATCATCCACTCTTCGTCTCGTCTTCTCGTTCTTTATAGATCTGGAAAAACCTATTGTGTGTCCTATACACCGGTGTTCCCTTGGGGCTACTTTAAGGGGTTTTCCCTTGTTTCTTCTTTTCTATTACAGAGGACACAGCGAAAGTCAGATAAGAAAAGAAAAAGTACGTGTAAAATTAGAGATAAGCAAAAGTGAAAATCGTAAGCTGTACTAACCAGTTATATGTTTTATTTTACCAAACACAAAACTGTAAAAACAACAACAGGTATTATTGTTTTTTTTTTCTTTTTTTTCGTGTAGCAATATTTCCAGGCCTTGAGTCTGATGTGGGTCTGCCATTGTTACCGGTGACACCTCCAACACATTTAAATTGTGAACCCAAGTGTGAGAATTGAGACAGAAGGGAATGAGTGGGATACTCCTCTGGCTCAACTAGGTTAACTGGGACTTTGTACAAAAATGCCCGTTGGTGCTGTCTTGACGCCAGCTGAATGCCGACCAGCGCTTCCTGACATTTGAAGATATTGCTTTGCTGAACTAGTGCTGGAACCTCAACTTTAACATGTTTGTTAACTCAGAAGATCCAGGACTGTAGAACATTTGACTCCTGACACTCAACTTAGCTCAAAAGTCACTGAACAGTTCCCTTCAGCCCTTCACTGACCAAAGTAGCTCCTTGTCACTGCTTGTGCCGCTGCAACTCTTAACTCAACACTACACACTGTACACATTAGCTCTTCAGGGCCCAACTGCTGGCGCCCCCTCTAACCCTTCAGGGTCCTCTGACTAGGCACCCCCTTTAAAAGCTAGCTGACTCCTGGATCCCTAGAACCTTCTTTGGAGTGGTCCCCTCTACACTTGGCAGACCCTTAGGGGCAGTTCACAGTACTCACAACCTTGGCAGGCTTTCCTGGAACTGAACCCCTCTTCCTCCACTGGTCCTCGGCACACCAGATCCTTCCTGCAGCTCAACTCAGCATCCTCTGGATTCCCAGGCAGCCACCCGGAACACCCGATCCTTCTGACAGGAGGAGAGACAGCCGTACTCTCCCTCCTGGGACTCTGCTTCCTGCCAAAGATGCTGCGTCATGCTTTCCCCTCAAACATATACCCACTCCCAGAATCCTCTGTGGCAGAATCTGCCTTCTGGGGTAGATACAGTGTCTCTGATTGGATTTCCTTCACTGCCCAATGAGAATCCTCTCATGGAGCCAGTGTGGAGACTCCCCTCTCAGCAGACACACCTGGGAGACATGACAGCCCAGCTGAAATTATGGCCCTGCTGTTAGGCAGCCAAGGCCCACTATACTTTTACCTAGCACCTACCCTGTAGGGTGCTACATCTGTATTCCTTGGTAATTTTTTTTTTTTTTGTAATTGCTAAATTAAAGTCTAGACATAGTTTGTGAGCAAACAAAATACACAAATAGAAGGTGCCTAAAATAACTTTCTTTGTAATTGTACCCTAGATTCAGCCCAGAAGTCAGAATCCCCAGGGCTCTGTACGCAGGCTACTTTCCAAGTTATGAACTGAACATACTACCTTGACTGCTCTCCAATCAGCAACAGAAAAGCCTGCTGCTCTCACACAGAGGGAAAGAGACCCTCATTTCACCCTGGTCCAGGTATTATAACTTTAGGGTTGGTGTTTGCGCTAATTTACAGAAAAACACATTTAAATATATATTTATGTTTTTAATGCCCCGTTTGTGGGTGTATTTTGTCCAAGAAGGGATTTCCCCTCACTTTCCTCTTTCTTCCTATTGTTTTTCCAGGAGATGAAGAGAAAATCAACCTTCCAATGACAAAGACAGCAAAAAAAATAAATAACTAGCAGGGGTTTTAACCATTTTCCAACTCTATTTATAGCTTTTAATACACTTACTTAAAAAGTGCTAATTTTTAAAGCGTTCGTATAACCAAAACATTTTTTTTATTTTGTGGTAGAATGGGGAGGGTTTAAAACTATTACCAGTTTACTTTTTGCTGTCTGTGTCTCACTGTTGAAGATTTACCTTCACTGCCTGTCCTGGAGAAACAACAGGAAGTGAGAAGAATTGCCCTTTTAGACAGTTGTCACTGGAACAGGCACCTCCATAAGAAGATATACAAGTGCATCTCATAAAGTTAGAATATCATCAAAAAGTTAATTTATTTCAGTAATTCAATTTAAAAAGTGAAACTTATATATTTTATTTAGATGTGTTACACACAGAGTGATGTATTTTTAGCATTTCTTTCTTTTATTTTGAGGATTATGGCTTACAGCTAGTAAACACAAAGTTTAGTATCTCAGAAAATTTGAATATTACATAAGACCAATAAAAAAAAAAGTAATGAGCAGCAGCACAGGCCTGTGAGGACGTGACACCAAAGATACAGGCTGCACAGGCAATTCCTCCAGCTTCTGCAAGCAGGTCAGTGCCCCATCCCGATATACAAGCTAGTACTGGTCATACAGCACCAGGGGGAACTTTTG
The DNA here is from genome assembly GCF_965119305.1 of Pelophylax lessonae. Lineage (NCBI taxonomy): Eukaryota > Metazoa > Chordata > Amphibia > Anura > Ranidae > Pelophylax > Pelophylax lessonae. The sequence continues at coordinate 560,164,586 of NC_138770.1, forward strand.
GATTTGTAGCTGCAGCCCATTTATTTGCCTTCAGGATGTATTTTAAAACCTGTGCAATCAAAATGGAAACATCGCTGTGTGTAGAACTAAATGCATTAAAGCAACAGGTCACGGCAAACGTGGCCACGCAGGATACCATGCGACCCATATAAGGGCACTTGAAACTGCATCCAAAACTTACCTTCTCCGCCTGCGACAACATCAAGAAGACGGTGAGAAAAGGAGCCGCAGAAATAACAGCAGGCTGCAGGGCATACCAGAGGCCACGACTGGAGCTGACCAAGAGCTGAAGGTCGTCCCCAAGACGTACTTTGCCGAGTACACTACTATACCCTGAAGGAGGAAATCAGGCAGAAAGCTTGGCGCCTGGAGCCTGTGGACTTTGATGTTTCCTCCATCCATCTGTATCCTGACCTATTCCGCAACATACTAAACATGAGCAGGGTGCTTCGCCCCCTAATGGATCTAAATAGACAAGCTGGTGCAACATACACTTGGGTCATCCATTCAGAGTTAAGGTGACACGCAATGATAACAAATTTGTCCTCTCAGACCCTGAACAGCTCCCTGATTTTTTTCCTCTTCCTAGAGCAAGATCCAAAAGACATTCCGAACTGGTTGGACCCCCCTGAGGATAGACCAGGGATACAGAGACAGGCTCCTCTCCCACAGCGGCGTGGATGTCCAAGATCCAGATCCGTGTCTGTGGACCATGGAGTGCGACGCCCTACCTCACCAGAAGATTGACCGGATCCTTTATTGGAGGGCCGTTGAAGACCTTACTTGCCTTACTCGATAGACTATATACAGACGTCTTTATTCCATCAACCCCCATCAGGTCTATACTAGTCATATCCTTCCATTTATGATACTTTCCTCCCCGTAGCCATGTTCACGACTTCTGAGGGTGGGTCTGTTGGATATGCAAGCTTTTACCCTGCTCTTTGCCGGTGAGATTTGTCTGGCTGGAGTTTGGGCCAGATCTTGTCACCTATGGGCCTACCTCAGTTATTACAAGGTGTAGTTGTTACTATGTTCTATACTCATCGGAGTGGTTAACCATGGTATGTTTTACTGTTTACATGCGCTCCCCCCTCCAAAATACTAGGTATTCTTTTGCTGACTCTATGGGCAATGGATATACAGAGGGTATGTGTGGATGCTTATGAAGCATCTTTGGACCATTCGGATTGGTGCCGTTTCTCCGTAAATTATCATTGAACATGTGTTACTTTAATCTCGCTTGATTTTGGTCTCTAAAGGGTGTGTTTATTATTTCTTTATTTATGTGCCTGTCATACTGCCGGGATCACAACTCGGTTTTCTCCTCTTCGACCTTTCTCCCACATTAGGTTTGGCACGGTTTGTGCCTGAACGTGATAAGCACGTAGTGTTTTGCTTCGCAAACACTTTAGTTTTGTTGGACACTCCCCTCTGTGTCCCTTCCACTCTATTTCTATTTCTCTTTCTTTCTTGATCCTCTCCTCTTTCTGCTTTTTTTCTTGTTCCCCCCACCCCTTTCCTCCCCATTACTGACCCTTCCCTCCTCTACACACTCTATTATGGCCTATACGGTTAGTTCTCATCCTAAGCTAAAATTGCACAAGAGCCAAGTGAATGTGCTCCTCCTCCAAGAAATGCACTTTTATTCTAACTCTACTCCATCCTGCTCCAACAGATATTTCAACAGGTGGATTCACAGTACCATTCTGCTGCAGAAATCCAAGGAAGTCTCCATTGCCTTCCACAAGATGCTCCCTATCTAAATGATAGACCACGTCTTGGATCCACAGGGAAGGTATGTGTTTGTGACATTCTGTCTCTGGAGTACTATGCTCACGGTAGCTAATATTTATCTGCCAAATGTCAATCAGGTCTCGACAGCCCTGCAGTACCTAGAGCTCCTGTCAGGTTTCGCAGAGGGCAAGCTCACCCTGGGAGGGGATTTTATATCCCGCTGGATCCTTTATTGGATTTCTCATCTTCCCACTCTTCAATAGCTTTCAGGAAGCTGAGGGCCCTGAAATGTGCCATATTCAATTTACACCTTATTGACGTGTAGCAGGCTCTCCACCCTAAATCCCGGAACTATACCCATTTTTCTTATGTCCATCAGTCATATAGCTGCATAGATTACTTCTTAGTAGATCATAGATGTCTAGATTGGTCCCCGGAATGTGACAGACTCTATGGTCTGGCCGGACCACTCCCCTGTATACCTCACTTTCTCACTTCCTTCCACTCCAGCTAAGGATTGGACTTGGTGCCTGAATGACTCCCTGCTATCAAATCAGGAGTGCATCTCTCGGATCACAAAAACCATTTCTAACTTTTTTGTGGACCACGCAACGGGCACAACCTCACTCCCCATTCAGTGGGAGGCTCTCTAAGCTGTCTTATGAGGCAACTTTATTAAAATAGGGACCCACTTGAAGAAAGAACATTCGGCAGCAAGAGTGACCGCGGTCCATAAACTTAAATCTTTAGAAACAGATCCCAAACGGCTCCCACTCTGGGCTCCTTAACTGCTCTATCGTTAGCCCTGTTGCAACTTAGAGAGTTATATGAAGCGTCTCCACCAGTATAAATTACAGGATAAGTGTGGTAAACCTTTGGCCCGCTCCCTCCATCCTAAGTCTCCCTCTACCTTTATTACTCGGGATGAGTCTGGTAAATTAGTCGCCACACCCTCACAAATTGCTCAGACCTTTAAAGATTTTTACCAATCTTTGTACAATATATCTCTTTGCCAAGCCTAGATGTAGATACTATAGATGAACTTGAACTACCTTTCTCAGAAGACAAAGTGGCGAAGACTATCGCCGGTACTCCTATTGGCAAGAGCCCGGGCCCTGATGACTTCACTCCCAAATTCTATAAAGTGTTTGCTTCCCTCCTTATCCTTTTTTTGACCACAGTATTTCATTCCTTATCAGCAGGCTCTATCTCCCCCCCCCCCCCACAGATGCTTGAAGCTCATATCTCTCTTATCCCAAAACCAGATAAAGACCCATCCCTCTGCGAGAATTACAGACCCATTTCTTTAATTGGAGTAGACCTGAAAATATATGCCAGGGAGTTGTTACCTCAACTGTTACACATGGACCAGGTTGGCTTTGTAAGTGAACGTGAGGCAAGAGATAACACTTTAAAAGCTCTCTTTTTCACTGATTACACGCGTGCTCAGGTTCTCCCTTTTTGCATGTTAACGGTCTATGCTGAAAAGGCATTTGACTGAGTGGATTGGCAATTCCTTAATTTATCCCTACAACAGATAGGGCTCGGCCCACATATGCTATCGAGGATCATAGCCCTACATACTGTACTTCTCTGTTGGCTAGAACTCGAATAAATGGCTCACTGTCCTCAGGGTTTTCCATTCGGAATAGAACATGTCAGGGGTGCCCCCTCTCTCCCCTTCTCTACGTCCTTACGATGGAACACTTAGCCATTGCCGTACGGAATAACCCCCCTATCCGAGGCATTACAGTGGGCCCCATACACTCCAAACTCGCTCTCTTCGCGGACGACATTCTATTGTTTGTTACCCAGCCACTCTCATCGTTACCTTCGATTGTGTGAGAATTCAAAGACTTCGGGGATGTTAGTAACTTCAAAGTTAATCATAATAAGTCAAAAATTCTCTTCTCAATATATCGTTGCTAGAGATGACCTTGCGTCAACTTTCATCTTTATTTCCTTTTTTCAAATTCTTTATTTAATGGTATGCAAAACAAACAGGGATATCAGCAATACATGGTATCAAAACTCAAATAGTCGCCATCCGTGATACATAACTAAACAGGGACCAACATGGTCCGAGGAGCAATCTACGCATTTCCTTCTAACAGATAAATCACATGTATAACATATAGGATAGCCCAGAAAACTACGATAGAGAGTAACTCTTCCTGCCATGTTTCAATGGAAAAGAGGAAAAAAAGAAAAACACCCAAACACGTGGGGGACCCCAGGCATAGCCAAAACCTCCACCGGCATCCATCTACTGCCCGGCATATAAAGGCAATGACCCCCGGCCGCAGGAGCGACCCCATGTACAGGTAAGGCACTTCACCCAAAATGCAAGCACACCCGACAGAGATTTTTATCATGGATGGAAAGAAAGAGAGCACAACTGGGAAACTCAGAAATAGAGAAATACAAGAAGCAAGCAGGAGAGCAACCAAGGAAAAAAGATAGTAAAAAAGGGGCTGAGGGGAAGAGAAGGGGAGGGGATGAGAGAGAGAAAAAAAAGGGGGGGGGGGTGGAGGTGGGGGTTGCAAAGTGTGCAGAGATGCCGTTATATGCAGTGAGAACCAATCTATGTTATGAGTTTCCTGTACTCCTCAGAGAACACAAATTCATGCCAATAAAACCAACAATCAAGAAAATGTTCCCATGTTCCTTTTTCTGTGGCCACAAGATCTTCCATATCATTAATGTAGGCCACTTTTTTCAACCATGCTTCCAGAACAGGGGGATACAGATCTTTGCCGCTGTAATCAGCACAGGCAGGATGGATCTCCTGTAGGATGTCCTCGGAAAAGGGTTATGGTGCAACTGGAAGAGCACGGGATCCAAAGTGAGCTTATGGTCTGTAAATTTCTGGGTAAGCGCCAAGACCTCAGACCAATAAGATCGTAGGAGGCGGCATGACCAAAAGACGTGGAAGAGAGAACCCGGTTCCTCCCCACATCTACAGCAGAGGTCCGAGCAGAAAGGGAACATCTTACGAATCTTCATCGGGGTGTGATACCATCTAGTCAAAAGTTTGTACCCCGATTCATGATGTTTAGAGCATATGGAGGTTTTGCAAGAGAAGAACGTGAGTCTCTCTATCTGTGAATCCAGGGACAGGTTAAAATCTTGTTCCCATCTTGTAACATAGGGGGGCCGGAACGTAGGTGGGGGGTTGATCAGTAATTGGTAGAGCAGCGAGACTGCATAATGCCAAGGAGAGTGCTCAATGCATAAGGCCTCGAAGGTCGTGAGGCACCTAACATAAGAAGCCGCTGGGGGCAGTGATCCCAAGAAATGTGCTACTTGCACCTTCTGCTAAAAGGAAATAGTCTCGAAGGCTTGTTCATTTTGAAGTTGTTGCCTAGAAATCCACTGTCCATTAACAATAAAGTGTCGTATTTGGTAAATCCCCCTAGCTTTGAGTTCCTGAAAGCTAGGGTCCCTCAACCCAGGTACAAAGTCCGGGTTACCGACTACCGGGAGAAGGGGTGATGGTGACGGGGCAATCTGAAAGTCTTGGCAAACTTTACGACATATTCACAAAGTAGCACCTACCGTAGGATGTGACGACAATGATATAGGCACAGGGGACTGGCACCATAGGAGCGATTCTAAGGGGACTCCCACTAAGGGACTGCTCAATCTGCACCCATTGTTTAAGGGTGCCGTGTCGGCACCAGTCCAATACTCTGGTCAGGTGGAAAGCCATATGGTAGAGCATAGCATCCGGAAGGGCTATCCCGCCCTTCAGCTTCGGCAGTTTTAGGATGTTAAGCGCCAATCGGGGGGGGGGGCTCCATGCCCAAAGGAACTCCCGGAAGGTCCTGTTGATCTTTTTTAGATAGGTAGATGGGACAAAAATAGGAAGGGCCTGGAACACATAATGCAGACGAGGCATGATATTCATCTTAATTATGCTGCAGCGGCCAAACCAGTAAAACAGTCCCGCTGCCATTCCCCAAGATCCTTCTTGATCTGAGCAAGGAGAGGGGGGGAAATTACATTCAAAAAAACGCTCAACGTTGTCCGGTAAGTAAATTCCCTGATATTTGATACGGGAGGGCCCCCATTTAAAGGGGAAGTCTGCCAGGAGCAAAGCTTTTATTTCCTTTTAAGATGGGATTTTCCTCTATCCGCTACTTAAGGATTAACATACCATCCGATGCATCCCGACTCTTTGCTGATAATTTTGAGCCCCTACTCCTCAGAACACAATCAGACTTAGCCGTATATGCCACCAAGAGACTTTCCTGGTTTGGGAGGATTAATACATTAAAAATAGATGTACTTCCCAGCTTCCTATATTTATTCCAGACGATACCCATGTTTATTCCTACATCCTACTTTAGGAAGCTCTGCCGACTGTTCTCCAAATTTATCTGGAAAGCGGCCCATCCTAGGATTCGATACAAAACACTCTCCCTCCCCAGGGCCCGTGGGGGAGCTGGAATACCCGATGCTTCTCTGTACCACAAGGCAGCGGTAATTACGCTACCTCAATTCAATAGACCTCTGTGCCCTGCCTTGGACACCTGTTGCTCACTTCAGGGATACACCTTCCTCTTGTACTCTTCTTGTGAGACCCTTCAGATTTGGGACCGCTTGACAACATCCGGCAACTTGTCTAAATCACAGGGCCCCATGACCCCTTTCTTTGGAACCCCGGCCTTCCTGCCAGCTTCTAATGGGAAGAGGTTTAGCCCATGGTGTAAAGATGACCAAAGACGCCTTGCCCAAATCCTACCAGCTGATCTATCACTGAGGTCTCATCCCGGGTACCTTTCCAACACATGACTGGGTGATTACAGAGACAACAGGTCCTTTCCTATCTCCGTACACTTCCCTCTTTATCGGACATCCTAGCAGACCCTTTGGGTTTTGAGGACCAGCTTTTGCAAGCCGGTCCTCCAGTGTGAGTCGACTCCCAACTGTATTCCTTGTTACTTTGGGCCTTTTCCCCTGATCTTCCGCCATACACGCGAGCGTGGGAAAAGGAACTTCACCATGCTATCTCGCCCATCGACTGGCAGAAATGCTTCATACTAACAAATAAGCTATCTCTGGCTACCAAAACTCAGGAGAAGGGTTTTAAGTTAGTGACCAGATGGTACAGATGTCCCTCAACCATTAAATACATAGACCCTTCCCTGCCAGACGTTTGTTGGAGGGGTTCATCTGCTAAGGGGACTCTGCTTCATATTTAGTGGGATTGCCCCCTAGTTCGGAAACTTTGGGAGATGATTGTTACTCTGTACTGCAGCTGATGGCGACCTCCCTTCAACCCACACCGGAAATGGCCCTTGTGTCAGTCATTCCGGGGACATTCAGATCAATCAAAAAAGACATCCTGTGGCACTTTTTGGCCGCAACAAGGGGAGTAATACCTAGCCATTGGAGAACACCAGGTATGCCTTCCCTGGGAAACTGGGCCATTGAGGTGGATAAGATTGGAGACTTGGAACGTCTGTTGGCGCAAGAAAATGGGAAAACTGAACCATTTTCCACCACATGGTCCTCTTGGTCCGTGTTCTGATTTTCAGCAGATTTTGCTCAATGGGCCGGGGGCGCAGCGGATACTGGTGCCCCCCTACTATGATGGAGTGCGTACAACCCTAACACCTCCTCCCCTCTTTCTCTCTCTCATTATTTCTGCCTTCTGTCTTCTTTACTTTCTTCCCTCTGTATTCTTGTTTTGAACCTTTCTCATTTACCTTCTTACCAATATATGGCAATCATCCATATGTATAGCATCTTTACTGACCTTACCAGAGTATTTCTTTCTTTCTTTCTTTTTCTTTCAGATTTTCTTAATGTGTGATGAGGTTATTGATATAATTCAAGCCGTCCTGTGCAATATAATGTATACAACTGCGACATTGGTTGATTGAGAGATCTACTTCATATATATCAGTGCAATACCCTTCTGACGTCTTTATAATAATTTTATACTTTTACACCGTAAAGCCATAATGTGAAACTGCCATATTGTTGTAACTACGTCTTTATCTCTTGCACTCCTTATCTTTGTACCATGTTGGATAACTTTATGTAATGCTGTATATTCCTTTTATACTCCTCTTTCAATGAAATAAGATTGAACAAAAAAAAGTAATGTTGGCTTACTAAAAAGTATTTTCATGTACAGTATAGTATGCACTCAATAGTTTGTCAGGGCTCCTTGTGCATGAATTACTGCATCAATGCAGTGTGGCATGGAGGCGACCAGCCTGTGGCACTGCTGAGGTGTTATGGAAGCCAAGGTTTATTTGATAGTGGCCTTCAGCTCATCTGCAAATCATCACTGACTGTGGAAACTTCACACTGAACCTCATGCAATTTGGATTCTGTGCCTATCCACTCTTACTCCAGACTCCGAGACCTTGATTTCCAAATGAAATGCAAAATTTTCCACAGTCTGTGATAATTTGGGGAGCCATGTCATCTGCTGGTGTTGGTCCACTGTGTTTTATCAAGTCCAAAGTCAGCGCAGCCTTCTAGCAGGAAATTCTAGAGCACTTCATGTTTCCCTCAGCTGACTAGCTTTATGGAGATGCTGATTTAATTTTCCATCAGGACTTGGCAACTGCCCACACAGCCAAAAGTATCAATACCTGGTTTAATGATCATGGTATTACTGTGCTTGATTGGCCAGCAAACCTGCCTGACCTAAACCCCATAGAGAATCTGGGGGGTATTGTCAAAAGGAAAATGAGAGACACCAGACCCAATGATGCAGATGAGCTAAAAGCCGCTATCAAAGCAACCTGGGCTTCCATAACACCTCAGCAGTGCCACAGGCTGATCTCCTCTATGCCACGCCGCTTTGATGTAGTAATTCATGCAAAAGGAGCCCTGACCAAGTATTGAGTGCATACTATACTCTACATGGACATTCTTTTCAGTAAGCCAACATTTCTGTATTAAAAATCTTTTTTTTTTTAATTGGTCTCTATGTGTAATGGATCTATATAATATATGAGTTTCACTTCTTTAATTGAAATACTCAAATAAATTAACTTTTTGATGATATTTTAATTTTATGAGATGCACCTCTACTCTCACTTCTTATTCTGGTGACTAATGTAAAATTTTGGATTTCCCTTCACTTTCTCTCTCTCTCTCTGTGACAAATAGTCAAAGTAGGTAAAACCTCCAAGCATGAACACGGACAGCAATAACAACTAAGTTTGGTTAATCAGATTGGTGTACTGGCAATAATGTGAAATGTAAAAAAAATCTATTACACGTGCAAATCATGTGATATTAGAATACAGTGTAGCAGATGCTCTCTGTGAGAATCACATTGTGTTATAGCACCATATACAACTTAAAGTAATGTCCTAAGCATGTACATGAAAGGATTGGTGTTTTTTTCATGTCACCCTTGAAATCACATGAAAAAGAGGACCCTCCCCCTGTTGTACAATATTAAACTGTTTTTGGCATTAGCACATGTCCCTCATGCCAGTGTCCAGCTCTGAATTCCTTTTGTTTAACAATCATGCCTAAGGATTATGTGCGAGAGACCCAGCGTGGGTTCCCTGTGATTAGCTGTGGGTGGCTGGAGACCCAGCGAAGGTTCCCTGCGATCAGCTGTGGGAGCTGTCAGTCTCCCTTTGCTTTCAATGGGGCCTATTTGCCAGGAACCCCCACTGGGTCATCCATATGTAATTGCTAATGGCCCCATTCACAAGTGCAATTGGAGCCATAATGGGTGAACCGCACTACGCTCTCTCCAAGAAAACCCAAACTGTCAGATCTCCCAATATTCTCTGCATTGTGTATCCTCTACAGATTGGAGTGTAATACCATTTGACATCAATTTAAGCTTGGTTTGTAAAATCTCCTGGGATTGCCAAGACAGTTCACACCTATTGTGTGTTGTCACAGATGTTCCAGTGGACCTGAAAAACATATATAGGAAAAAAGCAGTGCAAATATTGTTAACAAAATTTATTACAATGATTGTATAAAACAGAACACAAAATCTGATATTGGTACAAGACTCTATGGGGTTGATTTACTAAAACCCGAGAGTGCAAAATCTGGTGCAGCTCTGCATGGTAGCCAATCAGCTTCGAGTTTTTTTGTCAAAGCTTAAAGCAGTTGTAAACTGCTGCAGTACAAAAAAAAAAAAAAAAAAATTTCCCCAGTAAGACAATGGCATAATATGATAGTAGGCATCGCATAAGGTAAGGCATGAAAAACGTACCTTAGAATGGACCCTTCCAGCGGTGCGATTTCACCGCTAACAGAGCTTCCATCTTCCCCCGGTCTTCCCTCGGGTTCACGGACTCCAGCTGTGTGAGTGGCCAGAGTTGCGATAATGTCACTCCCATGCATGCGCATGGGAGCCCTCAGTTCCGGCATGGTGTTCTCAGAGTGCATGCGCCGGTAATGTTACTGGCTGCATCCAGTGTGACTATCTCCTAAACGATGCCCGTTTAGGAGATATTCATTTTACCTACAGGTAAGCCTTATTATAGTCTTACCTGTAGGTAAAAATCACAAAGTGGACTTTTTCTACCGCTTTAATCAAACAAGCTTAAGTTGCTAGTTAATCAGCTTCTAACTTCAGCTTGTTCAATTAAGCTCTGACAAAAAAACTGGAAGCTGATTGGCTAGCATGCAGAGCTGCACCAGATTTTGCACTCTTCAGTTCTAGTTAATCAACCCATATGCAACTTCCAATCTAGCTTTTTAACCCATCTGCACTACAGTCCACCTTCATTTTTTTGGTCAAATAAATGTCTTTAAGAAGCTTATTAGCCTAAAAATGAGCAATAATCTAACACCGAGAATCAAGCAATCAACACCGTTGGTCACTTGGTTCTCACAGCACCGTGAGCTCCCCCCCCCCCCCCCCCTGTGTTCACTGGAGCACTGGGCTGTGGATGGGGTGGGAGTGGCTGGCTTAGGCTCTCAGCGGCTTGTTGAGAGGCTGAGCTGGGTCCTGGTCCAGGCATGTAGGTGGATCCTGACCATTCGGTTGCGATCCTATCCGAGCCAGAACTGGCTCTGCTTCAGCTCGCTGAAAATGGGTCACAGGAGTGCAAAACGAGCTTTAGTTGTACTTCTCCTTTAAAGGTACGTGTAGAAACAGATTATTGTTGAATAGTATTAAGTACTAAAGCCTAGGTGGGATGTTTTGATTAGAGTATAGTTATACTTTAAAAGGGAAATGTAAAAAATGGCCTACTTTATGGACTGATAAAGATGACTACTGTTCTGTGACTAGGTAATGATGTGTTCCAAAGTGACAGACAGACATAAAAAGTTATTGATATCAACAACCCCCCTTCCCCTAACAATTAAAAAAGTATGCTGCTTTATGTCCACATTCCTTGGTGTGGTCTATGAAGAAATGCATAGCATTCAGTAAGAAATGTGTTGCACAACTTGATAAATGCTTCATTTATGGGAAGCCAAGTGTGCAATAGCGGAAAGCATTTTTCGTAAGGAGGGAACCTGTAGAGCAGCCTTTTTCAACCAGGGTGCCCAGGCACACTGGGGTGCCTTGAAGTTTCTTTAGGGGTGACTTGGCAAAAATGACTAAAAATATATCAAGCGTTGTATACAAGCCAGCAGGTGGATCAAGCCTGCCTTTTAGTTATACAAAGGCACGGGTTTTCAAAATGCACCATTATGACTTTCTAGACACTGGCACCCTAACAACCAATGACATCATCAGTAAATAAGGAGGATGTCTTTTGCCTCCACAGCATCCTTGTTGGACCCTCTTGTTCCCCTCTCCCTCAGCACTGGGGTGACATTAGCGGACTGATTGAAGAGAAATTGAGGAAGAAGAGAAACATTGGAACAGTAACAGTGTGCAAAAGTGTATTTGCTTTGGAAGAATAAATCACCTGAAGTAGGGTGTTCTTCGTGTGGATGTTGCTGCATTATGTAAAATTATTAGAATAGATTTTTACATTTCAGAATGGGGTGCCTCAAGACTGTCCATCATTTTAAAGGGTGCCTTGAGATTGTCTATAATTTTGTGCCCTGACTGAAAAAAAGGTTGAGAAACACTGCTGTAGAGAATGTACAATGCACTACAAATGTTTGCCCCCCTTAGCTCCCTTTCACATCGGTTCCATTTGACATGCGATTTGACATGTCAAATTGCATGCCAAATCAGACCCTATTGCCAGCAGCGGCACCATCCGAACTGGTGCAACGCTGACTTTTCGGCAACACACCGATTCCCAAAAGTAGTTCTTGTACTACTTTTGGCAACTTCGGGGGCGATTTCAATAGACATTTGTGCATGAACCCGCACAGATTGCCCCCGGAAGTCGGACTAAAATGCCGGTTTGGAGCTGAACTCGCACAATTTCAAACCCGCATTCAGTGTGAACCGAGGCTAAATGAACAAAGAGAAAATGTACTACATAATGAACTAAAGTAGAATAGTAAATCCTTGTTGTGTTGCAATGCATAAGTCGCAGCAGCATATTTAGAGCATAGGACTTATTCAAACAGCAGTAAGGTTTTACTGCAGCCACTACGGCTTTGAAAAAAAAAAAGTAAACACCACACACTTATAAAACACAGTTGTGCTTTATAGATGTGCTTGGCTCGGAAGTCTGGAGTCTGGAATGCATCAAAAACAAGGAAAGAGCGGTGACATTACCTGTCAAAGTCACAGAGCACTCTCTTCCAATAATAGAATTCTCCCTGCTACATGTGGCTGTCATTTTATGAATGGGCTGTAAAATGCAAGTCCTGGTGCACGTAGCCAAGCAGAGTACAACAGAGGGCTGATAGCGATATCCACTCTCTGGTATTGATTAACATTTTTATGTTATAACACACAGCCTAGAGTAATAGTACATTTCCATAGTTTCTCTAGCAAGGATAGTTTTGCAAAAATCTACAGCATATTTACGCTTCAATAATCCCCATATTTAGCTTTGAATTAGCGCATACTAACAGCTTAACGCTACATTGAAAGACAAAACAACCTAGACATCACAACATAACATGACATAAATAAAGAATGACTATGGGTGACATTCAAAAACAGGCTAGATCACTTAGTGTGTAAATAGTTTACCCGATATGCCTCCATGTGTCACTTACTGTAGCCAAAGATCATAATGGTAGTTTCTTCTGCCATGTAGATCATACCATTGATATGTTATTTGACGTTTACCTTCATGCCTCTACTTTCTCATCAGAGGATTTTCAGGCTTTAATATTTTGCTGGCCTGCCACAAACTCCCTGATGTCAATTTATAACTCCATGAAGGGTAGACTTTTTTTTCCCTTTATTCACCTGCCACCTAGCATATTTTTATGCTGTTATCCTACTGATGTCTAGTGCTTTTTGTGCCTGTTTCGCCCTGGTTTTTTCTATGCCTATACCCTATAGGTATTTTGCGTTTTTTGTACCCATAATCCCCTGGCATCTAACATATTAATGTCCATATGCTACGCATAATTACATTCTTTTGAGACTGTTTCCCCTAATGTTACATCATTCCCGCACCTGTCCTACTGACGTCTACTGATTTTTGTGCCCAAATCCTCCTGGCATCTAGTGTGCTTTCATATTTTTATACACACATAATACACACACACACAAACACATGTACACACATACATACATATTACAAATATGTGGTTTATTGAATAGTGCAGTGTGCATTCCTAAGCAGGCTTCATTTGCATGCAGACTGTTCTAGGTGGCACCCATATGTGATGCTGTGCCTCCATTTTTGAAAGAACAGAATCCCAAAAAAATGAAAGGGCCAGGCCAAGGACAGTCCGGCTGGGGAGGAAAGGGTTAGATGATGATGGACATCCTCCAGCCTGAAAAGAGACAGATTTGATCTGACTCTCTGCAACTTTAATTCATCTTGTGCAGTGAGCAATTTCAGAAAAGGAGAGGGACCTGTACAACTGGTAAGACAGGGGTTCAGCGTTAACCAATTCCATACCGCCCGCCTGCAATGTACTGTGGACGGGTGGACCGTACAGGCACAGCGACAGTCTGGCACACCGCTGCCTGTTTTCCGGGTATAGGAGCGAGCTCATGCAAGCTCCCCCCCTGTTGTTGTACACAGTGGGAGTTTGTCAGCAGGTCTCGGCCAATGATTCATGGCCTGGACCTGCTGATCGACTGGGAGGGAGAAGAAACAAAGAGATCTTTGGTAAAAAGCAGCACACATTACACAAATTAACATTTGTTAGGCACACGTTTGACCCCTTGATTTCCCGAGATGTTAACCCCTACCCAGCCAGTGTCATTAGTACAGTGTATAATGTTATCACTGATCACTGTATTAGTGTCACTGGCGATGTTAGTGGCAGTTAGTCAGTTTCCACTCAGCGTCAGTTAGTGTCAGATTTCCCGCTGCACTATTGCAGTACTATCATAAGTCGCTGATCACCCCCATTATCACCGCTGATCACCCCCCATTAGTAGTACAAAGAAAAAAAAAATTCTAGTATATATACCATAGTCTGTTGGAAGTATAACTTTTACAAAAACCAATCAATATACATTTATTTGGATTTTCCTTTTTGCCCAAAGACATGTAGCAGAATATATTTTGGAAAAAATGTATAAAGAAATCAGATTTTTTTAAATATTTTTTTATTGACTATGTTTTATAACAGAAAGTAAAAAATATAGTTTTTTTCCAAAATTTTAGATTTTTTAATTTGGATAATAACAAATAAAAAACCACTAGTGATTAAATACTATGGAAAGAAAGCTCTATTTGTGTGAAAAAAATTATATAAATTTTGTTTGGGTACAGTGTTGCATGATCGCGCAATTACCAGTTAAATTAGCGTACAGTAAACCCCCGTTATATCGCGGTTCAGTTTTCCCGGTATTTTGCGTTTTTTTCTGTAAGACCTATTAATATTATTTTACTAATTAAATCATTGTTAATTAAGTATTTTTGTGTTTTCCATTGCTCTTGCTCTGTCTCTCTGTATCTTTTATGTGTTTAAATGTGTTTCTATTGTTTTAAAAGTGTGTTTAAAGACCTTAAAATGCTTTTAAAAGTACAGTGAAAGTTATAAAAACATGCCTAGAGTGTATTTGAATAGGGTATTTCTATTTTGCGGATTTTCACTTATTGCGGGTGGGTCCAGAACGTAACCCCCGCAATGGCGGGGGTTTACTGTAGTGCTTAATAGCAAAAAATGGCCAGGTCAAAAAGGGAGTAAAACTTTCCAGAGCTAAGGTGGTTAAGACCAGAAGGTGTTTTCCACTATATTTGGCTAGAATTCCAATTTAAAACTAACCTCCAGTGGGGGGAAAAAAAACTTCCCTCTGCCCTCCTACCTCCTCATACCTAATCAAAATGTATTTTAAAAAAAATCTAAAAGTGTCAATAATTATAAAGTCAAGCTGACAAGGGGTCCTAGGTCTCCTTTCTTCTGTTCCGAAGTGCTGTAGTGTCCAGTCTTCAGTGTTCAGGTCTCGTCTTGGTGATTTGAGTTCTACACATTGCCTGTTCGGGGTCCTACAGCAGTGAGGAGAAGTGACATGACACGAGGGATGGCCCGGACTGATGAAGGGAATGGAGGGTAGCTTCAGAAAATGCACCCCAGAGATCAGGTGACAGTAATGGTTGATGGGGCACAGATATGGTTATTGTATGGGGGACATTTTTCCACCAGTGTTCCCAGGAAAAACGAATGTCAATTCAATCCACCAGCTTCTGCTCAACAAATGTATATTTCATTTTGGGTGGACCTGTCCACAAGTAAAATATTTTTTTCATATAAAAACTTGTTTTGAATAGGTAACCCTTGCTATATTTTTTTGACATGATCATGACACATGACCAACTTTAACCTGTTCCCCTCACTTTGGAACTTGTAAGGAAATGCTGAGGCTACAATGAATCAGCTATTGTTCTGGAAGGAATGACTGGATAAATTGATAAAGTTTCACACACCATCACGCCAGGATTTTTCACAAGACACATCAAACCTGTAAATCTGGTTTTCTCTGTGCATTGTGTATGGCCATCATACAAGGCGTGCATACAAAAATACATCAGAAAGCATTCCTTTCTTGCGTTTCACCATGAGAGTAAAGGGTTGCTTCTTCTATGTATCTCCCTAAATATCAATTTATAAAAGTGTAACTGATAATTTATAAAAATGAAACTGAAATAATGGTATTACATAGCTCTCAACTGTCCCTGATTTTGAGGGACTGTCCCTCATTCAAAGCAAAGTCCCTCTTGTCCTCTTTACTCCTCATTTGTCCCTCATTCTGGTATGATCTATATAATGGAATATAAAATGCACTATTTATCAATCAAAACTTGTTTCCCAGTGCTAAGCCTTTAATCCAATTTCTAAATTGCAGCATGTGTAAATTCCAAAAGCCATTATAAAGGAATAGTATTGGTAAAAAAGTACTTGTGGGTTTAACCAAACATTTTTTTGTGCAATTCTTTAAGGGGGGAGTGGTAGGGTGTGTTTCCTATGCCTACATACTTTTGCTAATAGGTGTCCCTCATTCGCATCTCAAAAAGTTGGGAGGTGTGCTTTTACTGTATTGTAAGAGTGACATATACTGTTTCTACAAACCTGATTCCAAAAGAGTTGGGGCACTGTACTAATTGTGAATAAAAACAGAATGCAATGATGTGGAAGTTTCAAATTTCAATATTTTATTCAGAATACAACATAGATGACATATCAAATGTTTAAACTGAGAAAATGTATCATTTTAAAGGGAAAAATAAATTGATTTTAAATTTCATGGCATCAACACATCTCAAAAAAGTTGGGACAAGGCCATGTTTACCACTGTGTGGCATCCCCTCTTCTTTTTATAACAGTCTGCAAACGTCTGGGGACTGAGGAGACAAGTTGCTCAAGTTTAGGAATAGGAATGTTGTCCCATTCTTGTCTAATACAGGCTTCTGGTTGCTCAACTGTCTTAGGTCTTCTCTGTCGCATCTTCCTCTTTATCATGCGCCAAATGTTTTCTATGGGTGAAAGATCTGGACTGCAGGCTGGCCATTTCAGTACCCGGATCCTTCTTCTACGCAGCCATGATGTTGTAATTGATGAAGTATGTGGTCTGGCATTGTCATGTTGGAAAATACCATGTTTTCCCTGAAAGAGACGACGTCTGGATGGGAGCATATGTTGTTCTAGAACTTGGATATACCTTTCAGCATTGATGGTGCCTTTCCAGATGTGTAAGCTGCCCATGCCACACGCACTCATGCAACCCCATACCATCAGAGATGCAGGCTTCTGAACTGAGCGCTGATAACAACTTGGGTTGTCCTTATCCTCTTTAGTCCGGATGACATGGCGTCCCAGTTTTCCAAAAAGAACTTCAAATTTTGATTAGTCTGACCACAGAACAGTTTTCCACTTTGCCACAGTCCATTTTAAATGAGCTTTGGCCCAGAGAAAACACCTGCGCTTCTGGATCATCTTTAGATATGGCTTCTTTTTTGGCCTATAGAGTTTTAGCCGGCAACGGTGAATGGCACGGTGGATTGTGTTCACCGACAATGCTTTCTGGAAGTATTCGTGAACCCATGTTGTGATTTCCATTACAATAGCATTCCTGTATGTGATGCAGTGCTGTCTAAGGGCCCAAAGATCACAGTCATCCAGTATGGTTTTCCCACCTTGACCCTTATGCACAGAGATTTTTCCAGATTCTCTGAATCTTTGGATGAGATTATGCACTGTAGATGATGATAACTTCAAACTCTGCAATTTTTCTCTGTGAAAATCCTTTCTGATATTGCTCCACTATTTTT
Source organism: Pelophylax lessonae (assembly GCF_965119305.1). Lineage (NCBI taxonomy): Eukaryota > Metazoa > Chordata > Amphibia > Anura > Ranidae > Pelophylax > Pelophylax lessonae. Next base: position 560,182,093 of record NC_138770.1, read on the forward strand.
CATCGCAGCATTATGGAATTGGTGAACCTCTGCCCATCTTGACTTCTGAGAGACACTGCCACACTTAGAGGCTCTTTTTATACCCAATCATGTTGCCAATTGACCTAATAAATTGCAAATTGGTCCTCCAGCTGTTCCTTATATGTACATTTAACTTTTCCGGCCTCTTATTGCTACCTGTCCTGACTTTTTTGGAATGTGTAGCTCTCATGAAATCCAAAATGAGCCAATATTTGGCATGATATTTCAAAATCTCTCACTTTCAACATGGGATATGTAATCTATATTATATTGTAAATGAAATATAAGTTTAAAAGATTTGTATATTAGTCCATTGCTTTTTTACTCACAATTTGTACAGTGTCCCAACTTTTTTGGAATTGGATTTGTATGTTACTCATATGCACAACCTATTGATCCCTAAAAGAGGTGTAGCATCCTTGTCCTAAGCAAGGTTGCTAGTAAATTTACAATAATTTTTTTTAATTTTCTATTAAGGTATACAGAGAAATAGAGAGATACAGTACAATCAAAAACAAACCAGATAAACACCACCAAGATATAAGTCAAGAAGCATAAGTAAAAACACACCACATCTCATGATATAGTGTCTCTACTGGCCTTACTTCCACAATTGTTTCCCTTTCTCTAAGCTTAAAATAATAAATTGAAACAAAACAAAAAACATAACAAATCTGAATTAGGGCTCTTTCACACGGGCGTTCCGTATGTCCGTTTTTCATCCCATCCGTTTGCGGATGAAAAACGGACATAATGTATCTCTATGTAAATACGGATGTCAGCGGATGATCATCCTCTGACATCCGTTTTTTGTCAGTTCAGTTCAGTTCAGTTTTTTGAACGGAGGAGAACCCTATTTTTTCTTCCATTCGAAAAACGGAACTGAAGCAAAAACGGATGTCAGTGGTGTCATCCGCAGACATCCGTATTTACATAGACATGCATTATGTCAGTTTTTCATCCGCAAACGGATGGGATGAAAAACGGACATACGGACCGGATGACACAAGTGTCATCCGTGTCCGTTACAAAAAAAAAAAAAAAAAGGACCTGATCGGGCAAAAAAAAAGGAACGCCCGTGTGAAAGAGCCCTTAAAAAAAAATTCTAGGTGCCATAATCAATCAGTCAGTTTGTAATTTGAGATACATATCTGAAAGCTTATAGTAGACCCAAGGTTCCCATAGTTTATTAAATTTTTCGATGTTCTCAGATGCTATCGCAACCAGCTCTTCCAAAGAGTACAGTGAATTCACCGTGTATAGCCACTCCTTGAGAGTTGGTGTTCTCATGGATTTCCAGTATTTAGGGATAATAGATTAAGCAGCGTTCAACAAATGTCTCATTAAGGACTTTTTATACTTGCTCAAAGAGCAGTTGGGTATATTCAGGAGGCAGCATTCCAGGGTAAAGTCATGGGTAATATTAGTAATAGCACAAATTTGTGCAAAAACTTCATTCCTGAACTTATGTATGTAGGTACATTGCCACCATATATGTAGCATCGTACCCTTATCTTCTCCACATCGCCAACAAGTGTCAGGGGTATCAGGAAACCACGCATTCAGCTTGGCTGGGGTGAGATAACAGTTTGTCAATATTTTGAATGCCGTCTCCTGAATATTAGAGCTAATAGAACACTGGTGAGACATGATGCATTTGACCATTGGGCATCCGTAAAGGTTCTTTGTAGGGCTGATTCCCACTCCTTCCTATGTTTGGTGTGTGGATCAATGCCATACGTTTGTAGCCAATCATACAATCTAGAGGTCAGTTTCTCTATAGGATTCCCCTTGATCCACATAGTCTCAAAGTGTGTCAACTGCCTTGAAAAGTTTGGCAAATTAATATAGTAATGAATATAACTAGGAAGTTGAAAATATTGCCAATACGTAAAACGTCTACAGAGTAACTCGGATTGCAACTGGCTGTATGACTTACGTTTCCCCATGCTCATACAATGATGTAGGGTCAAGGATATTGGGGATTCTTCCTGAGAAGCAAGAGTCGCCTTCCTATCTTGCGCCCAATCCATTATATGCACTAAGGGGGTCAAGGGACCTGGAGAAGATGCGAGATTGTAAGTCTCGGACACTTTGTGAAATATTGCGCGGGTCGGCCCAATAGTTAGGTGCAATTTGACATTGGCTGGGTAAAGTTTAAAAGGAATCCAAGGTAAAAACCTAAGTGGTGTTGTGGTTTGCAAACTTTCCATAGTAACCCAATCTTTATATTTAGCATGGCAGTTCCAATCAATGATCCTTACTAAGTATGAAGCATAATAATAATGAACAAAATTTGGTAGGTTTAAGCTCCCGCAGTTTTTGGCCTAGTAAGGATCTGCAAACATTCTTTTTACCTGCCCAAATAAATTTCCCAATAATAGAGTTCAAGGATAGGAAAAAACAATTGGGTATCGGAATAGGTAGGCTATGAAAAAGGTACAACACCCTAGGTAATACTGTAATCTTTACTGCCGCAGCTCTGCCAAACCAAGAAAGGGCTTTCGCATTCCAATTTTTGATGTCTTCTTTTAACTTTTGTAAAAAGGGGAGAAAATTTTCAGCATATAAATCCGCCATGTTGGAAGTCAATATGATTCCCAAATATTTAAGTTGGGATGGCACCCATTTGAATGTGCAATTTTTCTGAATCTGTTTTATGGATGCCTTATTTAAGGATATGTTAAAGCGGTTGTAAACCCTAAAAAATAAAAAAAAAAAACCTGCAAGACAAAGGCATAATGAGCTAGTAGGCATCGCATACTAGCCCATTATGTGTAACTTACCTTAGAACGAAGCCCCGACACGGACCCCCGGACATCGCTGCGGGCGCTGCCATGATCCCTCGCTGTCTCTTCCGGGTTCGGCGGCTCCGGCGCGGTGATTGGCCGGAAGAGACGGCTCCGGCGCGATGATTGGCATGCGCGCGGGAGTGATTTTCCGGCAAGCTCCCGGCAAATAAATTGAAGGTCCCCCCGGACCTTCAGAGCGCATGTGCCGCTCGCGAGAGCGGCTGCATGCACTGTAAATATCTCCTAAACCATGCCGGTTTAGGAGATATTATTTGTACCTACAGGTAAGCCTTATTATAGGCTTACCTGTAGGTAAAAGTGTCAAAAAGCGGGATACTACCGCTTTAAGCGCCTCAGATTTGTAGACATTGATTTTAAAATTTGAGGGATATCCAAATGTATCAAATTCTTTCATAAGGTTAGGTAGGTATCGTGGTGTGGGGTTGTGTCAAAGCAAAAAGAAGATCGTCAGCATATGCTGCTAACTTATAGTGCCGATGGGTTATAGTAATACCCTTAATAGAAGAATTGTTTTTAATCGTTTGTATAAATGGTTCCAGGTTAAGGATAAATAAAATAGGTGAAAGCGGGCATCCCCCGTCTCGTACCATTACTGTATAAATCTGTACCGATGACAACCAGGCCATCATATTTGATTGAAATCCCACATATTTACAAACTGACAACATAAAATCCTTCTCCACATCCGTTAATAGAAGACCTTCTTCTGAACCTCCCTTAAGCCTGTGAATAAAATTCATTGCCTTTGTAACGTTGTCCCGGTTCTCCCCACCTGGCATGAACCCTGTTTGCTCTGGACCAATGAGCTTAGGCAAAAATTGGCCAAGTGTCATGGCCATAACTTTCGCAAACAATTTAATATCAAGATTGAGCAATGATATTGGCCTGTAGCTAGAACAATCGGTAGGGTCTTTGCCAGGTTTATGCAGTACTGTAATATGGGCCATAGTAAATGACGGCATTGCTCTCTGAGAATCTTGCAGGGAATTCAATGCCTTTAACAAGTGAGTCGTTAGAAGTGGACAGAATGTTTTATAATAAATGCCAGAAAAACCATCTGGGCCCGGACTTTTGCCTGGTTTAAGGGATTTAATTGCCTGCATAAGTTCTATAATATCAATTTGTCGGTCAAGTGCTATGGTCTCTGAGGGCGATAGCTTAGGGAGTCCACTGTGTTCTAAATATTGTTGTATTATTCGTGACCTTGTACCTTCCAAATGTAAAGGTTTATTGGATGGAGGGATATTGTACAGTTTGTTGTAAAATTGATGAAATTCGGATGCTATCTGTTCTGTCTTAACAACCAGCTTATTATCAAATGTTTTAATCTGGGAGATATGCGTGGCTGATCTTGCGTCCCTTAAAGCTTTAGCTAGGTATTTATTATTTTTATTCCCGTGTTCGTAAAAAAAACCTTGCTTAAGTAGTAAGATGCGTTTAGCACTTGGGTCTAATTTGGATTGCAATTCCTTTCTTGCCATCAAAAGGTCTGACGCTGATTGCACCACTACTGACTTCTTATGTTGCTGTTCTAATTTATGAATTTTATCCACTAAGAGCTTTAATTCCTTGTCATTATCTTTCTTACGCCGGAATGCGAAGCTAATCAGTTCCCCACGTACTACACACGTATGGGCTTCCCAAACAGAAAGGGGAGATACATCGTCTGTAACGTTCTCAAGAAAAAAATTGCCAATCACATTCGAAATGTGAGACATATTACGGGTATCGGCCAATAGTGTAGGGTTAAGACGCCAAGTGCAAGGTTTAGGTAAAGTATCACCTAGTTGTAGCGTGATTGACGTAGGTGCATGATCCGAAAATGATTGGATGCCTATGTGTGTGTCCGTCAGAACTGTCAGATTTCTTTGAGAGACAAAAATGTAATCTATACGGGAGTGTTTGTTGTGTACTTCCGAAAGGTAAGTATAATTTCTACCTTGTGGGTTAATAATGCGCCAGGAATCAACCAATGTCAGGGAGGCCAGCATTGACTTAAGTTTTTTAGTATGCGAAAAGTAACGGCTGATCTGTCATTAGATGTATCCTGAAGGGGATCTAGGGGGGCATTAAAGTCTCCCCCCAAGATAATACAGCCAGTTGCAAACCAAGTGAGTTTGTCTATCATCTGACGACAGAAAGAGACATGTGCAGTGTTGGGAAAATATACATTTGCCAAGATTATTGGCAATGTCCCAATTTTTCCCTTAAGAAACAGAAATCTGCCCTCAGGATCTGCTAACTATTGGTTGAGTACAAATCCTGAGTGCTTCCCTATCAAAATGGACACCCCTTTAGTCCTAGCTATCGGATTGGTGGCATGGAAGGCTGCATGAAAATATTTATCTGTCATTTTAGGTATCGTTGGTGGCCTAAAATGTGTCTCCTGAAGGAAGACAAAAGACGGTTTCACCTTCCCAAAAGAACATAATAATTGGGTCCTTTTTTGGGGAATACTCAACCCCCTTACATTATGAGATATTACTGTTGGGCAATTGCCCAATTTAGAGTACACCATTGTGTTATGTTACAGTAAATTTTGTTGTTGTTATAAAAAAAATAAAAAATAAATTAAGTCGTGCTAGGTGGTAGCTAGCCTGGCTGATTTGTAGTCTTTGTGGTCTTTGGATTTCCCTCCTAATCCTGTTTTGGCTGTATTTCTCCCTTCTGTCAGTAGGAGGCAATGTTACCTTTGGCATTAGTGTGATGAATTACAGTGAGTTAGGTTATGAATATGTATGTTTCTCTCAGTCAATCACACTGGTAGCTGAGCATGCTAGGAGAATCTATTTATTTGGAGGAAGTCAGGTGATCTGTGTCCTTTACCACAAAGGGGTGGGTGTGTGAGGAAAAGCTGTTGCTGGGTAGGCCTGAAGCCTGAGGCATACCCATGTGCTCAGGGCTTTGTAAGGGAGAGCCTGTCCCATGCCTGGAAGCATGAAGGAAAGGATGGAGACCTGAGTTGAAGTACCAGAGGTGACTCTGCCATGAACCGGGGATCCATGGAGAGCCTGGGAAAGCATCAAGATGGAATCATCCAGAGAGTTCCTGCACCTTCCGTGAGTTGCATGCTGTTGCTATAGGAGAGAGCTTGTGCTACAAAGTACAGATTACTGGATTCAGCTTAAAGTGTTTTTTTCTGTACTGCTGTCTGCCTATTCCACATTTTTTGTCTAAGGAGTCTGCCAATCTGCCGTTTTTTGACTAAGGGTCCAGTGCCCTACCCCTCTCTCCCATTTTTGTTCCTGTTGTGAGAAATAAACTTTTCTCTGTTCAAGCATAAAAGTGACTGGCGCTCATCTTTCTATCTTGTACACCACCCACCATGCCTAGTTTTTCTGCACCCTGAGGAGGAATGTCAGCCCTCCCTGTCTCTGGGGGTCAACACCAGGCCTCTGGAGGTTGGGGGGGGGGGGGCGCTACAGAGGTGATACTCTTGCCTCTATAGTACAGACTGCAGGAACAGGGACACAAATATATTACATATTCAACATGTACAAGAAAGTTCGTGTTTGATATACACACACTTGCCCATTTGCGGATGTAGAAAGAAATGACTGGTAAGCATATGGTGACACGTGGTGCAGTCCGGACAACGATAACAGTTGGGTTTGACACGAGTGAGCCAGGTAGATTTCTTAGTAATAGATGGCAATTCTGTGTGCATCAGTTTATCTTTTTAAACTTTTTTTTCTTCCAATGAGGGGAGGTGTGTTAAGTAATGTTAAGCTTTGATCGCTACAAGCGATCAGCCAACAGAAATAGACACATCCTTTGCTGTATGGCTCTCCACTGAGTAACAAGTTGGAAAAATGATTCCATTTTGTGGGATGTTGTCCAGGAACACAATAGGCACTCAATAGTATTAACTACTCATCTCTCTTGGAGCTTTCTTGAGTAGCCATGTTCAGAAAATGGTTCCATCATTTTCTAAAGCTGTAGTTCAACTGTTATGGGGTTGGAGTTGCTCCAGTTTACTCTCAGCATCTGAGCATATGAAATTTCATGGACTAGTGCTGGGGGGTGATCTGCATGCATGAAACAAAGTTTTTCTGTCAGTCGGCTTGTGGTATAGCCAAATCCCCAAGATTGCATTGTGATCAATGACCATTTTATAAATGTTAAGATCCAGAAATCTGATGTCAGTATTAAAAGCTGTAAATGTCAACTTGATTGGGGTAGGCATATCAATGAGCTCATCCATCCTCCATGTCAGATTATCACCACTTCCAGGTAATGGTATGCTAACCTTACAATAAATATATGAACATTATACAGTGGTGATTGAAAGTTTGGGCACCCCAGGTAAAAATTTGTATTAATGTGCATAAAGAAGCCAAGGAAAGATGGAAAAATCTCCAAAAGGCATCAAATTACAGATCAGACATTCTTATAATATGTCGACAAAAGTTAGATTTTATTTCCATCATTGACACTTTTAAAATTACAGAAAACAAAAAAAATGGTGTCTGCAAAAGTTTGGGCACCCTGCAGAATTTATAGCATGCACTGCCCCCTTTGCAAGGTTGAGACCAGCCAGTGTCATGGATTGTTCTCAATCATCATCTGGGAAGACCAGGTGATGTCAATCTCAAAGGTTTTAAATGCCAAGATTCATCTGACCTTGCCCCAACAATCAGCACCATGGGATCTTCTAAGCAGTTGTCTAAAAAACTGAAACTGAAAATAGTTGACGCTCACAAAGCTGGAGAAGGCTATAAGAAGATAGCAAAGCATTTTCAGATGTCAATATCCTCTGTTTTGAATGTAATTAAGAAATGGCAGTCATCAGGAACAGTGGAAGTTAAAGCAAGATCTGGAAGACCAAGAAAAATATCAGACAGAACAGCTCGCAGGATTGTGAGAAAAACAATTCAAAACCCACGTTTGACTGCACGATCCCTCCAGAAAGATCTGGCAGACACTGGAGTTGTGTTACACTATTCCACTATAAAGAGATACAGTGCCTTGCAAAAGTATTTGGCCCCCTTGAACTTTGCTACCTTTTGCCACATTTCAGGCTTCAAACATATAGATATAAAACTGTAATTTTTTTGTGAAGAATCAACAACAAGTGGGACACAATCATGAAGTGGAACGAAATTTATTGGATATTTTAAACTTTTTTAACAAATAAAAAACTGAAAAATTGGGCGTGCAAAATTATTCAGCCCCTTTACTTTCAGTGCAGCAAACTCTCTCCAGAAGTTCAGTGAGGATCTCTGAATGATCCAATGTTGACCTAAATGACTAATGATGATAAATAGAATCCACCTGTGTGTAATCAAGTCTCCGTATAAATGCACCTGCACGGTGATAGTCTCAGAGGTCTGTTTAAAGCGCAGAGAGCATCATGAAGAACAAGGAACACACCAGGCAGGTCCGAGATACTAATCTAAACTAATAGTCTGCCACTATGGTCACCGTTTTAAATACATGAGGTTATGTTGTTAATATTTAGATTGTATTTTAATATGTTCTTAATATGATATGTTTTTTTAACTTTTTATATTACATGATTTTCATGTCATATCTCTGTTTTTATGTGATGTGTTTTATTGGGAGGGCTGGATGTAGGATTGGAGTCTCCTGAGCTGTCTGAGTACCTACCATGGGGTGGCGCTGTGTCCCGTTGTTGGGTAGCCAGCCGTGGTTGTGCTATCCAATTGGTGTTTTAATTCACTATTCCTCAAATATCCAGGTTTGGCCTCAATAGAAAAAACTTGTTGCCACTTTTGAGCCAATAATTCTAATTTATTACATATATCTGGATGCTATTATGGAATCTAATATTTTGATTAAATAGATATCCATTTCCTGTGTCTCGATGGTGTCCGGTAATGTTGGCACGCAAGTGGTTTATTTCCTGGTTCCGGACCGTGGCCACCGAGCTCCGCCCGTCCGCCCGGCAGCCTATATAATGCTTGTAATTGCTGCAAGCCACACCCCCTGACGACGTCAGACGTGTGATGAAACGCGTAGGAGGAGCTTGCGGCACGTCATGCTGCTACCGACGGGGGACGCTGCGGCCATTTTCCTGGTGGGATACCGGGCTGAGGATACTCCACACTACATGCTTACCTTTTCCAGCCAAAATGTGAGTTGCCATCTGTTATTTGATACAAATAAAAGTCATTTGACATTATTACACTATGGGAGCTGTCCTTTCTCTCTATATGCAATATTACTGAGAGGAGCGGGTACGACCGATGAGGGAGCCGGTGTGAGACCTTTCTTATTGCAGTTCCAGACTTGATCCCCCGCTGACCATGATCCCTGTAATGAGGATCATGGTGTTTTGGTAAGAGGCCAATTAATTTCCTATGGTGGTGGCTGTCTTCACACTTAGCTTTGGATTGTGGAATATTTGCATGTTTGCATTTGGGACTACACAGCATAGTTTTTGTGGAATCTTTTCAATACCATTATTATGAATTACTTTGTTGTGCATGATTATTTCATGGACTGATGGACTTTTTGTTCATTCACATTGATAACTTATAGCGCTACACCATTAACCATCACTAATTTTTCCAGATCTGGTTTCTCTGATTCAGGATCAGGTGTTGACAGCTGTACTGATTGCTTCTATACAATTAAGTGTACCATTCTCATTACGCGCAGCAATTCTCTTATATTATCAGGTCCGAGATACTGTTGTGGAGAAGTTTAAAGCCAGATTTGGATACATAAAGATTTCCCAAGCTTTAAACATCCCAAGGAGCACTGTGCAAGCGATAATATTGAAATGGAAGGAGTATCAGACCACTGCAAATCTACAAAGACCTGTTCGTCCCTCTAAACTTTCAGCTCATACAAGGAGAAGACTGATCAGAGATGCAGCCAATAGGCCCATGATTACTCTGGATGAACTGGAGAGATCTACAGCTGAGGTGGGAGACTCTGTCCATAGGACAACAATCAGTCGTATACTGCACAAAACTGGCCTTTATGGAAGAGTGGCAAGAAGAAAGCCATTTCTTAAAGATATCCATAAAAAGTGTCGTTTAAAGTTTGCCACAAGTCACCTGGGAGACACACCAAACATGTGGAAGAAGGTGCTCTTGTCAGATGAAACCAAAATCGAACTTTTTGGCAACAATGCAAAACGTTATTTTTGGAGTAAAAGCAACACAGCTCATCACCCTGAACACACCATCCCCACTGTCAAACATGGTGGTGGCAGCATCATGGTTTGGGCCTGCTTTTCTTCAGCAGGGACAGGGAAGATGGTTAAAATTGATGGGAAGATGGATGGAGCCAAATACAGGACCATTCTGGAAGAAAACCTGATGGAGTCTGCAAAAGACCTGAGACTGGGATGGAGATTTGTCTTCCAACAAGACAATGATCCAAAACATAAAGCAAAATCTACAATGGAATGGTTCACAAATAAACATATCCAGGTGTTAGACTGGCCAAGTCAAAGTCCAGTCCTGAAGGCAATCGAGAATCTGTGGAAAGAACTGAAAACTGCTGTTCACAAACGCTCTCCATCCAACCTCACTGAGCTCGAGCTGTTTTGCAAGGAGGAATGGGCAAAAATTTCAGTCTCTCGATGTGCAAAACTGAAAGAGACATACCCCAAGCGACTTACAGCTGTAATCGCAGCAAAAGGTGGCACTACAAAGTATTAACTTAAGGGGACTGAATAATTTTGCACGCCCAATTTTTCAGGTTTTTATTTGTTAAAAAAGTTTGAAATATCCAATAAATTTCGTTCCACTTCATGATTGTGTCAAACTTGTTGATTCTTCACAAAAAATTACAGTTTTATATCTTTATGTTTGAAGCCTGAAATGTGGCAAAAGGTCAAAAAGTTCAAGGGGGCCGAATACTTTCGCAAGGCACTGTACTTGTATAAATATGGTCTTCATGGAAGAGTCATCAGAAGAAAATCTCTTCTATGTCCTCACCACAAAAATCAGCATTTGAACTTTGCAAATAAACATATAGACAAGCCTGATGCATTTTGGAAACAAGTTCTGTGGACCGATGAGGTTAAAAATCAAACTTTTTGGCCGGAATGAGCAAAGGCACGTTTGGAGAACAAGGGGCACAGAATTTAATGAAAAGAACCTCTGTCCAACTGTTAAGCATGGGGGTGGATCAATCATGCTTTGGGGTTGTATTGCAGCCAGTGGCACAGGGAATATCTCACGAGTAGAAGGAAAAATGGATTCAATAAAATGTCAGCAAATTTTGGATGGTAACTTGATGCCATCTGTGAAAAAGCTGAAGTTAAAGAGAGGATGGCTTCTACAAATGGATAATGATCCTAAACACACCTCAAAATCCACGGGGGATTACATCAAGAGGCGTAAACTGAAGGTTTTGCCATGGCCTTCACAATCTCCTGACCTCAACATAATTGAAAATCTGTGGATAGACCTTAAAAGAGCAGTGCGTGACAGACAGCCCAGAAATCTCAAAGAACTGGAAGACTTTTGAGAACTGGAAGACTTTTGTAAGGAAGAATGGACAAAGATACCTCAAACAAGAATTGAAAGACTCTTGGCTGGCTACAAAAAGCGTTTACAAGCTGTGATACTTGCCAAAGGGGGCAGTACAAGTTATTAACTCTGCAGGGTGCCCAAACTTTTGCAGACGGCATTTTTTTGTTTTCTGTAATTTTGAAAGTGTAAATGATGGAAATAAAATCTAACTTTTGTTGACATATTATACAAATGTCTAATCTGTAATTTGATGCCTTTTGGAGATGTTTCCATCTTTCCTTGGCTTCTTTATGCACATTAATACAGATTTTTACCTGGGGTGCCCAAACTTTCGATCACCACTGTAATTCTCTATCCATGCTAACAGCACGGATGGATGAATGTCGCATTGTGGCTATTGTATTCTGACATCTGGCTGTCAAAATACCCAAACAGCAGCTGCATCTATTTAAAAGCAGCTGTTGTTTGACAGGTAATTGTGCACCCAGCCCCTTCAATTTTCAATCAAAAGATGTTGGGCAGGGTGAACTTCAGCTAGTTCATCAGGAACTAATCAGTATATGACCAGCTTTAAGGTGAACTCAATATTTTGCTACACTTTACATATACTGAACAAAATTATAAACGCAACACTGGGGGTTTTTGCCCCCATTTTTCATTTTTCAGATCTAAGAAAACCAGGATTCATCTGTGAAGAGAACACCTCTCCAAAGTGCCAGACGCCATTGAATGTGAGCATTTGCCCACTCAAGTCAGTTTCGACAAGGAACTGCATTTAGGTCAAGACCCTGATGAGGACTACAAGCATGCAGATGAGCTTCCCTGAGACGGTTTCTGACAGTTTGTGCAGAAATTCTTTTAATATGCAAACTTATTCTTGCAGCAGCTGTCCAGGTGGCTGGTCTCAGACGATCTTGGAGGAGAAGATGCTGGATGTGGAGGTCTTGGGCTGGTGTGGTTACATGTGGTCTGCGGTTGTGAGGGCGGTTGGATATACTGCCAAATTCTCTGAAATGCCTTTGGAGACGGCTTATGATAGAGAAATGAACTTTCAATTCACGGGCAACAGCTCTGGTGGACATTCCTGCAGTCAGCATGCCAATTGCACGCTCCCTCAAAACTTGTGACAATGGCATTGTGCTGTGTGATAAAACTGCACATTTTAGAGTGGCCTTTTATTGTGGCCAGCCTAAGGCACACCTGTGCAATATTCATGCTGTCTAATCAGCATCTTGATATGCCACACCTGTGAGGTGGATGGATTATATCGGCAAAGGAGAAGTGCTCACTAACACAGATTTAGACAGATTTGTGAACAATATTTAAAAGAAATAGGCCTTTTGTGTATATAGAAAAAGTCTTAGATCTTTGAGTTCAGCTCATGAAAAATGGGGGCAAAAACAAAAGTGTTGCGTTTATAATTTTGTTCAGTGTATGTCCCTCACTAACACGTGATGCCGCTGAATGTGCAGTATAAACTGTATGTAGCTAAGGCTGCATACAGCATACTGCATTGTGTTCCGGGTTCCAGCCAAGAACATCATGTGACATCATCACCCTACCTCTCTGACACAGCCAATCAGAGGAAGCCTTGTACACTGCTCAAAAAAATTAAAGGAACATTTTTTTAACAGAGTATAGTATCAAGTCAATTAAACTCCTGGGATATTGATCTGGTCAGTTAGGTAGCAGAGGGGGTTGTTAATCAGTTTCAGCTGCTTTTGGTGTTAATGAAATTAACAACAGGTGCACTCGATGGGCAACAATGCGATGACCTCCAAAACAGGAGTGATTTTACAGGTGGAGGCCACTGACTTTTTCCCTACTCATCTTTTTCTGACTGTTTTTTTACTAGTTTCAAGAGCATGGAGTAGATTCCGGGAGACAGGCAGTTATTCTAGGAGAGCAGGAGAGGACTGTAGAAGGTCCTTAACCACTTACCGCATATCAACGTAGGGCTACGTCGGTAAACTTTGCGGGCTTATACCGGGATCATGTCTCTAGCTAGAGACATCATCCCGGTACCGTGGTTTGAAGCCGACGGTCGGCTTTCCGTCGGTAACGACCGATGCGGCTCGGGAGCCGCTCGATCGTTACCCGGGGGGGCGGGAGGGGACGTCCCCCCCCCCCCTCCCGCCACCTTCCGTGGCTTTTCTCGGGGCTCTCGTCCGCCGGCTGGATGGAGTCTCGATGAATGCCGGAAACGGCATCGATCGGGTCTCGATCGGGTCTCCGATGACGTAACCCGGAGGCGTCACGTCCGGGTTACTGTGCTGCAAAAGGTGGCAAATTTGAAAAATGGCTGTATGCAAAAATTCCGTTTTTCTTTTAGACCCTCGATCCCTCCATAAAGAGTACCTGTCACTATATATTGGTGTCACAAGGGATGTTTACATTGCTTGTGACAGCAATAAAAGTGATCAGATTTTTTTTTTTTTTTTAAAAAACATGTAATAAAGTTAAAAATAAAGAAAAAAAAAATAGGAAAAAGAAAAATTTAGCCGACCCCGTCACCGTTAGCTCGCGCACAAAAAAAACGTATATGCAAGTCGAGCCGCGAATGAAATCGCTGTTCAAACCACACATGTGAGGTATCGCCGCGATCGCCAGAACGTGGGCAATAGTTTAAAAAAAAGAGCTACACTCTAACTCTAAACTGGTAACCGTTAAATAAATGTAAAGCATCTCAGATTGAGATCTCTATTGACCGTAGTTTGTCGCCATCCCACGGGGGGGCGCAATTTTAAACCGTAACATGTTGGGTATCTATTTACTTGGCGTGACATCATCTTTCACAATATACAAAAAAAATGGGCTAACTTTACTGTTTAGTATTTTTTAAATGCAGTGAAATGTGATTTTTCAAAATTTTTCCCAAAAAAATGGCGTTTTAAAGACCGCTGCGCAAATACCACGTGACAAAAAATTTTGCAATTGCCGACATTTTATTCTCCAGAGTCTTTGCTAAAAAAATATATATAATGTTTGGGGGTTCTAAGTAGTTTTCTAGGAAAAAATACTGGTTTTAACTTGTAAACAAAAAGTGTCCGAAATAGGGCTGGGGCTTAAGTGGTTAACCCATCAGCAGGACAGGTATCTGCTCCTTTATGCAAGGAGGAACAGGATGATTACTGCCAGAGCTCTACAAAATGACCTCCAGCAGGCCATTTGTGTAAATGTCTCTAACCAAACAATCAGAAACATTCAGGAGGGTGGCATGACATCCCAAAGTGCTCTAGTGGGCCCTGTGCTCACTGCACGGCACTGTGGAGCTTGATTGGCATTTGCCATTAAACATCAGAGATAGCAGGTCTGCCACTAATGCCCTGTGCTTTCACAGATGAAAGCAGGTTCACCCTGAGCACATGTGACAGACGTGAAAGGGTCTGGAGAAGCCGAGGAACTTTATGCTGCCTGTAACATCGTTCAGCATGACCAGTTTGGTGGTGGGTCAGTGATGGCCTGGGGAGGCATATCCATGGAGGGACGCACAGACCTCTACATGCTAGACAATGGCACCCTGACTGCCATTAGGTATCGGGATGAAATCCTTGGACCCATTGTCAGACCCTAAGCTGGTGCAGTGGGTCCTGGGCTCCTCCTGGTGCACAACAATGCCCGGCCTCATGTGGTGAGAGTATGCAGCCAGTTCCTGGAGGATAAAAGAATTGATACCATTAACAGGCCCCCTGCTCGCCTGACCTAAATCCAATAGAACACCTTTGGGACATAATGTTTCGCTCCATCCAACGCTGCCAGATTGCACCTCAGTCTGTTCAGGAGCTCAGTGATGCTCTGGCCTGGATCTGGGAGGAAATACCCCAGAACACCATCCGTTGTCCCATTAGGAGCATGCCACGACATTGTCAGCCATGCATACAAGCTCATAGGGGCCATACAAACTACCATTTTGGGTTGCTGCAAGGAAATTTTTGCAAAATGAACTCGCCTGCTGCATAATATTTTTTTACTTTGATTGTTGGGGTGTCTTTGAATTCAGCCCTCTGTAGGTTGATAATTTTAATTTCCATCAAATGATGTGGCATGCTTTCATTCCTAACACATTACCTATTCCAAATCAGTATAGATATCCAGCATGATTTTTTTCCCCATTGAGATCTGATGTTTTTTTAAAGTACTAGAATACATTGCATTCTCAGATTGGCTTAGCGCTGATCAGAGAGACTCTCGGCTTGAACTCGGAACACAATGCGGGATGCTGTATGTAGCCTCATCTACATACAGTTTATAGCGCACATCTAGTGGCCTCGCATGTTAGTGAGGGACATAGTTCATATGGGCCAGCTTGGCCTAAACGAACCATGTAAAGTCTAGCTGGAGTTCATTTTTTGTGAAAAAAATATAGCAGATACCAAAATAATACAGTATATACAATTGCTACACAAGCCAAATTGTAATTTATTGTTATTAAAAATTAACTTTCATATTCATTCTGCAGCTGCTGTAATTCTCTGTAAAATTCAGTGCAATACGGCAATCTAGGGGGCCTTCTACAGTACCAGCACCCATCTGCTACCAAAGTGGAACACTGCAAGCAGTGCAGTCCATACCTGAATTTTTGCATGGTCAGGTGATCCAACGTCTGTCCTTGCTTCTGACATCACCAGTGCCGTTGCCTAGCAATGCTCAATGCAGGCACAGCAGAACATGAGGGGCAGGTCTCAGACACGTGGCAGCCATAAATAAAGTTAGTGATTTCGTGAAGGTGCCATGCACTGTGAAAATTTATGGGAATGACATAACCATGGACCCTGGGGGTGGCTTGATATTGATAGAAAATGACAGGTACAATTTCAGTTTCACACAGACCCTTGTAAGGTATGTTTTACACCATTTTTGCCACATAATTTTTGCCTCTGTTTTTGTAAACCCAATAAGAATTGAATTTCTATTATATTTATTTAAATATGGGATATACAGTTATTTAACTGAAATTAGCTTGGAGCTACATATTCTACAATTCTCACTTTTTGATATAAAAAATGCTATTTTTCGCTTGTTACACGCAGGCAGACATCTGTTATTTGACAAGAAGTGTATCTTGTAGATACTGCTATGCAACTAAAGAATATTATGTCTTGTCCATGTCATGAGCACCTCCCACTCCAGTCAAGATAGTTAGTTACTGTCCATTTCTTAACCACATACTCTACCTGATAATTAATAGCAACCAATTAACTGGAAGTGTTTATTTTATACTGTATGTGAAATACATTGCAAGAAGTACACAGAGGGAAGGAATAAATGATGCGGTTACTTCAGTAAATGTTTGGTAGTGGGCTTTGATTTTTTTTTTTCATTTAAAGTGTATGTAAACCCCATTCATGAAATCTGACCTGGGCACATATATCTGTAATGTTTACCTATCTCTCACCAAAGTCCTAATTCCTGTGTCTTTCAGCTGCTCTGTTCCTCTGTTATCAGCATGATCAATTATGACCAATTCTCCGACACACGAGATAAAAGCAGCTGGAAATTTGTGTCCGCGAGGGAACTTAGAGACAGATATGCAGAGAGCTTGTCTATTCACAAGACAGCTCTGCAAGTTTTATTCCTCTGCCTATGTGGAGGGGGCGTGTGCTTTTCCTCAAATCAGCTCACACACAGTGTATGCCTAGACTCCCCTCCCACTGCTGAATGAGGAAACAACATTTTTAACACAATGTGCACTTTCTAAAGAATATAGAAAGCTGAAAATAGCAGATATAAAAGTAAAACTTATGTAGGGAGATTTTTCTAATCACCGTGTATCATCTGATGCTGTTCACTTCACTGGATATATGAGAGGGTTTATATCCACTTTAAATAAAATAATGTTTGCAAAATCAGGTAACCTTTAGGAGAGAATAAAGGAACCTTTTTGCTAGTCTAGAAGACTATGTTAAAGTGTATGTATAGTATAAAAAAAGTATTAAATAGAGTAGGAAAAGGATAGAAAACTTATTAAGTTTGTATTGCTGTCTCTGCTCACTAAATAGATACACAACCTCTGCTTGTCCTGATGACCAGTGCCAGAAAGAGAAAAAGTGAGGGGAAATACAATACTATAAAGTTGTCACCAGAACCAGAGGAGAGGAGAGGAGAGGGTAACTTTCCCTATTGGGACTTTTGTGGTAACTTCCCAGGAGGTGAGTACCCCTCACTTTTTTGATATGGGAACTCAGCATCACTGCTAGCTACTTGAAAAATTGACACTCTTGATTGAACTTGCACAAAAAAAAAAAAAAAAACAGAAAAGAAAAATAGCTTTCTTCAGCAAATTCAAAATAGTCCATACCTCTAGTAGAATGAAAAACAATAGAATGGCTCACCACCACTATACCAGTCCCACACTAGGGTTTGGGGTTTTCTATCTGCTTGAGGGGTATAGCAAAGGCCACAGGTGCTCAGCAAAACCGCGTTTCAGTCACCGGAGAGTTAACTCCCTCACAGCTGTGAAACACCCCACACTCCCACATAAACACATGATGGATGATTTCTTCCTGCTGCTTTTCTCGACTCCCTTGCAGGTGCCTTAACCCCTCCAGAACCAAGGTTCCTTTAATCAGGGTTTGGAGGTTCTTTCCTACCCAAAGTCTCTCTAAACTTCCAAATTGTGGGTCCCAAACAAGGACTAACCAATCCTGAGAGAACTGTAAATCAGACCTCTCCTATCTGACTGGACTACCCCAGAAACCCTCTCTCTGCATGGATAAGAATTCCTGAATACTCAAACAGAATACCAGTTGCCCCCCTTAAAGGGACGAGAAATTATACCTGACATCCAGGACACATTCCCTGGATTATGTATACTTTGTAGAGACTCACCTGTCACTTACTTTTGTGTCTTTGGGACAGGACGTGAGGGGAAATCTCCCCAATGGGACAAAGATGGCAAAAAGATAAACTGACCTGGGTTCTTACTGTTCCCTACTTTATCCGCAATAAAAAAAGCTTTCGACAAACACTTTGAATGCTCAGTCATATGCAGTGGAATATGAAAACGATTTTTGCAAATCATTGGATGATTGCAGAGAATACAGCTTTGCTAAACTAAATAAAAATTGTACAACATTTAAAAAAAAAAAAAGAAAAAAAAAGAAAAACACCAAAAATTGTACTCTATTAGAGCAGCATGACAGTCAGGCAGCTAGTAATTTCAAGAGCGACTAGCTACCACAGACTACAAATTTCTCTCAGCACAAGTTTCTGTTCAATTGTCTGGCTTGTCCGTTGAACTCTTTGTGCACTTGTACAAGTGGTTCTGAAATAAAGACTCTGACAACACTGCTCCACAAACAAAAGGAATGAAAAAGGGTGTAAAATGGTGTGTCAGAATGCTTGCCGAATTCTGTCTCATCTACGTCCTTTTTGCAGACATTCCTAATACCTTAAAGTCACAGCAAATAGTATTGTAAATGCCATAAGGTGGACACACCCAAAAAGAAAAATAACCTACATGTTTAGCAAAAAAGGCAGGTCTGTTCAAATGAAGACTTTTTTTTGTGATCAAAATTAAAATACTGGGATAAGCCAACAGTGAACTGATTGATAGAGACTAGCCTGTTGCCAGGACTATAAAAACATAGAAAGGTGACGGCAGAAAAAGACCAAGTGGCCCATGGAGTCTGCCCTTTTTTTTTTTTTTATTTATACATGATTTTGTATAGATTTATGTTAGCCCCAAGCATGTTTGGAGCCCCTTTCAGTAAAATAAAATACTACCCTTGGCTGCATTGATGGGCACTGATGAAGGGGCACTGATGGGCACTGATAGGTTGCACTGATGGGTACTGATAGATGTCACTGATGGGCACTGATAGGCAGCACTGATGGGCCCTGATAAGCGGCACTATAGGGTTGCACTCATGGGCACTGATAGGTGGCACTGGTAGGTGGAATCAATAGGTGACACTGATGAGGAGGCACTGATGGGCACTGATTCGCAGCATTGTTTGGCACTGATTGGCAGCACTGGTGGGCAATGTTTGGACTGCACTAATAATCAGGCCCCTGATTATCAGTGTAGATGTCCCTTTTAGAGAAGCCGGTTATAGGCTCTGTTTTGTTCTCTATTTACAGTACATCTATTAACTCTTCTTTTTACATCCGTGATCAGCTGTGATTGGACACGGCTGATCACATGGTAAAGAGCAGTTGATTGGCTCTTTACCTCAATCTGTGATCATCAGTGTCCTCTGAACAATGTGATCACAGAGCGCACCACCCACACCCCATAGCGGGAGCGCAACGGTCGCGACCACGGGAAGTTATCATATGAGGGCCTCCCAGAACTAGCCATCTGCGCTGCAAACCTTCATTCGGCTATAGCGCAGTCGGCAAGTGGGTAAGTTCCTAAAGTTTCTCTTAAAATGTTTTTTCTCTCAAACCTTTCACTATGTTTGTTGCCTGTCTCTAGACTCGTTCTATCCTATCAATATCTTTTTGTAAGAAAGGTCAACAGAACTGTAGTATTAGTTCTGGTAGCACCGGTAGGCAACCTTTGAGAGGTGGAGATCTACCATGACAACATGGAAGAGATCAAAAATCACAGGGTTTTTTTTTTCAGATATCTATCAAGTTCCCAAAGGTCAGTAGTGGGTAGGGAAGTGTACAGAGGTCTGTAGGATGTAGGGGAGTGTAAGGATGTCTGTGGTATGTAGGGCAATGTACAGATGTCAGTAGTAGGCAGGACAGTGTACAGAGGTCAGTAAGATGTAGGGCAGTGCACAGATGTCAGTAAGATCTATTGCAGTGTACAGAGGTCAGTAGGATGTAGGACAGTGTAGGTCAGTGTACAAAGGTCAGTAGGGCAGATGACAGGGGTGTGCAGGAGAGAGACTAGCAAGGAAGAGAACAGGGCATCTACAGGGATAAAGAACAAGGGGTCAGCAGGGCAAAGGACAGGGAGTCAGCAAGTCAGTGAAAAGGAGGGGAGTCAGGAAGGCACAGTACAGAGGGATCAGGAGGGTCTGGTATAGGGGTTTCTGGAGGTTATGGAACAGGGGGGTCAGGGGGCATGGTATAGAGGGTCTTAAGAACATGGTACAGGGGGGTCTGCAGGGCTTGGTACAGGGGGGTCTAGAGGGCACAGTACAGAGGGGTAAGGAGGGCTTTGTACAGGGGGGGGGTCTGGTGGGCATGGTACAGGAGGGGTTTGAGGGCACAGCACAGAGAGATCTTAAAGGCATAGTACAGGGGGGTCATAAAGGCACAGTACTGAGGGGTCAGGAGGGCCTGGTACAGGGGGGGTCTCGAGGGCATGGTGCAGGGGGGTTTGGAGGGCACAGTGCAGGGGGATCTAGGGGGCACAGTGCAGGAGGTCTGGAGGGCATCGTACAAGGGGGGCAGGAAGGCACAGTACAGAGGGGTCATGAGGATTTGGTATAGGGGGTCTGAAGGGCACAGCACAGGGGAGTCTGGAGAGCATGTTGCAGGGGGTCTGGAGGTCAGGGTACAGGGGGGTCTGGAGGGCACGGTACAGAGGGGTCTCAAAATCATGGTACAGAGGTCTGGATGGCACATTGCAGGGGGGTCTAGAGGTCACGGTACAGGGGGGGTCTGGAGGGCATAGTACAGTGGAAACTGGAAGACATGGTACTGAGATCTGGAGGGCACATCGCAGGGGGGTCTGGAGGGCGTGGTTTGGGGGGGTCTGGAGGGCACATCGCAGGGGGGTCTGGAGGGCGTGGTTCAGGGGGGTCTGGAGGGCACAGCACAAGGGGGTCCAGAGGGCACGGTACAGGGGAGTCCAGAGGACCGTGCTACAGGGGATCTGGTGGGCAAAGAGCAGGAGGTTCTTTAGGGCGTGGTACAGGGGGTCTGGAGGGCATGTACACAGAGGTCTGGAGAGCATGGCGCAGGCAGATCAGGGGGGCACAGTGCAGGGGAGTCTGGAGGGCCGGGTACAGGGGTATCTGGAAGGCACAGTACAGGGGGGGTCTGGAGGGCATAGTACAGGGGGATCTGGTGGGTACAACGCAGGGGGGTCTGGGGGGCATGGTACAAGGGGTCTGGAGGGCATTGTACAGGGAGGTCTGGAGGGCACAGTCCTGGGGGATCTAGAGGGCACGGTACAGGGGGGGTCTGGAGGGCACTGTTCAAGGGGGTCTGGAGGGCACGGTTCAGGGGGGTCTGGAGGGCACAGTACAGGGGAGTCTGGAGGGCAAAGTACTGGAGGGTCAGAAGAGCTGCTGTGGCACAGCTGCCTGTTCTGATGCTCTTATCTCAGCCGGTCCTCCTCGCTGGTCACATGATGTCATCGACTTGAACAAACTGGAGAGGAGGACCGGCAGCATACTGCACTTAGGGCTACAAGTGCCTGAACTAGCCAACAGCAAATCCTAGAGGCATTCCCACACACACACACACACAAAAGGGGCATGCTGCGGGGCAGGGAATGCCTCTGCCTTAGCTCTTTCTTTCTCAGTGCTGCTCTGCCAATCGGTGTGGGGGGCACTTGCGGTCAGCACAAACTCGATGGGGATCTACCGGTCAGCCCCCCGATATAGGGTGATCAAAACCTACTTTTTAATGCTGGTGATCCCTCTAGTGATGCACCCTAGAATTATATTTGTTTTTCCCACTGCGTGGGCATACTGCTTCTTCGTTTTGTAATCATCTGAAACAAGGGCTCCCAAATCTTTTTCCTCTGTAGTGCTGGCCAACAGGGTACTCCCAACGTTGTATTTTGTCAAGAGATTATTTTTAAATACTTACTTACTATGGGATTGTTATAACATTTCAGTCAACAGGAGCGGAACAAGGAATTAGTTGCTTGCCTAGTCATGGAATCCCTTCTGCACGAATTGATGGAGAGAGCCCAGGGTACCGACGGCAAGGAGTGGGTGAAGAAGTGCCTTTCTATTCCACGAGATGCTTCGGTTCCTGCTGGACGTCCTCCGCCATCTTCGTCCCCAGCTTTCTGCGAAGTTCCGGTTCCTGTTGACCCCCGTAATGACGCGGCTTCCATTCGTCTTGGTCCGCGAATAGGATCTTATGTTGAAGCTGACCTTGCTGGCGTTTCCAGTGATCGTCATTTCCGGGCGACGTCTTCTACCGGGATGCAGGATAGACGATCGCTGAAGATTTCGAAGAGGCCTGGGAAGTTCGGTCCGCCTCCGGTATCGTCTGCGCGGGAATCTGCAGCTAAAAGAGGGAAGACTAATAAAGGTACTTTTAGTACCGATTTGCCGGTTGCCCCTCAGGGTAAATGTTTCCCTTTTCTGCAGGGTGAAGCTTCTTCTGATGTCGGGCGATCGAATTCTGCGGTTCTACCCGGTTCGGTACCAGCAACGGTTGCATCTGCTTCAACGGTTTCTTTAGGTCCTCCTTCTACTTCAGTTCAGCTGCCATCAGCTGTCAGTACTGCGGTCAGTGGTGACGCAGTTATTGCAGGTGAGCAGCCTGCTAATGTGATGTTAACTGAATTTTTTAATTTAATGTCATCTTTTTGTGCCAAGTTTTCTAATACTATGTCGGTCCCTTGTAATGTTGACAGTTCTGAGGTGGGCCATTGTAATGTTGATTCAGTTGCTCCCCCTCATGTAGGTGATGTCTGGGGTGCTAGCTTGATGGGCGGTGAATCCCATTCTTTTCTAGGTAATTCGGATGCTGTTTCACAGGACATGGAGACAGCATTTTCCAGACAATTCCAAGCTGTCCCTGAAGCTTCTTTAAAAGAAGCATTACCATGTTCCATCTCTCCTTTAGGTTTTCATCTGAAGGACTCTATTAAAGATAAAATCTGGAGGGGTGACTATGTTGATGTGTTATCTTTACTTCCTGGTTTTAAGCCATCTAAATTTGAAAGTGATAAGTCAGACGAGGATAGGTCTAGGGTTGCACCTAGATCATTTAATAATTGGCTTCAGGGTTTCTGTATTTTTTACAGTGTATTAGGTGAAAAGAAGCCTGAGTTGTGTAGTGGGCTGTTTCAGTACTTGGATATAGTGCTGGAAGCCTACAAGAGTTTCCCTGGTTTTGGATGGTTGGCTTATGATGAATCCTTTCGGCAGAAGCTTTCTATCCATAAATCATTGCATTGGGGTGTTAAAGATGTAGAATTGTGGCTTAATTTGTTAATGCCACAAAAGCAGAATTCTTTTGTAAAACCTAACAATTCAGCTCAGTATAGGAAGGGTGTTTGTTTCGGGTATAATGATGGCCAATGTAAATGGCCTCACTCTTGTAAATTTAAGCATGAGTGCTCCCATTGTGCTGGGACTCACACGGTTTCTAAATGCTTTAAGAAGCAATCTTTGCTTAGTGGCTGTTAGGTAAAGTCCGAAGTGGAGCTTGAGTGCTGAGGATTCAGGCGAAAACGTAGTCAGAGATCAGGCCGGCAGCAGATCGGGCAAAGCGGTATCCAAACGTAATCCAAAGAATAGTCAGGCAGCAGAAGTCATACACAAGCTGGCGGTGAAGTACAGATTCGGCAGGCTGAAGAGGGGTCAAGAATACAGGCAAAAGTTCATACACGATAGTCAGTAAAAGGGCAAACAGCACACCCAGGAAGATATTCCAAAACAAACGGGCATTGAGGAACAGGAAGTGCTGCTATTTAAATGCTGGATAAATTGTACATTGTTCACAGCTGGTTAAATTGTACATTTCTTGCAACTGGCAGCAGGTGGAGCTAGTGAGTCCAAAATTAAGCATCAGGCTGGAAAATCACTGCCAAAACTCAAGAGCTTCTTTGTGGCACAACAGATAAGGCTGCAAGCTATGAAACGGGGAACCTCCTGGTTCAAGGACACCCAGGTACATGACAGTGGCCACTCAAGTAAGGAACAACTTTTTCTTAAGAGCGGTAACTCCGGTGAGCTTGGTAAGAAAGAATGCTCCCTTGGTTGCAGGATTACCAAAACCGTGATACAGCTAAGATTCTTTTTGAAGGTTTTTGTCATGGTTTTGGCCTGCCTTCTTTTTCAGGTACAGGTTGTGTAATCCATGATAATCTTCCTTCTGTAGCTATGCTTCCTGATGTTGTCAGAGTCAAGGTTGATAAGGAGGTTGCTAGCGGCAGAGTGGCTGGACCTTTTTCTGCTCCTCCTTTTCCTAATTTTAGGATTTCCCCTCTAGGTATCATCGCTAAGAAGGAACCAGGTGAATTTAGACTGATTCACCATTTATCATTTCCTGTAGGTGATTCATTGAATGATGAAATCGACACTAATTTATGCTCGGTTTCTTATGCAACTTTTGAAGATGCGTTGTCAAAAATCAGGACTGTGGGTTGCTCAGCATTGCTAGCTAAAGCAGATATAAAATCTGCTTTCACGTTATTGCCTATACATCCTAGGCCTAGGGTATTCAATTCTTTGGGTTTTTGTTTTGAGGGTAAATTTTTCTTTGACAAGTGTTTACCTATGGGATATTCCATTTCTTGTTTTTATTTCGAATTGTGTTCTACTTTTTTAGAATGGGTGGTTATGTGTAAGTCTGGTTCTATTAATGTATTACATTATTTAGACGATTTTTTGTTTATAAGTAAAGCTGGTTCTTCTGATTGCATTTCTATTTTTCAAGTTTTTGAGTCTATTTGTTGTGAATTTGGTATCCCATTGGCAGAGGAAAAAACAGTATATCCTACCTCTTGCCTGGAATTTTTGGGAATCCAAATTGACATTGCTGAGATGGTTTTTCCTTTACCTCAATCTAAAATTTCCAAGCTTCGGCTTCTATTGAATTTTGTTTTGAGTAAGAATAAGGTTCAATTGAAATGTATTCAATCATTGCTTGGTCTGTTAAATTTTGCCTCTAGGGTGATGCCCATGGGTAGAGCTTTTACCAGGAGATTGTATAGGGAAATCTCTGGTGTTTATTCCCAATACAATTATATTGCTAAGTTATCGGATATTAAAGATGATTTAATGGTTTGGTTGAAGTTTTTGGGTTCTTTTAATGGATCTTCTATGTGGCAATAATGTTTCTGCTCCTCTTCAGCCTTGGACTTGTATACGGATGCCTCTGGCGCACACAGCAATGGCATTTTTTGCATGGCCATTGGTCAGCCGCTGCTTGGCATCCGGCCTGGGTTGCTAGAGGATTAACACACTGCATTGTCTTGCTGGAGTTGCTTCCTGTGATTGTTGCTTTGGAATTATGGGGCGGCCGTTTCCAGAATTAAATAATCCTTTTACATTCGGACAATAAAGGGGTAGTTTTTGCATTTTTTTTAACTGTTTGTCTTCTAGGTCTCATCCGGTTATTTCATTACTTAGATATTTAGTCTTACAATGTTTGAAACTTAATGTTTGATTGAAGGCTAAGTATATACCAGGACATTCCAATGTTATTGCGGATTCTCTATCTCGCCTGCAGATGGATCAATTCCGGAGTTTGGCTCCTGGTGCGGATCTGCTGGGCCTTTCATGCCCTTCACATCTTTGGGACTTGGTTTAACATGTGTATCATCTGCTATTTTTAAGTCCATGGCTCCATCGACTTGGCATTCTTACCATTCTGCATGGCGTTTGTGGTCTTCTTTTTTTATTGATAAAGGATTGACTGTTTTTTCTTTTGCTGAACATGATATTTTTTCTTTTTTGGATCATTTGTTCAGTCACAATTTTTCATATTCTCATGTTCTTAAGATGTTGTCTGGAATTTATTTTTTTGCAAAGTTGCATGGCAGGAATTCTTGTCTTGAATTTTTCTCTGTGAAGCTGGCATTAAAGGGATATCACAAAACTTATGTTATCCCTGATAGGAGGTTTGCGATTTCACTTTCTTTGTTGCGTTCTGTTTGCTTTTCACAATATGAAGCTATATTATTACAATGTGCTTTTGGTTTATGTTATTTTGGTGCGTTTCGCATTTCAGAATTGCTGGCCTCCAAGTCTTCTGCTATTGATGGTTTGCAATTCTCGGATGTGTCTATTACTAAGGGTGTTCTAAGGGTTTTATTGAGACGCAGTAAAAGGGACCAATTTGGTAATGGTCAATGGATATCTTTGGGGCGCTATAAGGATGCGGATATTTGTGCTGTTGGAGTGGCTGAGAGATACTTGGCTATTCGGCCTCTTCCTTTTCTTCATTTCTTTGTGCATCAAAATGGTTCCCCCCTTACCATTTTTCAATTCAATGCTATTTTGAAAAAATGTTTACAATATTTGGATTTGAGCCATCTACCCATATCTGCTCACTCGTTCAGGATTGGTGCTGCTACTACTGCTGCACAATTTGGTCTGTCTGATAATTCCATTAGAGCTATTGGTAGATGGCATTTTAATGCGTTCAGATCTCATGTTTGGCCTAATACTTGTATTTGATTACAGATGCTTATAAAGTGATTTGGATCATCAGACATTCGTTTATATTTTGGGCCCACAAGAGGGCTGATTGTAGTGTTTATAATGTGAACTTGGGTTTTTCACTGTCCTCTGCATCTCTGTTCTGGTACGGTAAGAGAGGAATGCATTGGATTGATATTTTTTCTGTTTTTTCAGAACTATGTTTGATTTGGCCCACCCCTGATGTAGTTATTGTTCATCTAGGGGGCAATGATTTGGGTTTGCGTAAGAGTGTGGATCTTTTGTTGAATATGAAATCTGATTTTTTGCATTTTAAAGCAGTTTTTTCTTCTTGTAAATTAGTTTTTTCCGAAACTATACCGCGTTTGAGTTGGTTTTCGGAGGAAACTTTATTTTTAAGAAAAATCGTAAGAAGGTTAATAGGCCTCTTTTTAAGTTCATGCCTTCAATTGGGGTTTTTTTTCTTTTAGGCATGTGGATCTTGAGGCTGGTTTAAGGGGGTTTTATATTTCAGATCTTGTTCATTTATCTGACATTGCCAATGACATCTTTAATCTAGACTTGCAGTTGTGTATAGAATTGGCCCTGGGCCTGGTGGTGGTGCCTTGCTCATAATATGAGCATGGCTTGTGGGTTTGACTTTTAGTAAAAAGTTGGGTAGTTCGAGTTTTTTGACTGAACTACAATTTTTGAGTTGAAAAATATGGTTAGTTCGAGCTTTTTGGCTGGACTAAATACTGTTATGTATATATATTTAATAATACTTACTTTGTTGTTGAGTAAAATGAATAAATGGCCACGGCCAATCATACCACTGCAAGTCTGGTGTTAGGATTGTCTTTATTTAAAAAAAAATAAAAATTGTTGCATGTTTAATATTTGACAATTTTGTTCTGCCTGCGGCACCATAAACTTTTTTTATTTTTAGGTCACAAAGGATGAAGCTCATTCCACTGTCTACATTACATTATGGGGTTGATTTACTAAAGGCACATAGACTGTGCACTTTTGAATGTGCAGTTGCACTCTGCAAGTGCAGTTGCTCCAGAGCTTAGTAAATGAGTGAAAGCTCTGCTGAGTGCGATCATCCAATCGTGTGCAAGCAAAATTGCTGTTTTTTTTATTTTTCTTGCATGTGATTGGGTGGTCTTTGTAAGGTAAAGCTTTACCGCATTTACTAAGCCCTGGAGCAACTGCACTTGCAGAGGGCAACTGCACTTTACAAAGTGCACAGTCTATTTGCCTTTAGTAAATCAACCCCTTAGTGTCCTCTTTTGCTTAAAGGCAATACTTTTAGAAAACTATTGGGAGAGGTGAATTATGATATCAAGCAGCATTTCACATGTCAATCCTGTTTTGTAATTTATGTCTTAGTATGTCCTTGCAGAAAGATCTGTGTGGGTGAAACAACCCAAAAAATCAAGAACAGGAATGCACAACATTATTTTTCTGGCAGACAGAAACAAGTAAATTTTAACTCAAATGGGTCACATAGGCAGTGAATTAAGAAACATAATTACTCATGAATTTCACACGAGAAGAGGGGGTTAACCATATTATGGAATTGAAAATAAAGGAGTTTTGGTGGTGGATTCATAGGGGTTGATTTACTAAAGGCAAATATACTGTGCACTCTGCAAGTGTGGTTGCTCCAGTGCTTAGTAAATGAGCAGAAGCTCAGCTTACTTCTATCATCCTATCATGTGCAAGCAAAAATGCATTTTTTTTATTCTCCCTGATTGGGTATTCACCTCATTTACTAAGCTCTGGAGCATCTAAACTTGCCGAGGGCAACTGCACTTTGCAAAGTGCACAGTCTATTTGCCTTTAGTAAATCAACCCCATAAACTCCCATCACTGCACCCCAAGGGAGTAAATAAAGATTAGGATCTTTGGTTGTATATATAATTAGGTTTCCTGCCTTGGCAATGACAACATTATGGGGTTGATTTACTTAAGGCAAATAGATTGTGCACTTTGTAAAGGGCAGTTGCACTCTGCTAGTGCAGTTGCTCTAGACGCAGGGGTGTCAAACTGGCGGCCCTCCAGCTGTTGCGGACTACAAGTCCCATCATGCTTCCGCCTGTGGGAGTCGTTGTAACTGTCAGTCTTGCAATGCCTCATGGGACTTGTAGTTCCGCAACAGCTGAAGGGCCACCAGTTTGAGAGCTTAATAAATGAGGTAAAGCTTTACTTTACAAAGAACAACCAATCACATGCAAGAAAAAAAAAAAACAGCATTTTTGCATGCACATGATTGGATGATGGAAGTCATCAGAGCTTCCCCTCATTTACTAAAGCAACCTATATGTCTGTTTGTTTTTTGGATTAAAAAGATTTGTTGGATGTAGGTTATGCAATAGTCAGGTAGGAATTTCCATGATATGATTTACACAAGCTTTATGTCAGAATACTTTATAGCCTTTTTTATCTCGCATGTCGCTTAGCAATGCATGAGGATGACGTGTTTCCTTTCCCTGTAATCTTAAATCTTTATCATTGAGATTGATACCTGGCATACCTGTGAACTTGAGAGTGGGTGGGAAAACCAGAGCAATTGTTACTCTGATGTTTCCTTGTATGGAATTATAAATAATGAAAAACTAAAAAAAAAAAAAAAATACTTGCAGCAATATCTTTGCTGCAGTTCTATATTAACCACTTAAGGACCGCCCGCCACAGTTTTACTGTGGCAGGCAGCCCCTGCTGCGCAAACCGATGTAGCCCTACGTCGGTCCTGCCTGCTGCTAGGGGGCGGGTGTGTGCCACCGGCGGCGCACTCCCGCCTTCACTCGGCAGCGGGGAATCCGATGCACGGGACCGGCGGCTCCAATTGCCGCTGGTCACCAGCGATTGTTCCTCACTGAGAGAGAAGAATGGTCAGCTATTGTAGACAGAGCTGACCATTCTTCTCCCTGGAATGATCACAGAGCGCCTGTGAACCTTCTATATAGGATCACAGGTCTCTGTGATCATTTCAAAAGACCACCCCCCACCCCCCCAGTTGGAAACACTCCCCTAGGCTTACATTTAACCCCTTGATCCCCCACTGGGTTTACCTCTTCCCTTCCAGTGTCATTATTACAGTAACAGTGCATATTTTTAACACTGATTACTGTAGTGATGTCACTGGTCCCCCTAAAAGTGTAAAAAATGTCAGTTAGGGGTCCAATCTGTCCGCCACAATGTCGCAGTCCCGCTAAAAATTGCAGATTGCCGCCATTACTAGAAAAAATAAAAAAATAAAAAATGACAAAATATTTCCCCCAAGTTTGTAGACGCGATAACTTTTGCGCAAACCAATCAAAATACGGTGATTGCGATTTTTTTACCAAAAATATGTAGCAGAAAACAAATTGGCCTAAAATGATGAAAAAAAATTTATTTTTTTAATTTGTTTTTGGAAAGGTTATATAGCAGAATGTAAAAAATATAGTTTTTTTTCAGAATTGTCGCTTCTTTTTTCTGTTTAAAGCTCAAAAAATAGAAAATCGCACAGGTGATCAAATACCACCATATGAAAGCTATATTTGTGAGGAAAAAAGGGCATCAATTTTATTTGGGTACAGTGTCGCACGACCGCGCAATTTTATGTTAAAGTAACGCAGTGCCAAATCGCCAAAAAAATGCCCTGGTCATTAAGGGGACAAAGCCTTCCGGTCCAGAACTAGTTAAATAACTAACCAAGAAAGTTCCCATGATGATTGAATTGTATGTGATACTTTTCAATATATTTAGAAAGAATATAGGTGTAGGTGCCCTCTAGAAATGGTGTTATGTGTATTTTGTACTTTGTTGATGGAAAGTGCAGGTATATACGGTACCATGTGATAAGAAAGAGTCTATACTTGTATACTTGTCAATGGTGGAAAATATGTAATAATGTAATTAACAATGACTTCACAATTACATCACTGTGCAACCATATATATGGAAGGAAGAGGCTGGAACCTGAAGCACTAAATAATAATTAGAATACCAATCATAATATTTTCAACCATTGGCTCAGTACATTAACCACTTCGGTACGTTGGTACTTAAATGACGTTAAATACTGGGTTTATTAACCCCGGTATTTTTTTAAATGGCAGGCGGTCCGCTTTAACATAAGGGTGGTCCCAGTGGCAGATTCGCAGCGGGATCACCCTTATGGGCGGCGCCTGTTTTCCTTGCTTACCGGACCCACCGGTAGCGGGGAAAGCGATCCAGTCCGCTCTCCTCTCAGGCAGGAAGTCGAGTGAGGGCAAGATGGCCCTCACTCGACTCTATGCCCTTGAAGGACCAGAGCGACGTCATACGTCGCTTCTTAGCATCGGATTTAACCACTTGCCGACCGCTCACTGAGCTGGTACTGCGGCAAAGTGGCTCATTATCGTCCAGTGACATAGACCTACGTCGCTGGACAACGCCCCCTCTCGGCGGCACGCGCGCGCCGCCGGAGGCTCGCTCCTGCTGTATTCAGATACAGCGGGAGTCAGGCCAGGGGAGGAGAAGCGGTGATCACCACCGCTCTTCCCCGATCGTCTAGGATCGAGTGTGGAAATCCGCCCACTTTTGTAAACAAAGCGGGTGGATCTCCTCTGTGACAGACAGTGACAGATTACAGTAACAGTGCATATTTTTATCATATTTTTAGCACTGATTACTGTAGTAATGTCACTGGTACCCCCAAAAGTGTCAAAAATGTCAGTTAGGGGTCCGATCTGTCCGCTGCAATGTTGCAGTCCCGCAAAAAAAAAAAAAAAAAAAATCGCGGATCGTCGCCATTACTAGTAAAAAAAAATATAAACAATAAAAATGATAAATCTTTCCGTTGGTAAACGCGATAAATTTTGCGCAAACCAATCAAAATATGCTTATTATGATTTTTTTTACCGAAAATATGTAGCAGAAAACAAATTGGCCTAAAATTTTTTTGGGGAATGTTATATATCAGAATGTAAAAAATATTGTTTTTTTTTTTCAAAATTGTCGCTCTTTTTTTCAAAAATTAAAAATCACACAGGTGATCAAATAGGTGATCAAAGAAAGCTCTATTTGTGGGGAAAAAAGGACATAAATTTAATTTGGGTACAGCGTCGTATGACCGCGCAGTTGTCCGTTAAGTTAACGCAGTGCCGAATCGCAAAATATAGCCTAGTCAGGAATGGGCTAAAATCTTCCAGTCTTAAAGTGGTTAAAAATACACTCATTGAGGATTTTTTTGTCAAAGACATGTTGCTAAATACATTTTGGCCTAAATATAAGACAAAAATTGAATATATTGGATATTTTTTAACTGTCAAAGTAGAAAATGTCAATTTTTTCGCAAATTTATCGCTCTCTTTTTATTAATATCGCAAAAAATGAAAAGCGCAGAGGTGATCAAATACCTCCAAAAGAAAGCTCTGTTTGTAAGAAAAAAAGGACGCAAATTTTGTTTGGGTACGGCGTTGCATGACCACGCAATTGTCAGTTAAAGTCGCGCAGTGCCATGTTGCAAAAAGTGGCCTGGACGTTAAGCAGGAAAATCCTCTGGTGGTAAAGTGGTTAAAGAGCCCCTTTTTTCCATCATGAAAAAAATGACTTTTTTTCTTCTTTTTTAGTGTAGATGTGAGGTCCGAGGTCTTTTTGACTCCAGATCTCACATTAAAGAGGTCCTGTCATGCTTATTTATATTACAAGGGATGTTTACAGTCGCCGCCTCCTCCAAGTCATCACTATTGGGTATTGACTTCCGCTCCGCAGGAGTAACTAGGCATAAGACTTAGTCAAAAAGAACAAAGGCATTTGCATATACACACCCATGGGGGCTGTCCCACTAGGTCAATACCCCCCTGCAGTGACCACTACCAACTCAGTTTCTTTCTGCCTAGCGTCAGGAGTAGTTAGGCTTCCCTGTGCTGGGGCTACAGTCTCAGCCTATCTAATCTTTTTTATTTGATTTTCCTTTGAAAATGTCAGTTTTTTTCTTACTTTACTAGCTGTTTATTTAGTCAGCTTAGTTTTTAGTCGTCTCTTCGGAAGAAGATGGATTCATGCGGTGCTGGGATTCGGACTGACCGCCCTGGTTCTCCAGGGCAGAGGGTCAGATGGACCCCCAGCCCGCCATCGAGCATTCAGCCGTGGTTTGTCCTGGCATTATGAACGACCCATCCCTGTTCGCAGCAGGGATGCAACCATGAGGTGGCTACCTCACTGGACACATCTGCGATACTGCAGTGTAATGTCCCTGGCTAACGGCATTCCCTGTCAGATGAGGACAGCGGCTTTCCGTTCTGAGAGGCTTCCCACGCCATCTGGTACAGGTAAGTACTTCTGTGTGGGGCCTCTGTCTGGGGTGGCAGTCCTGTGTTGCTGTGTGTCCCCATGTCTGTGCATGTGTGACCCCCTGATGCGATCCCTGCGGGGATCGCTTGTGCATGCACTGCGGTGCTGTGTATTTTTTGGGGGCCCCTTTCCCTGTGTCACTTCGGTGTTTGTGGGGGTGCAGACTGTATGTGTGGCAAGCATGTCTGGCTTCACTATGGGCAATACTACATGCTGTTTTGGCACCATCCGGCGCCATCTTGCGGTGGCAGAACGATCGTTCAGACCGCATTATTGGCGGCCATTTTGCCGGAGCCTTCCATTCAGTCCTATGGGGCAGCCATTTTCCCTGAGTCATGCAGCTTATAGTTCAGCCTCCTCTGACAGCACTTCCTCTTCCTCTGAAGCAGCGACATCAGTGGTAACACTCTGCGGGGCTCTGCATGCTATCTCTCTCATACCTTCTGTATTGTCATTTCTGGCTCAGTTTCTCTTCTCCTGTTTGGGGGTCTTTTGTCACTGTATCTGTAGCGGTGGGCTGCGCACTCCGCAGCGGTTTTAAAGGGGCAGTACCAAATTTATTGCACTGTTGTTTCTTCTTGGGATGGATTCTCAGGACAGCAAATTCCCCCCAGCTCTGGTGGGGGACCCCAGTTCTCCTGTGGCCCCTCTGAGACCTGATTTGGCCGCTGTAGTGGCGACCTTGGTGTCCAATATGGAGGTGCTGATGGCTGAACATGCTGCTAGGAAGAGGCCCAGATTGTCTCTCTCCTCTGATTCAGATGGTGATATGGCTGCTGCGGCGAGCGTGCCCTTTTCAGGGTCTCGCTCATCCTCAGACCCTCTGGGGTCTGAGGGGGAGGCGGAGGTGGAGGGGGTTGATACGCGCTCTCCTGGGTTGCCCGAAGAGCGCGCTACCATGGATGAATTGATTGTTTCTGTAAAGGAAACACTACATTTGGAGGATGAGCCCAGTCCTCCTGGCGTTGTGTTCTCATTTAGGACACACAGGACCCGCAAGTCGGCGCAGGTTTTTCTCTGCCCCGCTGAGTTTCATTACACTGTTAATGAAATGTGGCGCAGTTTAAAACGTCCATTCCTGGTACCTAGTCGGTTCAAGTTGCTTTATCCCTTTGCACCGGCTACGGAATCACGATGGTGTGTGCCTCCACAGGTGGATCACATTGTGGCCGTGCTAAACAAGGCTACCTTGGTTCCTTCTGAGGATACCCCGGTTTTCCGGGATCCCACGGACCGGCGGTTGGAGTCTCTAGCCCGCCATTCCTATACGGTGGCGGGCTCGTTGCTCAGACACATTTTCGCGTCCGTTTTGGTGGCTAAGGCGGTGGCTGATTGGACTAAGGTGCTTAGGGACAACCTCGTGCCTGATGCTGTTCCGCCTGCCCGGCTGGATATGGTGGATCAAATTCACCAAGGAATCATGTATTTGTGTGATGCGGCCTTAAATGAGGCCCCTTTGGTAGCACTCCTGTCTAGTGTCTCGGTGCTTAACCGGCGACTGATCTGGCTGAAGAGCTGGTCGGCTGACCAGTCCTTGCGGAAAACTGTTGCGGATTTTCCCTATGCTGGTTCTCGCCTTTTTGGCGAGGCGTTGGATACCCTGGTGAAAGGCGTCACAGGGGGCAAGAGCACCTTGCTGCCCCAGAACCCGAAGAACAAGTCCTTTCGTGGCAAGCGGGGTTCTGCTTCTCGATCCACTCAGGGGTCCTTTGGTGCCTTTTCGGAACCAATCCAAGGGCAAGCCCTTCAAGGCCCAAGGGAGTCAGAAGAAGCCCTGGGCGGGCAAGCAGAAGTCAGGCAATGCCGGCTCGGCGGGTCAATCCGCCTCTGCCTGAAGGGGCGCCCTCATCCGTTTCAGGGGTGGGGGGGACGTTTGCGCGGTTTCCTCCAACCTTGGCTGCTCCGGATTTCGGACAGGTGGGTTCAGGAAATCATTCGGTCAGGGTACAAGATCGAATTCCTTTCAGGGCCGGCGGACAGATTTTTTCCCTCAAATCTTCATTTGCCTCCTGGGCGTCTGCAGGACCTGCATCGGGCGGTGCAGGACCTTCTTGCTCAGGGGGTGATTGTCCCGGTGCCTCATCGGGACAGGTTTCGGGGATTTTATTCAAATCTGTTCACTGTGCCCAGGAAGGAGGGCAAAGTACGTCCTATTCTGGACCTGAAACCGCTGAACCGCTTCATGCACGTTCAGAAGTTCCGTATGGAGTCTCTCCGCTCGGTGGTGGCCTCCCTGAGTCCAGGGGAATTCCCGGCCTTGATAGATCTGAAAGATGCGTACCTGCACATCCCCATTTTCAAGGGTTATCAGAGGTACCTTTGGTTTGCTATCGCAGAGGACCACTATCAGTTTGTGGCGTTACCTTTTGGTCTCGCTTCGGCTCCAAGGGTATTTACCAAAGTCCTGGCGCCGGTTCTGGGCCTGTTGAGGGCACAGGGCATTGCGGTCTTGGGGTACCTGGACGATCTCCTTCTGAGATCGAGTGTCAGCCAGGACCTACTGCGAGATCTGTCCACCACGGTGCAGATGCTACAGGAGTTCGGATGGACCATCAACTTTCAGAAATCGACGTTGTCTCCATCGGTTCATCTTCCCTATCTGGGAATGATTCTGGACTCTGCTCAGGCAAAAGGTGTTCTTGCCGGAGGACAAGCTCTGGACCTTACAGGACGAGATCAGGTCCCTCAGGGACAATCCGTCCTCGTCACTCAGGAACTGTATGCGGGGCCTGGGGTTGATGGTTTCGGCCTTCAAGGCGATACCCTTTGCTCAGTTTCACATGCAGGCTCTCCAGGCGAGATCCTGGCCAGGTGGGACCGACTACCTAAGTCCCTGGATCCGAGTGTCTCATTGAGTCGCCAGACCAAATTGGCTCTTCTGTGGTGGCTCCAGTCCCCGATGGTGTCGGAAGGCAAGTCCTTCCATCCGTTGTTGTGGACGGTGATTACCACGGATGCCAGCCTGTCGGGCTGGGGTGGAGTCCTGGGCAACCTGTCTGCCCAGGGCACTTGGTCGGAGGAGGAATCCTCCCTCCCGATAAATGGGCTGGAATTGCGAGCGATAAAACTCTGTCTCTTACAGTGGTCGGACCCACTTTGGGGCCGTCCTGTTCGGGTACAGACGGACAATGCTACCGCGGTGGCTTACATCAACCACCAAAGGGGCACCAGGAGGTGACCGACATTCTGTCTTGGGCCGAGACTCATGTCCCGGCAATCTCAGCAGTTCACATTCCGGGTGTGGAGAACTGGCAGGCTGACTATCTGAGCCGCCAGACCCTGGACCAGGGGGAATGGTCCCTGCACCCGGAGGTCTTCCTAATGCTGTGTGCGAAGTGGGGATCCCCGGACGTGGATCTGTTTGCATCTCGGCTAAACCAAAAGGTGGAAAGGTTCGCGGCAAGAACGCGCGATCCCCTGGCAGACGCCTCTGATGCGTTGCTGGCCCCTTGGCATCTGTATCGTCTGATGTATGCCTTTCCTCTGATTCAACTGCTATCCAGGTTCCTCCGCAGGTTAGTCTCGGAACCGCACCTGGTGATTCTGGTGGCGCGGGACTGGCCACGCCGGTCCTGGTACGCCGACGTTGTTCACCTGGCAGTGGCGCCTCCGTGGTGGCTGCCAATGTGGGAAGTTCTCCTGTCACAGGGTCCGATCTTCCATCCTGCTTTACAGTCGCTGGCTTTAACGGCCTGGCTGTTGAGACCCAGGTCCTAAGGGATAGGGGTCTCTCCCCTGAGGTCATCCCTACCCTTGTCAAGGCTAGGAAAACCTCTTCTGGTAAGATCTATTACCGTACCTGGAAGGCTCATTTCGCCTGGTGTGAGTCCAGGGGGTTCTCCCCTCGCTCGTACTTGGTGTCGAGAGTGTTGGCCTTCCTCCAGTCTGGGGTGGACCAGTGCCTGGCGCTGGCCACGATCGAGGGCCAGGTGTCTGCACTGGCCATTCTTTTCCAACGCCCTGTGGCGTCTCACTCTCTGGTTCGCACCTTCATTCAAGGTGTGCGACATTTGGCTCCTCCCAGGAAGGAGCCCTTACCTCCATGGGACTTGAATTTGTTTTTGTCCGTATTACAGCGTGCTCCCTTTGAACACATCCAGGAGATTTAGTTGCCTCTGCTGTCTAAGAAGGTTGCCTTTTTGGTGGCGATCACTTCGGTTCGCAGGGTGTCGGAACTGGTAGCGTTATCTTGCCGTTCTCCGTACTTGGTGATTCACAAGGATAAGGTGGTCTTGCGTCCGCATCCCTCCTTTCTTCCTAAGGTGGTCTATGAGTTCCACATTAATGAGGACATTGTCTTCCCTTCGCTTTGTACGAAGCCTAAGCATCCTAAGGAGGTTGCTCTGCATTCCTTGGATGTTGTCATGGCGATCAGGGCTTACCTGTCATCTACGGAATCATTCCGGAAGACGGATTCCCTCTTTGTCCTTCCGGAGGGACCTCGGAAGGGCATGGCTGCGTCTGCAGCGACTATTGCCAAATGGATCAGACAGACCATTGAGCAGGCTTATGCTTTGAAGGAACGGATTCCACCCTTCCCTGTTAAGGCACACTCTACCAGATCTGTGAGTGCGTCCTGGGCCTATTGGCATCGGGCCTCGGTGGCCCAGGTGTGCAAGGCTGCGACTTGGTCGTCGGTGCACACTTTTTCCAAATTCTACAAGGTAGACGTTCTGGCATCAGCTAATGCCTCCTTTGGCCGCAAAGTTCTCAGTGCGGCAGTGCCATGAAGGACCCTTGTTTTTTATGGGTCCCTGGCTGTTGGTGTTTGCTTTCCTGGGCTGTTGCTCCTGTTGAGCATTGTTTTCTGCTGCCCAGAAGGTTCTCTTACTGTGCGTGTAAGGTTCCTTTCTCTGATGTGGGTACTGCGTTGCCTTTTCTACGGTTCCGTCTCCCACCCCTCATGTATACACTGCTTTGGGACATCCCAATAGTGATGACTTAGAGGAGGAGGCGACTGTTGGAGGACGTAAGAGAAAATTGAATTTTTGTAAAATCTTACCTGTAAAATTCCTTTCTATCCGACAGTCGCCGCCCCCGCCCCTCTTTTGGGGTTGTTGTCTTATTATCTACTGCTATGCTACCAAACTGAGTTGGGAGTGGTCACTGCAGGGGGGTATTGACCTAGTGGGACAGCCCCCATGGGTGTTTATATGCAAATGCCTTTGTTCTTTTTGACTAAGTCTTATGCCTACTCCTGCGGAGCGGAAGTCAATACCCAATAGTGATGACTTAGAGGAGGC
Source organism: Pelophylax lessonae (assembly GCF_965119305.1). Lineage (NCBI taxonomy): Eukaryota > Metazoa > Chordata > Amphibia > Anura > Ranidae > Pelophylax > Pelophylax lessonae. Next base: position 560,220,192 of record NC_138770.1, read on the forward strand.
GGCGACTGTCGGAGGACTCAGAGAAAGGAATTTTACAGGTAAGATTTTACAAAAATTCAGTCTCAGTGGGAGGGCATTCTTGCAGTGCATCCTGGGATTGCTCATAAAAGCCAGGGGGACATGTGACAGGGCATCTTTGGCGGGAAGCTGAGTCCCAGGAGGAGGCAGACGGCTGTCTGTCCTCCTGCTGTATGAGGGATGTGGTCTTAGGCAGTTGGCCAAGTGAACCAGGTGTGGAGCTGAGCTGCAGAGGATCCAGTAAAGCCGACAGTGGAGCTGCTGGCAGAGTCTCCTGGGAAAAACAGTGTCCGTGAGTACCAGGGGACTTGCCAAAGGTTCTGCCCAGGAAGGGGGACCACTCCAGTGAAGTCAGAGGATCAAGGGGTCAGTTCACACAGAGTGTCAGAGTAAAGGGGGTGCCGTGTAAAACCCTGAAGAATAGGGACAAAGAGGGTGCCAAGTAGGACCCTGAAGAGTGATTCACAGCGCATTATAGTTAATTTAATTCTTCTTCACTATAGTGGCAAGGTGAAGCAGCGGCCTTGATGCATCCATTGTTAACCAGAAGTCCCAGCAATTGTGCATAGTTATTCAGTTGGAGTATCCCACTTATCCCTTCTCCCATCCCAGTTCTCAAATAAAACAACAAAAAACAAAACCCCTGGACTGTTTTCTGACTGAGCCAAGCACTTAGAATATGCTAAATTGTCAAGTTGTTGCTATAGGTAACCCAGAGGAACCCGTAACCAGAAGCTAACCCAGAGTAGTGCTACATACTTGAAACCACATTTGCACAAGCTGAGACGAGCCATGCATTTTCTGCTCACATTTTTATGCATTGCTAACTAAGCAATGCTACAACCCTTTCTTTCCTAAATCAAAAGGTATCCTGAATGTGAACTGCACATATAACATGAACATGTACTACAGAAATATTGTAACCTGCACACCAACACAAATACATTTGCAACTTTAACCGGTAACTCCACTTTTGTGGGGAAAAAACAGCAAATAAAGAAAAAACAATATAGCGTATACAATTGCGACACAAATCATATTGTCATTGAATGGTATTAAAAATTAACTTTCCTTTTCAATCTGCAGATGTTGCAATTTTCTGAAAAAGCGATGCAATATGGCTACCTGGAGGTGTTCTCTACACAGAATGTATACTGACCACACCCCAGAAATATAATTTCCTGCTTGTGTGATTGGCTCACCAATTTTCCCAGGAGTCTGCATGAGATACAAGTCAGATATCTGGTGAGATACTCCCAATAGGAACACGTCTAAAGGGATGCAGGCCCAGCTTTCCTCATTAGAGCCCTGCAGCTGCCACAGCTGATAGATAATTATTAAACCACTCCCATTTGACCCACTCAGCACAGAGGACTAAACAATGATTTCTTCAGAATAACAAAAGGTAGGAATCTGCAACAAAGATTGGTAATATCCCTGCAATGTACAGAGATCACCCAGAGGGGAATGTTTTTATATGCATGCATATACAAAGGCTTTAACCACTTGCCGACCGGTCACGTTGACCGTACTGCGGCAAAGTGGCTCGATTCCGTCCAGCGACGTAGACCTACGTCGCTGGACTCCTCCCCTTGTAGGCGGCGCTCGCGTGCCGCCGGAGGCGCGCTCCCGCTGTTTTCAGTCACAGCGGGAGTCGGGGCAGGGGAGGAGCGGCGGCGATCGCCGCCGCTCTTCCCCGATCGTCGGGGAATCGAGTTTGGAGATCCGCCCGCTTGTGTAAACAGAGCGGGCGGATCTACTAAGTGACAGGCAGGGACAGGATTGCAGGGTTCAGCATAGCTGAACATGCGATCTGTCCTTGTGTCACTCAGTCACCTCCCCCCACACACGTTAGTAAGTACCAGGCATACATTAACCCCTCCCTCTCCAATAAAATTAACCCCTTCCCTGCCAGTGTAATTTTTACAGTAACAGTGCATATTTATAGCACTGATTACTGTAGAAATGTCACTGGTACCCCCAAAAGTGTCAAAAATGTCAGTCAAGGGTCCGATCTGTCCGCCGCAATGTCGCAGTCCCGCAAAAAAAAACGCAGATCGCCGCCATTACTCGTTAAAAAAAAACACCAAAAAATGACAGAAATCTTTCCCTTAGTTAGTAAACGCAATAACTTTTGCGCAAAGCAATCAAAGTACGCTTATTGTGATTTTTTTTTACCAAACATAGGTAGCAGAAAACAAATTGGCCAAAAATTTAAAAAAAAAATTTAGATTTTTACATTTTTTGGGGGGGGAATTTCATATAAAAAAAAATGTGAAAAATATTGTTATTTTTTCAAAATAAATGCTTTTTTTTTTGTGTATAGCGCAAAAAGTAAAAATCGCACAGGTGATCAATACCACCAAAAGAAAGCTCTGTTTGTGGGAAAAAAAGGACGTAAATTTTGTTTGGGTACGGCGTCGCATATTGTCAGTTAAAGTCGCACAGCGCCAAATTGCAAAAAGTGGCCTGGACGTAAGACAGCAAAATCCTCCGGTGGTAAAGTGGTTAAGGTATGCTGGTGGCTTGGTTGACTGTTTAGCTCTCATTTGCAAGGCTGTTCATGCAATGGGTTTCTGAACTGGATGGTGTTTGCCCACAAGTTGGCAAGCTTGACATGAGGAGACCATATGCTCCACCTCCTTTATTATTTCGTGGCCACCAGACTTTAATAGGTAACCATTGCTTTGTGTGTACTGTACCTTGATGCCATCCATAGACTAAGTAAAGAGTTTTCTTTTGCACTTTATGTACGTAATTGTAATTTTCATTTTTCCTAACTAAAAGCAAAGCCTTTCTGTTTGTGTGTTATACTAGCGTGCAAAGTCTATCATGCTCATGGTTGGTTTTGCCCCCTCAAATAATATTTTCTGAAATTTTGTGGGTGCCCTCACAACCCTACAATACTTAAATCACATAGCAAACATCAGTTATACTTTATTTATTATTACAGGTACTTATAAAGCACCATCAATTTACACCGCACTTTACATATACAGTATATTGTACATTCACATCACTCCCTCCCCTTAAGGAGCTTACAATCTAAGGTCCCTAACTCACATTCATACAGACACATACTAGGGCCAATTAACCTACCAGAATGAAATAGTGCAAAGGCAGCGCCAAGTCCCCCTATATCGTAAAGTGCTCCACTGTGTGTAAGTGCTGTGCAAAACTGCAAATACATATTCATCAAAACATATTAAATGGGCTATGAATAATACGTGCAATCCAAAATCAAAGTGCTAAGTGCAAAAAAAGTGCTCAAGTACCTTATTTACTAGGAGGATTTAGTGCTGCCTTTATATATACTTACAACCTACAAGAAGGTCTTTGGAGTGTTGGAGGAAACCCATGCATGCACAGGGAGAACATGCAAACTCCATGCAGGTGGTACTGTTTTGGGTTTCAAACCAAAAAGCCTGGATCTTATAGGTGGGAGTGCTAACCACTTAGCCACTTAGCTTTATGGCTGACAAGGTAGTTCTGACATTAGACTAGGATTATCTCAGTCTGATGATTGTCTAATTTTAGGTTCAACTTACTGAAAACAGTTGCTCCATTCATCTAATTCAGGATATCCTCAATCCTGGGAATAGAGCCCTGATCAATGCTTGATTATAATTTTTTATATCCACATAGACCGGATTGTCAGATTTGTTTGCAGCATCAAAAAACAGGGAGTGTGCATGTTCCAGGGGTGGCTGAATAACATAGGGTTACTGTGTTGATTACAGCTAAAGGTGTCAGGCCTTGCTTCGTCATTGGTTTGGCTGCTTCTAATACAATTTGTAAGTGCACAGAAAGGAGTGGGTAAGCATTGTCTACTCAGAAATAGAAAGTGCCTTTGGACACATCTTGCTGATCGAATCACCAGGAATGGTTTAATTGGAAGAAGATTTTTTTTTTACATTTTGACTTTACAGCAACATATTTGGCATAGCGTTTGGGTTTAGATACCCTTTAAATACCACAAAAAACCTGAAGAAACCCTTCTGGACAGGGCATGGATCTAGTGCAGTGACCATATCTTATACTTGCTACCTATGGCAAATTATATTACTGGATGTGCTTTGTTTACTATCACAGTTAAAACCAATAGGTGACACAGGTACTTATCTAAAACAGCATGCCCCGGCTAGGAAGAGAGCTGACCATGGAGTTGTCAATGCAGATTGAGAACTGCTGCCTGCCAGTCAAAGGTAAGCAGTTTTTTTACACATACTCAGCTTAACATTAAGGCAAAGTTTGTATGCATTAGTCTACTCTATTGTGTTTTTGCTTTTTAACATTTCTAATTCTGTTTTTTTTTTTATCGATAAATGTATTGGATTATTGATGGCTGCAATGAGAGCAGTTGTCTTTACAAGCCCATGCATTTCACTCAGTGAACTCTGCATTCTTGTTACATAGTTGACAGGTTGTACACTAACAGAAACCAGATCTGTCACAGCATGACGACTTCAAATTAACCATGACCATCACTTCCAAAACTTGTTTCCGCACTTGCCCTAACCTAAATCACTTCCACATGTATTTGACAAATTTGTAGCCAAAATATGACATGGGCTTTGGTTACAGTGAATAGTGGCCTTCATACATACTGTACACTTAGAACAAATAAAATGGCTTCATCCAGACAGACAGGTATGTCACTCACCAAGTCATTTTTTAAAAAACTGACTTATTGGTGAGTATTTGCATGGCCATTTTCACTTTTAAAACATACTAGAGCAAGAGCCTTTCTTATCACACAACATGGGAAAGAGATTCCATAGCCACCTAGACTAATTTACTGTGGTTTTATTTTAGCAAGGTTGTGTGTCTGTGATCATGCATTTTTGCATACGCACAATACACTAGGTGGCTAGTTGGATGATTGCCTTGTAGAGTTCATGAAGTTCATACATTCTATCAGTAGTTTATAATTAGTTACTATCCTGCCTTCTATACTAGTTAAAGTGTGTTGGGGGCCTCATAGCAGACCTAACCTGCGTGCTATGGTCTTCAACAATCCCTATTAAGCTCCACATTGGTATGTCTCCTATGTTACATGCTTGAGCGTGTGAGGATTGTTCGCTGCTCTACCAAACGATCTTTTTTTCTTTGGTGATAAATGATGTAGCGCTATAGAAACGTAATAGACATAAGCAGATTGTCCATCAGTCCCTAAATTAATCAAGTCCAAAAGATTGGTACATAAACATAATGTTAAGTAGATTCCACAGAACGTGCAGTCCCAATAGTGGTCATACAGATGACCCACCACTCCAAGCAAAATGTGAGGATAGCCACCACCAAGGAGATAAGATTAGCCTCTTACCAGAGCACCATGATCCCCATCACAGAGATCATGAACAGCGGGGAAAACAAATCCTGGAGACAGCAAGGTAACTTACACCAGCTCCTTCAGCCACCGCACCCGCTCCTCTCATAACAAATGTATATGTGGAGAGAAAACGACTCCTCAGTATCGTAACCTCTTTTTCACTTTCTCTCACACCACTCCATTCAGCTGACCAGTGGGGTGGAAAGAAAGTATTTTGCAAGCTCCAGACCAACTTGTTAAAACTTACACAAGGCTATGGACTGCTTCCTTGTCCTATGAACCAGTGCTGGGCCAATCATAAGGCAAAAGCATGTGACATGTGACAGAAGTGAACTGACTCACATGCTCACTCTAATGTGCAGGTAAATTTGGATGTAGAGGTGATTTTTTGGTAGGATGGCAGGTTCCCCCCCTCCCCCTTTTTTTTTTTTTTCCACACCTTCCACTTTACATTTGGTGGTGCCGAATAGGTATCACAGTAAATTCTGGATTATCTTTCCCACATGGGGCTCAATAAATGATGGTATAGCTAAAGCTTTGTCCTCTAATATTTCCATGACCTTTGATTTAGCGATTGATTTGGTTAGGAAGGCTGGTGTGGGTCCCCTGACAGCAAAATTGAGTTGATTTTTGGATTGCATCCTGATAGCCTTCGCCTCTTTGGTTGTAGGTTTACAGGGAACTATATTTTATGGATTTCTGCCTTCCAATGGAATGTTGAAGTTTTGGGGATGAACCTGAGGATCTGTGCACAGTGATTGTTTTCTTAGGAATGAGATTGCTTCAGCACAGGGCACTTTCTACTTTGAAAAAGAAAAAGACCCTTTTTCAGGTGTCATTGCTTATGAAAAATTTTAATTTTTCTCAACCTGTGTTGCCAGTGGGATATCATTTTTTCATTTAGACTATCCCTGGCCATGATGGTGCGCTTGAGCCTCATCACCTTTATTCACCTGTGTTCCAGTCACAAGGCAGATTTATGCATTTAGGTGCAGTTCCTTGATAAATTAGATGTTATATCTGTAGCACTACTCCTTTGGGAGCTGCTGGTTATGGATTTCCCTGGGTTACCCTTAGCAACAACTTGACAATAAAGCATGTTCAAAGTACTTGGCTCAGTCAGAAAACAGTCTAGGGGTTTTGGTTTTTTTGTAGTTTTATTTGAGAAGGGATGAGTGTGATACTCCAACTTGAATAACTATGCACAATTTGCTGGGACTGCTGAATAACTGAATGCGGCAAGGCCACTGCTTCACCTTGACTATTCAGTGAAGAAGTATTTAGATAAGCTGTACTGTACTTTAGAACACTCTTCAGGGCCCTTCCTGGTACCCCCTTTGTCCCTATACTCTAGGGTTCTCTAAACGGCATATATATATAAAAACTATCAGCGCAAAAAAATATCAATAGTGAATGGTGCAATAAACAAATGATATAAAGACCGGCTGCACACACTAAAAGTGTCTAAACCACACAATGTAAACTAAATAAACCAAAAAGTAGTGTTGCGCCAGTCATGTGCACACATAGTGTAATAAAACTCAAAATCAGTGTCCATACATGTTCCAATGTCCATACAATCAATCCAAATAAACGGTGAATCCACGTGTCCAAAAGAATCTTGTGCAAAACTTAATTAGTGCTTTCGTGGTTAGTGCTATCCCACCACCAGGTGAATTGGTCTCTCCCCTCCACTATAGACCCACTGCTGGGTCAATCACAGCTGTCACGTACTTGATCCGAAGCCGGAGTGTAGAGAGGGCTCCCCTTGTGGCTAGGTGCAGAGCACCCCTGGAGGTGAGACAGGGAGTGCTGTGCCCGAAGTAGCACGGGTTGCCGGCTGGGATGGCCAGATGGTGGCTGAGGCCAATGGGTGATAGGTCCAAGGCGGATCTGGAACACTTGACAAGCCAGGCAGGTGTGCTGCAGGAACAAGGTAAGTTGGATAGCCCACAGGAGACTGGTAAAGCGGAGTCAACAGCCAAGCCAGGTCAGACACTGGAGAGAACAGGGAAAGTCCAGGGACAAGCCAAAGGGTCAAAAAGCCAGAGGTATCAAGAAGAGTCGGTGGTCAAGCAATCCGGGTCGGCAACAGGAAATCCAAGACAAAGGCAAAAACAAGACACAAGGGACACAGGGAGCTGAAGATCATCCAGCAACTAGTGCCTGTCATTGCTGAGTTTAAATAGGCCGTTTGGCGCCAAGCGCCGTCACCTCCTGCGTGCGTGTGTGCGCATTGGTGCACGCACGTTCTTAGTTGATCTTGCCCGGAGTTGGCCGCGCATGCGTATTCACGCCAATGCGCAAATTCACTTATTAGCCAAACTGTTGGAGTTTACCTGACAGTGCCCCCCCTTAGGGGCAGCCTCCGGATGCCCAAAAGGGCTTGTTTTCCAGGAAATTTTTTAAAAAAGTCCCGTAACAGCCTGGGAGCATGTATGTTTTGTGTAGGTTCCCAAGAACTTTCCTCCGGAGGGTAGCCTTTCCATTTCACCAGATACTAGGTTTGCCTTCCTCTTCTACGGCAATCCAGAATGGATTCAACTTCATACTCCGTTTCGCCATGAACTAGAACTGGAGGTGGAGGCAAATCGTCTCTATTAGGAAAGGGACCAGGATTGGCCGGTTTGAGCAGGGACACGTGGAACACTGGATGGATCCTGTATGTATTAGGGAGGCACAGTTCAAAGGCCACAGGGTTAATTATTCTTTTGATAGGGAAGGGACCAATGAACCTTGGCCCCAACTTCCTAGATGGGCAGGACAACTTGAGGTTAAGGGTGGACAGCCACACCTTATCTCCCACTTTCAAGGCAGGACTGTCTTTCTTCCTTTTGTCATAAAACTGTTTGTAGTCCTCTTGCGCTTTTTGCATAGTCCTTTGTAGGAGCAGGAAATTTTCTTGGAGGAATGTTATCCTATCTTGCACAGCAGGTACCGTAGTTTCAGGCATTGGGCTGGACAGAAAAGATGGGTGGAACCCATAGTTCGCAAAGAACGGAGACTGATGTGTGGAAGCGTGAATGGAGTTGTTGTATGCGAACTCGGCACACGGGAGCAAGGCTACCCAATTGTCCTGTGAGAATGTAGAGAAACAGCGGAGGTATTGTTCAAGGGTCTGATTTGTCCTTTCTGTTTGGCCGTTACTTTGCGGGTGATACGCTGATGATAGACAGACCTCGATATTAAAGATTTTGCAAAGAGCCCTCCAGAATCTGGAGGTAAATTGTACTCCTTGGTCGGACACGATGCTGCTGGGCAAACCATGTAACCTCACAATTTCCTTAATAAAGGTATGCGCCGTGTCCACGGCCGAAGGAGTGCCAACCATGGGCACAAAGTGAGCCATTTTAGATAGGCGATCTACTACCACCATGATTGTAGAAAATCCCTCTGGAGAAGGTAGGTCCACTATAAAGTCCATGGATAGCATTTCCCAAGGTTGCTTAGGAACAGGAAGTGGTCTCAATAGACCCCAGGCTTGGACATGGCTGCCCTTACTCCGAATGCAGGTCGTGCAGGAACTCACATAATCCTTACAGTCTTGTCTGACATTCGGCCACCAATAGGACCGTTGGATGAGTTTTAGGGTCTTACGAACCCCAAAGTGACCGGCTAATTGGTGGTCATGGCATGCTTTAAGGACCGTGAGTCTGGATTCCTGAGGTACAAAAATGTTATTATTATGTAAGAAAAAATTACCCTGTTTCTGGAGTGTAGAAGTCTCAGGGGCAGTGCATTGGGCAGAGGCCCGTTCAAGGGTGGTCCTGAGATCCGGCTGGATTAACAGAAAATTTTGGGCAGACAAAATTGTGCTAGGGGTGACATCCATAGGAGTTTCAGGGAACATCCGTGAGAGGGCGTCTGCTTTCCCGTTCTTGGATCCTGGCCGGTACGTAAGATGAAAATTAAATCTTGAAAAGAATAGGGCCCATCTGGCTTGTCGCGGTCTCAAGTGTCTGGCAGATCTGAGATACTCGAGATTTTTATGATCTGTAAAGATCATAATTGAATGGGCTGCGCCTTCCAATAAGTACCGCCACTCTTCAAGTGCCGCCTTGATGGCCAGCAGTTCCTGGTCCCCTACGTCATAGTTCCTCTCTGAGTGAGCTTTCGAGAAAAAAAAGCTACTGGGTGGAGCAGAGCTTTGGGTCCCTGGCGTTGCGAGAGGATTGCTCCCGTGGCTACCTCTGAGGCATCAACTTCTAGGACATAAGGCAAGGCCGGGTCCGGATGCTGTAGCACGGGGGCACTGGTGAACACAGCCTTGAGTTTGTCAAACGCTTCTTGAGCCTCTGAAGACCAGTGGAAGCGGGTGTGTTGCCGAGTTATCTGAGTAATGGGGGCAATGATGCGGGAAAAGTCTTTAATGAATCTGCGATAAAAATTCGCGAAACCCACAAACCTCTGGATACCCTTTTTGTCCGTGGGGGCAGGCCACTCAAAGATGGCAGACACTTTCTGAGAGTCCATTGCTATTCCATCCGTGGAAATGATCAGACCTAGAAACTGTATTGATGACTTCTCAAATTCACATTTTTCCGCCTTTTGCATAAAGCCCGTGTTTTCTGAGAGTGGCCAATACTTTTTGCAAGTGTATTCTGTGTGACTCCAAGTTGGCAGAAAAAAAACAAAATGTCATCTAAGTAAACGATAAGGAAATTGTCCAGGAATTCTCTGAAAATGTCGTTTACTAGATGCTGGAAGGATGCATAACCAGGTATTCGAAGTGCCCGAAACGGGTTCGAAAAGCAGTCTTCCACTCGTCGCCTTCACGGATCTGTACCAAGTTATAAGCACCTCGTAGTTCTAATTTGGTGAAGACTTGAGCAGAGCGGAATCTCTGGAAAAGCTCAGGAACGATAGGAAGCGGGTACCGGTTCTTTATAGTAATTTTATTTAAGTCTCTGTAATCCACACAAGGCCTTAGGGTATGGTCCTTCTTTTCTACGAAAAAGATGCCGGCTCCGGCCGGAGAGGAGGAAGGACGAATGAACCCTTTCTTGAGGTTTTCGTCAATGTATTGCCGTAGGGCTTCAAGCTCAGTCTCTGAGAGCGGGAAGATACGGCCGAAAGGAATTTCGGCACCAGGTAACCACTCTATCGGGCAATCGTAGGGACGATGAGGTGGTAATGAGTCCGCTTTCTTCTTATCAAAGACATCAAGAAAGTTGTGGTACACAGAGGGAATATCTTTGCCGATATTGGAAACAGGCTGAATGGAAAAACAACCAGCAGGAGGCGGGATCTCAGGAGCCACACAATGTTGACGGCAGTATGCTGACTTAAAAGATACTTCCCCTGTTGACCAGTCTATCAGTGGGTTGTGTGCCCGGAGCCAGGGGATTCCCAGAATTACAGGGAACATGGGCGAAGGAAGAACGTCAAAGTGAAGAAGTTCTTGATGGCCAGGGCCGGTCGTGGCAAGTATAGGTAAGGTTTCCTGGATGATGGGCCCGGATCTGGGAGTCGTGCCATCTGCAAGGTGGATTTCTAGCTTACGGTTCTTGGTCTGGAGGGGTAAGTGATGGTCTCTTGCCAATGAGATATCCAGGAAACAGCTGCAGGCTCCGGAGTCAATGATGGCTGGCAGCTTGATCTCCCCTCCTGCCACCTGCAAAGAAACAAGGAGGACCAGGTGAGTGGGGGAAGACCCAGGGGTCTGAAGATGCATATGACGGGAAATAAGAGGCTTACTTGTTCTGACTGGGCAGTCACGAAGGAAATGTCCATTGTCCACACAGTACAGACATAAGTTCAGTTGCCTGAGACGAAGTCTTTCCGCAGGGGTTAAGGCTGAACGGACCACCCCGATCTGCATAGGCTCCTCGGGTGACATTGGGCTGGCAGCAGTCGGTAAAGGTGTAGGAGGTGGTGGCACCCTGGGTAGCATCCAAGCAGGCTGAAAGGACTGAGCACGTTCGGACCGACATTCCCGAAAACGTCTGTCTAACTGGATGGCCAGTTGAAAGAGCTCCTCTAAAGTGGTGGGGGTCTCAACCCGTGCTAACTCATCCTTGAGAGTTTCAGACAGGCCTAGTCGATATTGATGTTTGAGGGCGGCCTCGTTCCAGCCTGTGTCTGCAGACCACCTACGAAAGTCTACGGTGTAATCTTCCACGGGGCGTCGGCCTTGCTGTAATTTATGAAGTGTCGCTTCGGCAGTGGCTGTGCGTTGTGGGTCATCGTACAGCTGGGCCATTGCCTTAAAGAAGACCTCAACAGAGTCCAGAGCAGGATCCTTCTGTTCCAGCAAATGGTGGGCCCAGGACTGGGGTTCATCAGACAGCAGGGAGATGATAAACCCTACTTTAACTGCCTCCAAGGAAAAAGTTCTGGGTTGCAGAGCCAAATATAATGAGCAGGCATTCTTAAATGATTTAAACTTCCTGCGATCACCAGAGAAGCGTTCAGGCAGGGGTACTCTGGGTTCAGGAGGAGGAGCTATCATGGTAGGAATAGCAGCTGGTTGTCCCGAAGCTGAAGGAGCAGGGTTAGAGGCTGCAGCAGATGGATCTGCAGGAGCCGCCAGAGGCGGTGTAGACAGGTACTGCAGGCAACCTTCCAGTTGGAAGTAACCCTCCTGAAGATTCTTCACAAGAAGTAGCACGGGTTGCCGGCTGGGATGGCCAGATGGTGGCTGAGGCCAATGGGTGATAGGTCCAAGGCGGATCTGGAACACTTGACAAGCCAGGCAGGTGTGCTGCAGGAACAAGGTAAGTTGGATAGCCCACAGGAGACTGGTAAAGCGGAGTCAATAGCCAAGCCGGGTCAGACACTGGAGAAAACAGGGAAAGTCCAGGGACAAGCCAAAGGGTCAAAAAGCCAGAGGTATCAAGAAGAGTCGGTGGTCAAGCAATCCGGGTCGGCAACAGGAAATCCAAGATAAAGGCAAAAACAAGGCACAAGGGACACAGGGAGCTGAAGATCATCCAGCAACTAGTGCCTGTCATTGCTGAGTTTAAATAGGCCGTTTGGCGCCAAGCGCCGTCACGCACGTTCTTAGTTGATCTTGCCCGGAGTTGGCCGCGCATGCGTATTCACGCCAATGCGCGAATTCGCTGATTAGCCAAACTGTTGGAGTTTACCTGACAACAGCGTTGTATATACACAGTTACCTTCAGATAGTAAAGGCTATGGGTAGCCTATCACCTCCAGAGGGATTCTCACCGATAGACATAAAAGGGGAACAAAGGAAGAGATCTAGTGCTCTCTGTATGGTTGCAGTAAACCGCTTTATTGAGTAAAAGGAATGGTACTCACAAAGGTGGCGCTTCCAAAGTGCATAGCAATCAGCATAAACAGTATCTAGGAAGAGACAGCTTCCACCACGCAGGCTCTGTCCCCTATACGCGTGACGTCGAAGCCCAACCACAGGCGTTGACTTCCTCAGTAGGGGTTTACACAGCATTCCCTTTACTGTAACTCTCTGTGTGAGCTGGCCCCTTGATCCCCTGACTTCGTTGGAGTGGTCCCCCTTCCTGGGCAGACCCTTTAGCAAGTCCCTTAGTACTCACAGACACTGTTTTTCCCGAGAGACTCTGCCAGCAGTTCCACCGTCAGCTTCACTGGATCCTCTGCAGCACAGCTCCACACCTGGTTCACTAGGCCAACTGCCTAACACCACTTCCTCATACAGCAGGAGGAGAGACAGCCGTCTGCCTCCTCCTGGGACTCTGCTTCCTGTCACATGTCCCCTCCGCTTTTATGAGCAATCCCAGGATGCATTGCCAGAATGCCCTCCCACTGGAACTCCCACAAAAGCCAATGTGTCACTGCCTGATAAGCAGAAGGAGCAATAAATGCTTTTGCCTAGCACCTACAGTGCCTTACGAACTTTGCGACCTTTTGCCACATTTCAGGCTTCAAACATAAAGATATAAAACTGTAATTTTTTTGTGAAGAATCAACAAGTGGGACACAATCATGAAGTGGAACGAAATTTATTGGATATTTCAAACTTTTTTAACAAATAAAAAACTGAAAAATTGGGCGTGCAAAATTATTCAGCCCTTTTACTTTCAGTGCAGCAAACTCTCTCCAGCAGTTCAGTGAGGATCTCTGAATGATCCAATGTTGACCTAAATGACTAATGATGATAAAGAGAGTCCACCTGTGTGTAATCAAGTCTCCGTATAAATGCACCTGCACTGTGATAGTCTCAGAGGTCTGTTTAAAGCGCAGAGAGCATCATGAAGAACAAGGAACACACCAGGCAGGTCCGAGATACTGTTGTGGAGAAGTTTAAAGCTGGATTTGGATACAAAAAGATTTCCCAAGCTTTAAACATCCCAAGGAGCACTGTGCAAGTGATAATATTGAAATGGAAGGAGTATCAGGCCACTGCAAATCTACTAAGACCTGGCCGTCCCTCTAAACTTTCAGCTCATACAAGGAAAAGACTGATCAGAGATGCAGCCAAGAGGCCCATGATCACTCTGGATGAACTGCAGAGATCTACAGCTGAGGTGGGAGACTCTGTCCATAGGACAACAATCAGTCGTATACTGCACAAATCTGGCCTTTATGGAAGAGTGGCAAGAAGAAAGCCATTTCTTAAAGATATCCATAAAAAGTGTTGTTTAAAGTTTGCCACAAGCCACCTGGGAGACACACCAAACATGTGGAAGAAGATGCTCTGGTCAGATGAAACCAAAATCTAACTTTTTGGCAACAATGCAAAACGTTATGTTTGGCATAAAAGCAACACATCTCATCACCCTGAACACACCATCCCCACTGTCAAACATGGTGGTGGCAGCATCATGGTTTGGGCCTGCTTTTTTTCAGCAGGGACAGGGAAGATGGTTAAAATTGATGGGAAGATGGATGGGAAAACCTGATGGAGTCTGCAAAAGACCTGAGACTGGGACGGAGATTTGTCTTCCAACAAGACAATGATCCAAAACATGAAGCAAAATCTACAATGGAATGGTTCACAAATAAACATATCCAGGTGTTAGAATGGCCAAGTCAAAGTCCAGACCTAAATCCAATTGAGAATCTGTGGAGAGAACTGAAAACTGCTGTTCACAAACGCTCTCCATCCAACCTCACTGAGCTCGAGCTGTTTTGCAAGGAGGAATGGGCAAAAATTTCAGTCTCTCGATGTGCAAAACTGATAGAGACCTACCCCAAGCGACTTACAGCTGTAATCGCAGCAAAAGGTGGCGCTACAAAGTATTAACTTAAGGGGGCTGAATAATTTTGCACGCCCAATTTTTCAGTTTTTTTATTTGTTAAAGTTTGAAATATCCAATAAATTTTGTTCCACTTCATGATTGTGCCAAACTTGTTGATTCTTCACAAAAAATTACAGTTTTATATCTTTATGTTTGAAGCCTGAAATGTGGCAAAAGGTTGCAAAGTTCAAGGGGGCCGAATACTTTCGCAAGGCACTGTACCTACCTAGGAGGGTGCTACATATCTTACTGGTTGGCTCTGGTTCAGTCCAACTCTTAATAAGAGGATTGCACAGAAACAGCGGGTGGGGTGGATTTCTGGAGCCTATTTTCTCGTCATTGGTGTGCAGAGGCATGGCCTGGCTTTTGGAAATCATCTGATTTCATTAATAGTTTCTCCTTGTTGGGCCTGTTTCCCTTTGTTAGTAGCCGTGGCTCTTTGGGGAGATTGCCTCAAGAAAAAAGTGTGTTTTCATTCTAATAATTCTCTCTCAGCTTCCTATCTCCTGGTGATTTTGCTGCACCAGTTTGCAGGGCTGGCCCAAGAAACTGTGCTGCCTGGGTCCAAGAATGAAATGCTGCCCCCAACCCCCCCAAAAGAAAAATCACGCCCACCAAAGGGTCCCCATATCCATTATTTTATATCATGATAATTAAAAATAAAATTATATGACATATCATTATGTTCAAATCCAAGGGGCAGGCTAGGGCAGTAGAAGGGCAGGCTAGGGCAGTAAAGGGGCAGGCCAGGGTAGTATATAGACAGGCTAGAGCAGTATTGGGGCGGGTAGGGTAGTATAGTGGCAGGCTTTGGTAGTATATTGACAGGATAGGGTAGTGAAGGGGTGGGCTAGGGTAGAATAGGGACAGACGGAGTGACCTGGGGGGGGGGGGGCGGGGTGGCATTTGTCATCATGTCACACATTACTGCTGGAAAAAAATCTTGAGCATCAATTTGCTGGGTAAATAGAAGAGAAGGAGAGGCGGCTGCGGTTCACTTTGCCACCCCTCTCAAAGTTCTACCAGTAGGACCCATGGTAGGCCTGGCCCTGCCAGTTCATTTTATTACGTTTGCACTATACTTTGTTGTTTAGAACTTACCATATTGCTAGACAATTCAATGCAATCACTGATTTTTTTTGTCCTGTATTTCAAGAAATTTAGAGCCTTGGCTTTGGAAGTGAAACAGAAAGGGCACTCGTGTTCAGTCTGGCTATGGACAGTCATTTAAGAGGTATGTGGGACCTAATAAAATGTTCTTTGGCTCTTTAGTACCTGGGTGACACACAATGGTATATGGCATTGTTGATGCATGCTTAAAAGGGACTTGGGTATTGCACCCACTGTGGGTGGACAACAGAACCTTCTCCTTTTGTTTTATTAGTGAATTTTCTACACAAGGGGTGATTCACCATATTTACATCCTATACTATGGGATCCACATAAAACTTAAGTGTTCCAATGCAGGAAATTTGGGCCCCAACATTATAGTACACTGGCCAGTGGTAGGTGTTTTGAGAGACCGTGGGACCTCTTAGCTTCCAGTACTGCCCCTTTAGTTAGGACATGCCTAAATGCAGCTACAGGTACAGGTACAAAGACACTATAACCCAGGCGTAGACAACCTTTGAGAGATAAAGATATACCATGACAACATGGAAGAGATTAAAGATCACTGGGTGCTGTGTTTTTTTTTTTTAGATAACTATCAAGCCCCCAAAGGTCAGAAGTGGGTTGGGCAGTGTACAGAGGTCAGTAGGATGTAGGGCAGTGTAAGAATGTCAGCAGTATGTAGGGCAGTGTACAGAGGGCTGCCATCAGGGGGGTACAGGCAATACACTTGTAAGGGGCCCGAGCATCCCAAGGTGCCTGGCTGCCAGACAGAGGGCTGGCCTGCACCCCCTACAGTAGCATATGAATAAACTGCTAGCACTGCAGGCAGCCACTGGCCCGCATGGCGCCCACAGAAGAGAATGAGAATCATACAAGCTGCGGCCACCGCTTACTGATTCCTTTCACCCCCCGCAGGTGATTCAGACCAGCACTCGCTCCGCTTCCTTCCCTGCTGAGGCGGAGAGAGTGGGATGTGGATGCATTGTAGAAGGGATGGATGATTCTGGGTGGGAATGGGGTTGCATTGTGGAGAGGGATGGAGGATTCTGTGCAGAGATGGGGATGCATTGTGGAAAGGGATGGCTAATTCTGGACGGAAATCGGGATACATTGTGGAAAGGGATTGATGATTCTGGACGGGGATGAGGATACATTGTGGAGAGGGATGAGGATGATTCTGGGTGGGGATGGGGATACATTGTGGTAAGAGATGGATAATTCTGTGCAGGGATAGGGAAACATTGTGAAGAGGGATGGATGATTCTGGACGGGGATGGGGACACATTGTAGAGAGGGATGGATGGTTCTGGATGGGGATGGGGATGCATTGTGGAGAGGGATGGGTGATTCTGGATGGGGATGTGGATGATTCTGAACGGGGATGGGGATACATTGTGGTAAGGGATGCATAATTCTGTGCAGGGATGGGGATACATTGTGAAGATCGATTGATGATACTGGACAGGGATGGGGATGCATTGTGGAGAGTGATGGATGATTCTGGACAGGGATGGGGATGCATTGTGGAGAGGGATGAGGATGATTCTGGGTGGGGATGGGGATACATTGTGAAGAGGGATGGATGATTCTGGACAGGGATGGGAATGCATTGTGGAGAGTGATGGAGGATTCTGGGCGGGGATGGCGATGCATTGTGGAGAGGGAATTGAAGATTCTGGGCAAGGATGTGGATGCATTGTGAAGAGGGATGGATGATTCTGGACAGGGATGGGGATACATTGTGGAGATTGATGGATGATTCTAGTCGGGGATGGGGATGCATTGTGGAGAGGGATGGGTGATTCTGGATGGGGATGCAGATGCATTGTGGAGAAGGATGGAAGATTTTGGGTGGGGATGGGGGTACATTGTGGAGAGGGAAGGATGATTCTGGACGGGGATGGGAATGTATTGTGGAGAGGGATGGAAGATTCTGGGCGGGGATGGCGATACATTGTGGAAAGGGATGGATAATTCTGGGCGTGGATAGGGATACATTGTGGAAAGGGATGCAACTTATTCTGGTTGGGGGTGGGGATGGGGATATATTGCGGAAAGAGATGCAGATACCTGATCATCACTGCACCAGTCAGTGTCCCTAATCAACATCACACCAATCAGTGTCTCTGATCACCACCACACAAGAGTATCCCTAATCACCTCCACATCAGTGTCAGTCTCTGATCACCACCACACCAGTCAGAGTATCCCTAATCACCTCCACACCAGTCAGAGTATCCCTAATCACCTTCACACCAGTCACAGTGTCTCTGATCACCACCACACCAGAGTATACCTAATCACCTTCACATCAGTCACAGTCTCTGATCACCACCACACCAGTCAGAGTATCCCTATTCACCTCCACACCAGTAACAGTGTCCCTAAGCACCTCCACACCAATAACAGTGTCCCTAAGCACCACCACACCAGTCACAGCGTATCTAATCACCGCCACACCATTCACAATGGGCTCCATTCACTAAAGCATATGTAGCATGACCCCCCCCCCCCCCTTGAGGGCTGTTGGTTAGTGGAAATACCTCTGCACTCACCTGACCCTGAGAATTATCCAACCCGCTATGCATTTTAGGTTCAGACATTTCAGAGATGATCTCCAAAAATACACTGACACAATAGAGATACAAGTCTGACTGTTTACTGTGATAAAAGGTAAATCAATAAACTTAACAAGAACAGATAGGGTTCTGTAATAACAAATATTGCAGTATATATAATAAGTCTAGAGGACATATTTTCACCCAGTATGAGCTCTGGCTCTGATCTCCATGAACCGCCCACCACCCGCTCTATTGGACACCAGCCGCTGCGTCCACACCCTGCCTTCAGGAAATCTCATGCTGACCAGGCTGAGACACAGACGAAAGGATGCATCTACAGGAAGCGGATTACCGGATGTCCTCATTGCAACCACTCAGCACAGCGGATAGGAAGACTCCAGACAGATCTTTGCTATGCCCATGTCCCATTTACCAAATGTGAGTGCTTTTATACTTTTAACCTAATAAATACTCAGAGCCTACTGCACTTAGAGGCGCCTTGTCTTTTTATCTTTATCTACATCCTGGTTGTGGCTCTTCCAACTTATCAGATACATCTCTCTGATCTTCCACTGAAGGTAACACCAGGCCCTCAACCATAATAGGTGTCTCTACATTTTCTTCCGGGAGAGGGTCAGGGTTTTCAGTACTGAATAATTCAGGACTAGATGGTGAAAGGATAACTGGAACCTCTTCAAAATATTGCATGTCCACTGGTTCAACAAGCTCTGTCCCAACTTCCTTAGCGTCTCTATCCACAGTCAAGATAGGGTTCCCTGAAATCCTTAGATTGTGGTAAGTCCTTAGGTCTCTCTCACAGGTAAAGGTAACAGTGGCCAATCTCCCACAGAGGACCCACCACTTCCAGATGTATCTTCCGTTGAAGAGGGCCACCACCAGTCAAATATCACCTCTTCATCTTCACTATCTTCCTGCTCTTCTTGTTGACTTGAAGATCTTGACGCCGCTGTGTCCCAGATCGTAAAGTGGGGCATTAGGAGTATCAGCATCAGAGTCTGCTGGTACCCTAATGACATCTAAAAAAGGGAACAAGTGATTTCTATGATATGCCCTTACAGCACCAATCTTCCCCTCTGGACGGATCTGATACACAGGCAGGCCAGATAGCCTCTTGCAAATGATAAAGGGTTGAGAACGTCAACGATCAGCTAGCTTGTGTTTCTAGGGCACTCCCAAATTCTGCAACAAGACTCGATCACTGGGCTTTAGATCCTGGATTCTAACTGAAGTCAAAGTTCCTCTTATTCTGCTGCTCTCTTAAGGCAGATGCTTCAAGGGCCTTCTCATAGGCTACTTTAAAATTCCTCCTAAGTCGATCCACATAACCTTTATAAGAACTCTGCGAGGTATGGTCAGGTGATGTTCCCAAAGCCAGATCCACTGGTAATCGAGCTTCTCTTCCAAACATCAATCAATAAGGGGAATATCCAGTGGAGTCATGCACTGTACTGTTATAAGAATGCAAAACTGTGGCAATGTGATCAACCCAATGTTGTTTTTTCTCCATCTGCGCAGTTCCTAACATATTTAGCAGAGTGTGATTAAACCTCTCAGGTTGAAGATCTCCCTGTGGATGATATGGAGTTGTCCTTGACTTCTGTATATTTAGCAATTCACATAGTCTTCCAATCAGCTTACTTTCAAAGTCCCAGCCTTGATCAGAATGCATACGTTGTGGTAGGCCATATTGGACAAAGAACTTTTCCACAAGAGTCTTGGCAACTGTACTAGCCCACTGGTTTTGCGTTGGGAAAGCCTGAGCATATCTAGTAAAATGATCTGTCACAACCAGGATATTACTACGCCCACCCAGGTTCAAGACACAGGAAGTCAATGCACACTAACTCCGTAGGTCCTTGACTTCGCAGATGGCCCATTGTAGCAGCTCTATGTGGCAAAGTCTTCCTCTGAATACACCGAATACAAGAGTGGCAATAACTTTCCCCTTCTTTCCTCATAAAATAGAACCTATCTCTGATCAACTTGAAAGTTTGGTTCGGCCCCAAATGTCCATGAGCATCATGAAAGGCCATCAGTACAATCAACCGATGCTTCTCTGGCAAGAACAACTGTTGAATTCCATCTGCCTCTTCTGCAGGGCACATACGGTAGATGATCCCGTTTTCCAACTTCATCTTGTCCCAATCCTTGTAAATTACTCTAGCCCCTCCAATTGGGCTATCCAGTAAGATTTTAGGACCTCCTAAAGTTAACGCTGCTTTCACTACCGCACACAGAGGGTCCTCCTTCTGATCCTTCCTCATATCTTCTTTTGTTAATTGAGGGAGCTCCAAACTTCGCATTTGAGTTAAATCACACTCCCACTGCCTCAGCTCCATACCTTTTATGTCGATATTCCACTCCTTGATATGCAGCTTTAACTCCCTCTGAGGTCAGGTGCACCCAGTCACTTTCTTCTCCATTTGAGGAATGAGGTCGTCTGGATAGGGCATCTGCATCCAGATTCCCTTCCCAGGTCGGTACTTTAGGCTGAACTGGAACTCCGATAAAGCAGCCAACCACCGATGTCCAGTGGCATCTAATTTAGCCGTAGTAAGCAAATAAGTCAACGGATTGTTATCTGTCTTCACAACGAAGAAGGCTCCATACAGATAATCCTGCAGCTTGTCCACTACTGCCCACTTGAGGGCCAGAAACTCCAACTTGTGTCTGGGGTAATTCTTCTCTGAAGACAACAGACTGCGACTTACATAGGCTACAGGACATAGTCCTCCTTCATTCTCTTAATATAGCACTCCACCCAGTCCATCCTGACTGGCATCAACATGCAACTCATAGGGTTTCGCCGGGTCAGCATAAGCCAAACAGGGGCTCTGGTAAGACTCTCCTTCAATTTCCAGAAAGCTTACTCCTTTGTGCTCTCCACCCCTGTGCTCTCCCCCCCCCCCCAAGTGCTCTCCAGCCAACCTCAGTGCTCTCTCTGCCCCCCCCTAGTGTTTTCCAGCCCCCCTGTGCTCTCTGCACCCATGCTCTCCTGGCTCCCCTTATGCTTTCCGGCCCCTCCCTGTGCTCTCAGCCCCCCATGCTCTCTGGCCCCTCTAGTGCTCTAAGCCCACCCTGTGCTCTTCAGCCCCCCATGTTCTCTACCTCCCTTGTGCTCTCCACTCCCCCCAGGTGCTCTCCAGCTCCCCCCCCCCAGTGCTCTCTCTGACCCCCACCCCGCTAGTACTCTCCAGCCACCCTGTACTCTCTGTCCCACCCTGTGCTCTCTGCCCTTGTGCTCTCCTGGCTCCCTTTATGCTTTCTGCCACGGTGCTCTTCAGCCCCCCGCCCCCCACGTTCTCTGACCCCCCCCCCCCCCATGCTCTCCTGCCTCCCAGTAAATATGTCATGGGCTGCTCAGTATAAAATGCCCAGGCCTATTTTTTGTCCCAGTCTGGGCCTGCTGGCAATATATAGGAGATACCGTATTGGAGTTAGAGCACTGGTTTATCAGAATTCTTAGATGTTTTCCTTTGCCTGTTTGCTGACAATGTCTCTGCCTGCCATCTGAACTGACCCCTCTGCACCTCCCACTGACTACATTCCTGTGAGACACCAGTCCCAGCCATCCCCTGTGGACAACTGCACTACTGGAACCACGGTAACTCTTTTGTTCTTCCTTTCTTCAGCCTCCTGTACTTCCTGGCCAATGGACATGGCATCCCTGGGGGCAGCTTGGCTAGGTTTTCTTGGCTTATAGGAATGGGAAGTGCTATACGTGAAGTTACGCTAAGCTATATTCCCTGACCACTCATACAGAGGTGATCATTACAGTACCTAAAGTGATTGTAAAGTCTTGTTTTTTTTTTCCTATGAAAAACAAACATGTTATACTTACCTGCTCTGTTGCAGTGAATTTGCACAGAGCAGCCTGGATCCTCTTCTCAGGTCCCTCTTCTGTGATCCTGGTCCATCCCTCCCTCCTGTTAAGTGCCCCTACAGCAAGCAGCTTGCTATGGGGGCACCCAAGCTGAGTCACAGCTTCCTGTGTCCATTCAGACACAGAGCCCTGACCTTTCTCCCCTAAATTGGCTAGCTGACTTTGATTGACAGCAGCGGGAGCCAATGCTCCACTGCTGTGTCCAGGGCCGGACTGGAAATAATTTAATACCAGCCCCATAGCATTATTGAGAAAATTCTGGTTATAAGTGGTAAAAGTGGAGCAATCATCAAGGGGGACCCCAGGAACTCTGGGAATGTGGGAGAGGGGGTTACTGATATAAGGGGGGCCTTTATATCAATGCCCTCTTACAACACTGTATTTACTCCCCCCTTACATCACTGACCCCCCCCCCCCAGACTGGCCTGCGGTGCTGTCCCTGACCTCCTCTCAGGTGTACTGTGCAGGGCTTAGTCAGTCGGCTCCAGCTTGGTGGCTCCGGTTTTATCCTATAGTCTCCTCTCCACAGTCCACATATGTCTGACTTCTCCTATGGCCCCCATCCTGGCGGCACTCCAACTCTTGACTCCTCTCCAGACTCCCCCTCAAAAAATGCAGACATTATTAAAGACAAGAGATGGTCATAGACTGCAGACATGATCATAGACTGCAGACATGATACAAGAGAGGGTCATAGACTGCAGACCTGATACAAGAGATGGTCAGAGACTGCAGAAATGATACAAGAGATGGTCAGAGACTGCACACATGATACAAGAGATGGTCAGAGACTGTCTGCACACATGATGCAAGAGATGGTCAGAGACTGCAGACATAAATACAAGCGATGGTCAGAGACGGCAGACATGATACAAGAGATGGTCAGAGACTGCAGACATAAATACAAGAGATGGTCAGAGACTGCAGACATGATACAAGAGATGGTTAGAGACTGCAGACATGATACAAGAGATGGTCAGAGACTGCAGACATAAATACAAGAGAGGGTCAGAGACCAGTGCCCACCAAATGCAGCCTTATCAGTGTCCACCAAATGAAGCCTTACCAGTGCCTGGATCACACACATTAGCAATCTCCTGCAGGATCAGGGAGCTTGGATTTGAATTGCCTGGATCAGCCACTGTAACAAAGTCCTGCATCCTAGACCAGCTCCTATGATACACATTACACAGATTCAATTTCACAGCATTGGATCAGTAATCCATTTATCACATGAGACGGTCTAGAAGGAGGGACTTTGTTACAGTGGCCGCCGAACATTTTAGACCCAAGCCATGTGTGCAGGGGCAGACTGACAGCTCATGGGGCCCCCTGGGCAATAGGAGATTGTGGGGCCCCTGTGTCTCTGCCCAAACTCAAGCCACACCCACACAAAGCCCCACCTACATATTGCAGCTCAGCTGCATAGAGGGGGCATTTAAATATCTACTGCTGCATAGCTTGCATTGAATATCCAGGCTAATATTCATAGAAGCTGCTGGGCACTTTCAGTTTAAAGATGGCTGCTGAAGAGAGGAGGGAGAGAGGGAGGAGAGATAGGAATAGGAGGGAGAGATGGGGGAGATAGGAAAGTAGGAGTATAATGGGGAAAGGGGAGAGAGGAAGATGGGAGTGAGAAACAAAGAGGGTGAGAGAGTAAATAAGGGGAGGCGGGGGAGAGAGAGGGGGTGAGAGAGAAGGGGGTAAGAGAGAGGTGGTGTGTGAAAGTTAGGGGGGGTGAGAGAAAGAGGGGGTGGGGGGTATTAGATAGAGGGGGTAAGAGAGGGAGAGGGGGTGAGAGAAAAATAGAGAGCGGGTGAGAGAGTGAGGGATAAGAGACAGAGAGAAAAGGGAAGGGGGAGAGAGGGTGGTAAGAGAGAGAGGGAGATAGGGAGTGAGAGAAAAAGAGGGGGATAGAAGAGGGTGGGGGAGAAAGAGAGAGGGGTGTGTGGGAGAGAGGGGGGTAAGAGAGGGGGATTAAGAGAGAGAAAAAGAGACCAGGGTGTGAGAGGGAGTGAGAGAAAAAGAGACCAGGGTGTGAGAGGGAGTGAGAGAAAAAGAGGGGGTAAGAGAGAGGGGGTGGGTGAGAGAGGGGGGAGGGAGAGAGGGGTGAGAGAGGGGGGTATGAGGAGGAGGTGGGAGAGAGGGTAGGTGAGAGAGAGAGGGTGGTAAAAGAGATGGTGGGGAAGATAGAGAGGGGTGAGAGAGAGGGTAGGTAAGAGAAAGATGGGGGGGGTGAGAGAGAGAGGGGGGATAAGAGGGGGGAGGTGAGAAAGAGAGAGGGGGTGAGAGAAAGGGAGGGAAATGAGAGAGAGTGGGGGGTATGAGAGACAGTTGGTGAGAGAGAGAGGGGGGGAGGTGAGAGAAAAATGGGGGTGAGAGAGAGAGGGGTGAGAGAGGGGGGGTAAGGGAGAAGTGGTGAGAGAAAGGGGGGTTGAGAAGAGAGGGGGGTGTGAGAGAGAAAGGTCCACCCTCTGAAAACTTGGCTTTGTTCCAGAATTCCTTACAAATTCACCATCTGCCACAGTAATGCCTCTTACTGTATCAGGGACGTAACTAGAACTTACAGGGCCCTGGTGCAAGAAACATTGAAGGGCCCCCCTCCCCCATCAGTCCTTCCCACTGATCTGTTCTGCTGTGGGCCCCTTTCCTACTGTCTACGGTGGCAGAAAGCAAGTGATATGTCCCCAGCACACCAGGGAATTCCACATAAGGGTCCAGTGCAGTGGCAGAACTACCAAGATTGCAAAGGTGGCACTTGTGACCGGGACCTAGCGTTCCGCCACTGCCAGGTACCCAGCCTTCTCTTGCTGTTTGCCCCTGCTTTTGGCAATGCTGGTCTGGCTTCTGTCTCTACGCCAGTGGTGGCAGTCTATTAGGACCCAGGTGCTGGTTACATTATGGGGCTGATGGGTGCATGCGGGGGAGAGCTTGCACTATTGGTTGTAGACAACTGAGACCCCGCCTGTCATCTAGCAGCAGTAATGTTGCAAAGCCTTCTCTATTGACATGTCAATCGGGATGTGATCCAGGTGATTCTCCCAGTTGGATCTACTAAACACAGTATTTATTAGCATCAAGAGTACAATCACACATATCAACCATAAGTTCAGCAGCCATGTGTGCTAGCCCTCCTGCACATGCGCTCATCAGCCCCATAAAGTACCCAGCAGTGTGTCCAATTCTGCTGCTGCCGCAGCCATGGATTTAGAGACCAGCGCTGCTCAATAGCAGGGATAGGACAGCAAGAGGAGGCTGGGAACCCCAATGATAACGGAACACCAGTCGCATATGCGACTTTTGTTATCCTGTTAGTTCTGCCACTGGTCCACAGTGGGAGGATTCTCCCATCCACTTGGAATGTGTAGATGGGGGAATTTTTTATTTTCATTCAATCTAAGGCCCCCCTTTCAGATTGGGCAGACACCATCCAGCGGATCTGCCTGCTCAGCGGGGATCCCTCCACTGATCCTCACTGAGCAGGTGGATGACAGGTCCATGTCCACCCCACTATGCAGAGTGGACATAGACACAGCCTGCTATTCTCTGTGGGGCAGTCAGATGGAAATGGGCCGACTGTCCATTTCCATCTGTCTGGCATCTGATCCGATCCGCTGGATGGATGGGGAATGGATCCCCATCCGTCTGTTTTTAGCAGATTGGACCAGATTGGATGCTGGTGGGTTTTAGCAGACACATTTCCACTGACATCTGCTGCGGGCTGCTGCATAAAGAACAATGGATGGTACGGTCGGGTCTGCCTAGAAAAACTGACAGGCAGACCCGATTTGTCATTATTGGCTGCCTAAGTGCTGAAAAGTGAAGTTTGGGAAGCTGCTGGAGGAACTGAGAAGGGGAGGGAGACAGATAGGGGAGAGAAGGGAGGGAGATAGGGACAGCTCACTTCAGTGATCACAGAGCAGAGATCGCTCACCTGGAAATCTGGTAGCTGATCATTGACACAGCTGGGAATGTGTAGCAGGCTATTTTTCATATTTCCCGCCCACACATCCTCCTTCCACACATCCTCCTTCTCTTTGGCAGGCCCAGCTGCATGCCGACTGCCGAGCATAGGAGAGTGGGCGGGGCCGGCCAGGCTGAGACACGAGAAACAGGGGCAGGAGGAGGAGGAAGTTGTATTCCCCTCTGCTCTCCTGTCCCTAAAGGGGAGGAGGGAGTGTGCTCGCTGGGCTGTCACACACACTCGGCTCAGCTCCAGCCTCCAGCCACCGGGTACTTTAGAGGAGGAGGTGGGAGGGGAGAACTTTGGCGTCCCTCCCCTCTGCCTCAGCTCGCGGCGCACCCGCTCTGCACTCGCCCAGGATCGGTCTTGGGCACCGCTGCAGCCACAGCCCCAAGCGGCCCCAGGGCCGGCGGCCTAGCGGGAAATTTCCTGCTATCCCGCTAGGCCAGTCCGGCCCTGGCTGTGTCTCAGCCAATCAGGAACGAGAATCTCGGTTGTGGGAACTTTGAGCACTTATCTGCATGCTTGCCCTGTAAGTCCCTCCCCTCCTCAGAGTACCAATCTGCCCCCCTGTTGAAATCCCCCCTCCCTGCCCAAATCTTTGCCTCCCCCATCCCCCAATCCCCACAGCACAAATGCCCCCCCCCAAAAAAAATTACCTCTCCTAGCAGAAATCCTCGACCCTTTAAACCCTTCGAATTTCCTCTCCAATTACACATTCTCTCTCCCTCACTTCAAATCCCCCCTTCCAGCACAAATACCCCCCCCCCCCAATTATCCCTACTAGAACAAATCTCCCCCCCCTCCAAAAAAAAGTATTCCCCCTAGCTCAATTCTTCTCCCCCCTCTGCCATATCACCTCTTCTGACCCAGATCCCCCCTACTAGCACAAATCCACTTCCCCATCCCCCTCCCAATACAAATCCCCCTAAAACACCACTCTTAGCACCCCCACATTCTTCTCCTGAAACAATTCTTACCCCTTGCTCCTACCTAAATTCCCCTTCCCAACACAAATCCCCCCACCTCACATGATTCTACAGTGACCAGGTCAATAAAAGTCCAAACGTTTTTTACCTTAATGCATCTATGCAACACATAGATAGCTAATTGGGTCATACTCAGCGGGTGGTACTACTCGCAGAATGCGACAGCAGGGATAATTTTGGTGTGCCGTGATGAAAAGCACCCTGGCCACGGTATATGTACACCCCTTTCCCTTGCCTTTTCAGCTTAAATTGGATCGTCATGTTTCATTAACTTCAAATAGTTTGTATGGACAGAACTATTTACTTCACTAACAGATGCAGTAGCTGCGTGCACTGTATAAACTGTAGGTAGACTCAGCTATATATGGTATACAGCACTGTGTTCTGGCAGCCGTCTCGTATAAGCTATTGATGATAGTGAAAATCAATTTTGTTTGTACGCTGATCAACTTGGAGCAGGAATCATCAAGTGCAAAATTACCATTTTAAGTGCAAGGTGATCAAAATCTCTAAATCACTCCTCCCCACGCTAGTGATTGACCAGTGTTAGGGACTGTGTTGACAGGTTTTTATTCGCTACAAGTTCATAAAAATGCAAAACCCACTTGAAGCAAGTTAAATGCACCTGTCAATCAATTCTGAATGTAGCGCACCCCATTAGGACCTGCAAGTATACTGGGATCCCCACCCTGCACAGCCAGGCACACCAAATTTTCACAGGCACTTAGAGATCAGAACAGTCCATGACTTTATCTTTTTTTTTTGTTTGTTTATTTGAGGGGTTAATAGCTTTGATAAGGATGGGAGGTTATGGGATGCCCATTCGATTTCAGAACAAAACTTTTGGGGTTAACGCTTCCTATATGCAGTCTATATACACAGCTCTTCCTCCAGCACACACTTTCTTGCAGAATCCAGCTGTAGTAGAAGTCCACCCTGTAGTATTTTTGTAGCAAAAGCCAATTACAGGCAGAGATTCACAGCACCTATACTTGAAGAACAGATGGCGTGACACAGGTCACAATTTCCCAGCACTTCCTTTCTGTAGTCACTGCTCTCAGCACCACCTCTTCAGGCACTGCCCCTCCGCCTGACTGCAGCTGCCTCTTTCACTAGCCCTCCAGGTTATCTTCTCTCCCCAGTCATCCAGACTGACACTCACCAGCCCACCCGGCTGACTCTCAGGAGATCTCTCGGAGGTGCTGACCTGCTCCTGCTGTCTTTTTCATGCTCCCATGCCTCCAGGAAGGGTGGCGCCCTCAAGGGCCACAACAGCCTCCTCAGCACTCCATCTTCCACACGACTGTGCCTGCTGGCATGACCCATGCCTATTTATGAGGATGCTTGCCCCCTGCCACCCCCTTTCTACTGGGGATTGGTCGAGGTCCTCAGAAATATTCCTAACAGCCCCTCCTAGTTTCCACCCACTATGTCTAGAACATTCTCCAATGTTCCAGAGAACAGGCAGGGGGAGGCACCAGAAGAGTCACTGATCACAACCCAGGCCTGGCTCACAACCATGCCAATTTGCCTACACTAACAACTAAACCTATTTACACTAGAACACTAGCTGTGGGAGGGTACTTCATGAATTATCCCAAAAACACCTCAAAGTGTGGTCATTGACACAAGACCAAAGGCAGTTGCCACTTGCTCTTAGGTAGCTGTCCACCCCCAATACCATCACATCACAGGTGAGACCAACCTGGCAGTATTTCTTTTATATTTTATAGGTAGTTTGCACATCTCTTTATACATTGACGTCAGTCCCTGCCCTCAAGGAATTTGCAATCTAAGGACAGGAGCCAATTTCCTGGAGTGTGGGGGGGAAGGAAAAACATCCCAGAGGAAAGTCACGCAAGCACAGGGAGAACATGCAAACTCCTTGCAGGTAGTGTCCTGTTTGGGATTTGAATGAAGGACCCTAGTGCTGCAAGGCAGAAATGCTAACTCCTAAACTACTTTGCTGCCCCTTTTTTATAGACACGTACACTATAGATATAATGCAATGAAAAAAGTAAGCAATTAATTTATTTTCCTTTTACTAAATCTACACCGCTTACGACTGCATTTCAAAGTGAAGAGAAATGGTGCTCACCTCTTCCTTTATATACTGCATCTAATTTTAGAAAGACTGGATGACGCCCTAATGAAGTATAGCAAAAGGGCTAGAAAGGAAACATGCTGCTATGATTGCACAACATCTTACCTCAGTGTTAACATTCTTGAAAAGCCACATTCCTGACATACACAAATAAAGCGATATGCTACTTTGCCCCCCCAACTTGATGTTAGTAATAGTAAATACTAAGTTAACAGATTCAGAAGGATAAGACAGAAAATAAACAGGTAATTCATGTACTAAGAAATGTCTGTTAAACCTTATCACAATTAAACATCTGACTGCACATTCCTGGCTTTTCCTGAGGATTTATACTATTTAGGGCTTAGCACAACACATTTTGTCTTTGTAATAAATATGTAGGGCAGGAGCATGTTGTGGGGTGTCATAGGATAAAGACTACAGAAGCTAACACCAGCCACCCCGAGGCAGTCAGCATATGACAAGCGTCTCTAAATAGACACATTTTTGAGCCTGGGAAAGTTTTTCAGACCAATGTTTGCATCAGGGCCAGGGTGGGACTCATTTTCAGCCCTGGAGTTTCATGCCTTAGACTGGCCCACTTTAGTTCACGACTGACTATATTAAAACCTCAGTAAAATATACGTTTGCAATGGCGCACTGTTTATGCTTATTGCGATTTTTTTTTTTTACCAAAAATATGTAGCAGAAAACAAATTGGCCTAAAATGTTAAAACATTTTGATGTTTAATTTTTTTTTTTTGAGAATGTTCTATAGCAGAATGTGAAAAATATTGTTTTTTTCAAAATTGTCACTCTTTTTTTGTTTAGAGCGCAAAAAATAAAAATCGCATAGGTGATCAAATACCACCAAAAGAAAGCTCTATTTGTGGGGAAAAAAGGACATTGATTTTATTTGGGTACAGCGTCGCACGACCGCACAATTGCCCATTAAAATAACAGTGCCGAATCGCAAAATATGGCCTGGTCATTAAGGTGGAAAATCTTCTGGTCCAGAAGTGGTTAACTGATGTGGTTTTAATAAAATTGTGCATTATAAAGATGGGTCTTATTACACTTATAAGCCATGCTACGCCTGTTTTTATATAAATGTATGGCTCAGCAACAATCGACCAAGCCTCTATTTGAAATCCAGCTCCACTCAATGGTCTCTCCTCTGAGGAATAATGTGTACATTTGCATTATCACACAAAATTTTTGTAAAAATATATGAATCGTATATTTTTCATATGTTTTTATTAAAATTTTGTGGGCTAATGCAAATGTAACAATATTCCTCAGAGGAGAGACCATTGAGTGAAGCTTTATTTCAAATAGAGGGCGAGGCTATATGAATATGACACACAAAAACTACTCACAGGAAACAGGGCATCTGAAGAGGGGAGAAGGGAACAAGCAGGAACTCGTCTTCGGTGCGGTGAGGTGAGGACCGTCTGTTACCGTTACCCGCGGCGTGTGGAGGCGGGGCACATTGACGTCACGTCAGTATGCAACGCTGACACGCCCCCGCTCACAGGACACCATAGAAAGAAACCCAGTACTTGGCCCCTCCTCCCACCTACGCATCGCCGCCACTAATCGCCGGGTCCCGCTCCCCTCCTCCCACCTACGCATCGCAGGCCCCCGCTCCCCTCCTCCCACCTATGTATTGCCGGCCCAGACAGCATCCATTTTTCAACCCAGTGCCATGACAACGGCCCTCGCGGCCACCAGCCTACCGGGATTTCTCCCGGTGCTTCCGATTAGCCAATCCTGGCCTGGTTTGCATACAGAGTTAAATCATTCATTGTAAGGTGGCTCTAACCCTAAATATGAGTGAACTTTATTTTTAAGCCTTCCCTCACATACTATTATTTTAAAAATATTAAACTCTAACAGCCAGCTTCTACTATTCGCTCTCTTTTAAGCTGGATACACACTATACAATTTTCTTTTAGATTTACCAAAACAATATAATATGAGGTCAAACCTAAACACTTTTAATTTGTATGCAATCAGCCAGGCCCTTGTACTACATAATTGAAGGTAAATCTAAAGGCAATCGAACATCAAAAGTTATATAGTGTGTATCCAGCTTTAGTTAGTTACATATACCATTGAAAGCTTCTTGTTATACGTGTTGGATAAGAGGAATATAAAAAAAAATAAAAACATAGCTGATTTTTAATTTATCAGTTCAGCTATAAAAAGAAACTTGACTCAAGCTGAAAAAATGGAGGCAGCACGCCAGACTTCAACTCCACTATAAAACTTTTTGAAATATTGTTGAGTCACTGTGTGCCAAAGAACTATGTCCATAAACATACAGATTCTTTACAAAAAGAGAAGAATAGAAGGTGAAACTTGAAAGCTAGCATATTGATGATTGTAAATCAACATGATTTTTATTCAAATAAAGTTAAAAACACGTGAGAATATAAACAATAAAACATTGCCAAATGTCATCATATAATACATTTAACTCTCCAAATGCTTTTATCTCCAACTACTAATAAACAGCTACTTCATTATACTCATATTCATTCCAATTTTAACTGGACAAAGTGTTACAAGAGAAAAGAAAAAAACATATTTTCATGACAGGTGCTGATAACTCAGTGAAGCGAGGATGTGTCTCATGGGTTTATTTACTAAAGGCAAGTAGACTGTGCACCTTGCAAAGTGCAGCTGCACTCTGCAAGTGCAGTTGCTCCAGAGCTTAGTAAATCAATAGAAGCTTTGCTGACTTCCAACATCCAATAAAGCAAACAAAATTGCTGTTTTTTTTACTTTTTATTTTCCCTGCATGTGATTGGGTATTCTTTGCAAATTGAAGCTTTACCTCATTAAAGCCCTGTACACACGATCAGATTATTGAACGATCTGTCGTACGTTTTTTGTGGCATGCTAATCTAATGTGGAAAGTGAAGAGATTATTTTCATACGAATTTTCCCGTATGACAGAATTCTACTTCAGAAGTGATGTCATGTGTTGGATTGTTTTGTATGTGTTCTTTCATCTCTGAACATGCCTAGTCTTGCTCTTAAGATTTTTTTCCGTCGAAATCTGTACTAATGAGACGAAAATCGGACGTTGTATTACGGACGACAAAAATTATATAGCCTGCACATCAGGATTTTGTCAGCCGAAAAGTCGGAGTCAGCTGTCGAAAGCACCATACTAACAATCGGCAGATCGGTCGTCGGACGAATTTTCCCTACAGATTTTCGTATCGTATTCTTTAGTAAGCTCTGGAGCAACTGCACTTGCAGAGTACAACTGCACTTGCAGAGTGCAACTGCACTTTGCAAAGTGCACAGTCTATTTTCCTTTAGTAAATCAACCCCTGTGTTTTTCAGGTATTGTGCAACTTGCTTCATCAGGACAGAATCAGAGGTATTTATCAACAATTAAGTTTGAATTTGTGAGTATACAATTTACATCTTCATGTATTTCACGCCATTCAGAGAATATGTGCATAAAGTATATATTTGCAATGATACATACATTCAATAATCATTTATCATCCAGTTGCACCACAAATGGAATCATGAGGACCTCATGGTGGCAAGTGCACCAGCATGAAGGCACGTGCAGTTAGCCTACCCACCTGTTAGTGGCTTCACACTATTATTGCATGGGAAGGGGAGGCTTGTGAGGGAATTGGTTCCTTAGTGATTTCATACAGAGCCTTGAACAAGGAAAGTAGCGTGATTGGACACTGAATTCTTGAGAAACTTTGGCCACCATCTTGGGTGAGGGAACCTTTTAAAATAAGGGATGCCATGTCATTTTGCAGCATTTCTGGGAAGTGTGGGGTAAGGAGAGGAACCCGCTTGTGAGGCACAGTGCTTAGCACAGGGTCAGGTCCCAGACAAGGAGGGATATCTCAGGGATGACTCCTTCTTCATTTTATACACTTCAGTAAGTGGTGCAGAGGTGTGTAGTCAGTACATACTGCAGAAACAATCTCTGCCTATGCCAGGAAGGGACACTGCCACTGGTAATGGAAACTATACTCTGGTACACATTTTCTGTAAATACTGAGACTGTGTATATTTTCTGGGCTGCTTATATCAGTGCTGAAGATTAGTTTATCTGTTGATACCAACACACTATGCACAGTTTATATAAAATAAATCAGTACCCTACATTCTGCGTGCAATTATTTGTTGGCAGGATATGGAAAGTATATTCTCATACAGTAACAGGACACAGAGCAGGTTGCAGCAAGGGTACCCTTGAGAGTGGCTTTAGCACTAATGCACAAATACAACAGCATGAACCTCTTGTTAGCTGACTGGGTGAAGCAATAGCAGAGTGCAGCCCATCTGTTTCAGGTGCCAGAGGCCCTCCTTCCTGAACTTACCATCAATGCATTCAAATAGGATTTTAGGAAAGCCATCCTGGGGCTGCCAGATGCAGAATGTACCACCTTAGCACAAGTTACAGCCCAGCTAGAAAGCCTATATGCACCTGTGACCCTCATGGTGGAATTGAGCTGGCGATTCTTTGTGTGGAAGCAGCAGTAGGGCAAAACTATTTGCTGTTGCTATTCAGGAGCTGTGCAAATGGCTTAAAGACAAAGGCCAGAAGGGCTGTGTTTCCAGTGGGACCCCTGACCAGGTTATTAGGGATTGATTTATCTCTGGGTTTTGATAGGCACTGTAAAACAAGGTGAAAAGACTTGGGTTTAAGTGTTATATTAGCCAATTTAGTGGAGAGAGGGCTGGAGGATGTAGAAGTCTCAGGTTGCAGTTATCCAAGGAGGTGGACGAATTCTATTGAGGGAGGAAGCCCTTGCTTGCTTCCCACTGTCTGTATTGGAGACTGTTGACTGAGTCCCCTGCTTCCATCCATCAAGACGTTTTAGCTGTAAAACAGGAGCTAGGGCAGGTTCCGAAGTGCAACAACCCCCTTCGGAGGGATCCCGATATGAACAGGAGGTGTTGATGGTCAGGTAGGAGGGACGATTTGCAGGAACTACTTCAATACATCCCAGGTGTAACTCCAAATTGATATCTTCATCCTGTATGGTCAATGCAGAGATGAATGGGAAACAAGCTCAGTACTTGGTGAATACAGGGTCAGAGGTGATCTCCATGGACTATGCTTTCTACCAATGGCAGTTTGGGCAGGCCTCTACCCTAGACCCATCCTGGCTTACTTTAAAGGCTGTAAGTAATCTTCCTATTCTGATAGAAGGGGTCACTTAGATGTCCATTAAAGTATACGATCAGTCAGAAGTTTGAAAAAAGTATGGAAGTCTGCGCTTTTGTGTCGATTACAGCAAGTTGAATGCTTGTGCTTACCGGGATGCTTATCTGTTGCCAAAGGTAGAAGAGTCTTTGATGGCCTTGGGGCAGGCACCATAATTTAGAAAAGAGTATTCCTTTGGTGTTGTATGCATTTAATCAAATGCCTTCTGTTATGACTAACGCATCCAGTACATTCAAACTCATGGAGAAATGTTTAGGGTGATCTTAACTTTGATACCGTTCTGGATGACATTATTTTCTCCAAGAGCTTTGAGGATCATATTCAACATCTAGACCAAGTTTTTACCCAACTTTCCCAATACGGACTAAAACAAAAGCCTACAACATGACATCTCATGCGGGCTTGCATCCAAAATCTGGGCCATGTCGTGGAGGCTGAAGGGGTGTCCCCGGACTTGGCCAAAGTTCAAGTTGTGAGAGAGAGACTGGCCTGTGCCAAAGTCATTCGCTGAGCTTTACTCTTTCTGAGGTCTGATGGGATATTAGCAGCGGTTTATTCTTCAATTCACACAAATTGCCACACCACTACTTTGTAGATATTTTAGCCAACAAATGGGCAAACAGAGGCTTTTGAGTCGCTTAAAGAATGGCTGGTGATTACTCCCCTTTTGGTGTATGCTAACTACTCTAAGGTATACAGGTATACCAGGTATACACTGACAGCAGATGTCAAGGGCGTGGGGTGGTGCTAGCTCAAGAACAGGGTGGAGGTAAACTATTGATTGCCTATGCCAGACATAGCCTACAGAGTATAATTCGCCCAACTATGGCCCCTTTAAGCTGAAACTTCTAGCTCTGGTCTAAGCTATTACAGAAACATTTGCTGAGTATCTCTTGGGGGACATGTGGACATTTTCACTAACAACCCACTAGCCAATAGCATATAGTAGCCTTAGAGACTGCTGAACTGGGAGCCCTGGAAAAGTGGTGGGTTGCGAAGTTAGCCTAGTTTACCTTCCCAATCCATTATAAGCTGGGCTGCCTGCACAGTAATGTGGATGCTTTAGCTCACTACTCTATGTAGCAGCCACAAAGAGACATAGACCAGTGCCTAGAGGAATCCAAAGTTGCTCCCGTTGAACTGAAATCAGTTGAGAGAGAAATTGCAACTGCAAAACAGCAGACATAGGAGTTCCAACCAGTGACTTAAATACATTCCCTAAATTAGTAGGCCACACTGCAGCAACAGGAGGACCTGTCACCCACTTATCAGGGAGGAAAGCTTTCAGCCCCAGTCAGACAACTGCTTTAGCCAGTGGGATCTCCTAAAGATTCAGAGTGGATTGTTGTCCTGGAGGGCTTTCATTTCGACCGAGAGCAACAAGACATATTTCAACTTAATGATTCCATAGTCATTGGACTTTTAATGTCATACATGGTACGAGTGAGCACTTTGAAAGAGATTGTACTAAAGCTTATTTTTTTACTGTCCAGGATTGTCTGATTGTGTACAGTGGATTTGCAGGAAGTGTCAAAATTACACGCTTCACAGGGGGTCACCCAAACATACTATTTTCCTTGTAATCTCCTCATTAGAGCCATTTGAACTGGTAACTATAGATCACATATGTCAAACACAAGGCTCGTGGGCCAAACCCGGCCCTCCAGGTCATTTTATGTGGCCCTCACACCTCTCCTGCAGGTGCGGCACCCCGCTTCTGACCCCCTCCAGTCTCAGCAATCGCCAGCAGAGAGGAGGACAGAATTCCTCCTACAGATCCTGTGCCTCTCTAGTCCCTGCCTCTCCTGGTCTCAGCATTCAGCAGACTCCAGTCCTCCTCTGGTCCTCCTCCAGACCCTGCATTTTTTTTTGCTTCCCAGCTCCGCCCCCATCTTCTTTCCAGCAGCAGCACATGGTAAGGTGGGTTGCACTGTGATTCAAGAGAGTAGGGGACTCTAGTCCTAGTCTAGGGACATCTAGTCTTACAGATACAACCAGCCCTTTGAGGGTGACCATAATGCTGATGCGACCCGCGATGAAATCGAGTTTGAAACTTCTGCTATAGACTTTCCAAGAGTGGCTGAAACATCCTCAAGATATCGGTATGCTCTGGTGTTAGTAGACCATTTCTCCAAGTTTGCTATAATTTTCCCTACTCGAGATCAAACAGCAGGCATCATGGCTGAACTTTTCTCATGTTGTCCAATCCTATGGTTTCCCAAAGAGAATTCTTTCTGACCAGGGCCCCAACATCGAGTCACAGGTCTTTTCTGAGCTATGTTGGCTAAGCAAAGTCACACCACGATCTTGAGCTTGATCGAGATCCTGGAACAAGGGTACTGGGATCACTGGCCCCAACATGTTGGAGATGTTGTGTGGACCTATAACAGCACTGTGCACATAGCTACTGAATACAATTCCTCTTTTCTAATGTTTGGTCAACATAGTCAGGTGCTCTTGGACCTACTGTTGCAGATGCCTGAGCCAGTACACCAATGCACATCAAATGCATAGGTGTGGGAACATCAAAATAGCTTGTTAGAATTTAAACAAATGGTTTTGGACCTTCAGCAGCATTTGGCTGATGAGACTACAATTGACTACTGCCTTTAAAGCTTGCAGGCCAGGTTTGTTAAAAACTCTTAATATGAGTGTGCCAATAAATTGGAACCTTTCTAGGAACCCTACCCCTTTAGGGTTGAATCCAAACTTTTCCCTGACAAACCAGTATATGATGTGAAAGCTGAAGTTCAAGGGTGCGGGGAATAAACGCCTGTATTGAAACATAATATAGCTATGTGTTTTTGGTCCAGATTACCAGTCTACTAAATATGGGGTGGGCAGCCTACCCCCCCATTCAACAGGTGCCTATAGAGTGGTACTTGCCTCCAATAGAAATTCAACATGTTGATTGAGGAGTTCAGCATGGACCATGATGTGTGGATGAACTGCCATTGGTGGAAAGTAGTGATCAAGTTGACATGTTACCTCTTGTGTCTCCTGTGGACACAGAACTAATTGTTTTGGACAGTCCATGTGTTAATGCAGGGAGTGATGTTAAAGGCCGTTAGCCTGAGAGGTCTACCAGAGGACTGATGACTGTTAAATATTCAGATTCTGTGCTATAACTTTTGTTGTGCATTTATAATTCCCAACATGTCATGTTTCTGTTGTCTACTACATGCTACATAGTTGCATAGTTAGTCAGGTTGAAAACAGACACAAGTCAATCTGGCTCAACCAATTAAAAACAATAAAGAAAACACAACCATACAATCCCATATACACAATCGTATACCCACAGTTGATCCAGAGGAAGGTAAAAAACCCCAGGAAGCATGACCCAATTTGCTACAGCAGGGGAAAAAATTCCTTCCTGATCCCCCAAGAGGCAATCGGATATTCCCTGGATCAACCTTACCTATAAATATTAGTACCCAGTTACAGTACCTCGCAAAAGTGAGTATACCCCCTCACATTTTTGTAAATATTTATAATATCTTTTCATGTGACAACACTGAAGAAATGACACTTCGCTACAATGTAAAGTAGTGAGTGTACAGCTTGTATAACATTGTAAATTTGCTGTCCATTTAAAATAACTCAACACACAACCATTAATATCTAAAACCACTGGCAACAAAAGTGAATACACCCCTGAGTGAACATGTGCAAATCGGGCCCAATTAGCCATTTTCCCTCCCCGGTGTTATGTGACTCGTTAGTTTTACAAGGTCTCAGGTATGAATGGGGAGCAGGTGTGTTAAATTTGATGTTATCGCTCTCACTCTCTCAAACTGGTCACTGGAAGTTCAACATGGCACCTCATGGCAAAGAACTCCATGAGGATTTGAAAAAAATAATTGTTGCTTTACATAAAGATTGCCTAGGCTATAAGAAGATTGCCAAGACCCCGAAACTGAGCTGCAGCAAGGTGGCCAAGACCATACAGCGGTTTAACAGGTTCCACTCAGAACAGGCCTTGCCATGGTCGACCAAATTAAGTTGAGTGCATGTGCTCAGCATCATATCCAAAGGTTGTCTTCTGGAAATAGACGTATGAGTGCTGCCAGCATTGCTACAGAGGTGAAAGGGAAAGGGGGTCAGCCTGTCAGTGCAAGATAAACGTATTTGGTTCAGATGGTGTCAAGCGTGCGTGGCAGCAACCAGGTGAGGAGTACAAGGACAAGTGTGTCTTGCCTACAGTCAAGCATGGTGGTTGGAGTGTCATTGTCCAGCATGGGGAGCTACAGTTCACTGAGGGAACCATGAATGCCAACATGTACTGTGACATACTGAAGCAGAGCATGATCCCCTCCCTTCAGAGACTGGGTCACAGGGCAGTATTCCAACATGATAATGACCCCAAACACACCTCCAAGATGACCACTGCCTTGCTAAAGAGGCTAAGGGTAAAGGTGATGGCCAAGCATGTCTCCACACCTAAACCCTATTGAGCATCTGTGGGGCATCCTCAAACGTAAGGTGAAGGAGCACAAGGTCTTTAACATCCACCAGCTCCGTGATGTCGTCATGGTGGAGTGGAAGAGGACTCCAGTGGCAACCTGTGAAGCTCTGGTGAACTCCATGCCCAAGAGGGTTAAGGCAGTGCTGGAAAATAATGGTGGCCACACAAAATATTGACACTTTGGGCCCAATTTGGACATTTGCAATTAGGGGTGTACTCACTTTTGTTGCCAGCGGTTTAGACATTATTTAGACAATAAGGGGGCGCCATTTTGGCATGCTTCTGGCAAGTATGTGGTAGGGACAGAGCTTAGCACAGGGTCAGGTTCCAGACAAGAAGGGATATCTCAGGGAAGGCTCCTTCTTCACTTTCTAGACTCCGGTAAGTGGTACAGAGGCATGTAGCCAGTACAGACTGCAGAAACAACCTCTGCTTATGCCAAGAAGGGGCACTACCCTGGTATTGGAAGTTATCCCCTGGTAACATATTCTGTAAATACTGAGATTGCATATTCTCTGGCTTGCTTATATCAGTGCTGATGATCACTTTATCTGTTGCTGCCAACAAACTGTGTACGGTTTACATAAAAGACATCCTCACCCTACATACTGTGTGACAGTATTTCCTCCTAGTACAAGATACCTAATCGCCCCACCACAGTGGCCACACCAATCACATTGTGGCACTTGTGAGCCCTGTAAGTGCCCCTTTATGTGGTTTGATGTAGGCAAAAGTGCCCCCTCCCTCCATCTGCATCCTGGCTGGCTCTATATCGCTCCACCCTTATCACCTACATCTCTCATGTCAGTTTTGCTGTGCAATGACATTATGGAGTCATTCTCAGAGCTGCTATAGATGGAGCGATTTTCTTTCCTGAAAGCACGGAGCTGTTGTGTTCTTCTGAGGGGGTAGCAGAGAATACACAGTGATTATTGCCAGCGGGTATAGTTACATGAATATTTAGACAGGCTGATTGTGCCCAAGTTGATCGATCGATCAATGTGGATACAATCAGCCTGCCCATGCATGGTTCAAATCTAGGCTGGTCCCTACTGAACCGGCTGAGATTCAAACCGTCTATGGCTGGCTTTAGAAGACCACATCTATTATGGACTTTCTTCGAGTGTAACACATGAGTAGGAGGCAATGAAGATATATTCTCTATCAACAGCAAGTTTCAAGTCTAAAGACTGGAACACACAATGAGATTATCAGACGCATAATCGTCCATTTTTTTTTTTGCATGCTAGTCTCATATGGAAAATGAAGAGGTTACACAACTTTTGAAGACTCTCGTATGACAGAATACAACTTTGGAAGTGATGTAATGTGTTGAATTGTTTTGTAATGTCTTCTAGTTTCCAAGCATGCGTAGTCTTGCCCTTGCAAGGGGGCGAAAACTGTACTAATTAAACTAAAATCGGATATTGTGTTCACTTACAATAAAAATTTTCTAGCCTGTACCTTCAGGTTTTGTTGCCGAAAAGTCGGAATCGGCTGTCGAAAGCACCATACTATCGATCAGATAAACGACTGATCGTTCGTCATATGTAATTTTTCTTCTGATCTTCTTATCATGTGTACAG
Organism: Pelophylax lessonae; assembly: GCF_965119305.1. Classification (NCBI taxonomy): domain Eukaryota; kingdom Metazoa; phylum Chordata; class Amphibia; order Anura; family Ranidae; genus Pelophylax; species Pelophylax lessonae. Next base: position 560,260,613 of record NC_138770.1, read on the forward strand.
GCCTTAACTTGTGGCCTCCATTTTTCAGTGTGTATGAAGAGGAGAGACAGGCGTGAATAAGCGGAGGGTGACTTGTACCTGGAAGCAGGGTGAATAATGTACAAGAGCAGCAATCAGTGGAGATACATTGAGGATATGCCTTTAATCCTCCTCTTATGTTAGCTTTCTGTTACTATACATGATGTTAATGGGTCGGTTTTGACCCGTGTCTTAAATCAGCCATAAATTCCCTCTGAACTATTATTTATCATCCAATTTGTTTCTTACCTCTTGGTTACCTTGTTAGGCTTCTTTATCCTTGAAAAGATTGGTTTTAATATTTTTGGTGTGACCCCCTAAACCTTTCTTTTGATAGCATACCTCTCATTTTCAAATTTAAAAAAATGGTAAAATAAACCAGCAACTCTGAAATGTATTTGTCCTATGTTTCTTTACTTTATTTAGAGAAGCAGACAAGCAGGCAAAGAGATAGGCCCCTCCCTAACTACAGCTCACAGGGTTGAGAGGTGATTGGCTGTCAGTGTTACTAAGCAGAGAGAGTGTTTATGATTTCAGTTTTGGCACTTATTAGTGTCCTATAATTCTATATTATAACTGGGTCAGAATTGACCCTAACACCATAAACGTCTTAATTTTCACCACAGTATTTTATAATTTAGTGAAAAGGATTCTTTTTCTATTACATTGTTTAAATAGAGGTTCCTGACAAAGTAAAAAAATCTTGATGCAATAAACAAATTTATGTGATACTTATAGACATTCAAAACCTGAAAACGGGTCGGTTCTGACCCTAACACAAGAGGAGGGTTAAAAAGAAAACCTGTCATTAGAAAATACCTATGCACAGGCAAACCTACTATAGGTTCAATTTAAAAATGAAGCTGCTAGTTTACAACAAATCTATCTGAAAGATTAGTAAAAAATTGCACATCTATGATTCATGACCTTGCCATCTAGCTTTTCATAAGTTTCCCTGGTTTCCTATAGATACAGCAGCACAGCGCATTGAGACATCTAAGATTACATGTAAAGTTGGCTTGACATTTAATATGAAGTGGTGCAAGTGACTATCTGTACATTCCTGAACACACACCTTAGTTTAGTCACAGAGATGTATAAGAAAATCACTGGTTGTAGACACAGTGACCTGAAGTGAGATAAGGATAAGATTTGGAAGGTAGTTGTTGGCTATTATGACAATAAAGTTTTTATGTATATTTGTAAAACAATATTGCAATCTCATTTTACAATATACAGAAACAAGAAGACGGTTTGATAAGAACAAAAGAGTTGCAGATAACACAGAAGAGGGATTAAAGCACTGATTCATGAATAACAATAACGGCTAATTTTCCTTCCACAGTTTAGGATGCAGTCTTTCACTTGGAACTCCACAAACTATAGATGTGTTGTGCATAGTTGCCAACATTTGGAAAAAAACCACACCCACTTCCCTGAAGCTCTGCCCACTCCACATAATTAATCTCTGCCTACTTATCATCAGATTATAGGGTCTACCCAATAAAGAGAGAATTACAAGGAAATTGAAAAAGGGAATTTTAAACTTGAGGCCAAAGTAGCAGAGTTGGAATAATTCTCCCATTCAGCTGCACTAATCCTGCCTAAAGTTTAAAATTCTCATCACAACTCCCTGCAATTCTAAAGTGTCAAATGTGCTCAGGTGTGACCATACAAAAAAATTTAATATGTAAATATAAAGTGCAAAGTGTAAATAAGTACATAAAGTAAGTGCAAAGTGTAAATAAGTACATTGCCGGGACAATGGAAATTACCAGGGACAGGCTCCTATTTGCCGGGACTGTCCCGGGAAAAAACGGGACAGTTGGCAAGTATGGTTGTGTATATGTGTACTTCAAATAAAGTAGCTGTCTTAAAGCCTCAATAAAAATTCTTTCATATTTTCCAGATTTGTGACTATTCGAGCAGTGGTGTATTCATTATCAGTTGGTGTTCTCCCCCAAAGCCCATCTCCCTTTTTTTTCGAGGGAGGATTAGAACATCTACCAAATTTGCAATACTGTCTGGGACTCCTTTTTGGAGATTTCTTCTCAGTACAGGTAGTTCCCGGGTTAGAAACATCCAACTTACTTACAAATGACTCCTACTTACAAACGGAGAGAGACAACAGGAAGTGAGGAGAAATCTCCCCCTAGGAAGGGAAATTCACTCCTGGAAGAGTTATCACAGGAAAAAGGTGTCTCCGCTGAAGCTTTATCACCAATCCTTGTTTCCACAACAACCCAAAAAATGTCAAAATCCAATAGTCACAGGGACTGAAAGTGAGGTGACATCTTAATAGGGGCACAGGCAGCAAAACAAACCTTACAGAGGTGTTAACTGTCCCTATGCTATCCAAAAAACTTAAAAAATATTGTTTTGGCTGAAGCTACACTTAAAAATGTACCTGTTCCAACTTACAAACAAATTCAACTTAAGAACAAACCTACAGACCCTATCTTGTTTGTAACCTGAGGACTGCCTGTACTTGTCTATTTGTTAGACAAAATAGATCTTGAGGGAGGATGCAGATGGCAATAAAAACACATTTTCTAGAATTGCGAGGAAGGGTTTTATCTCTGCGTGTGCCTCCACTAGTGAGATTGCCTCTTAATTCCTGTCTACAGAAACAAAAGGTTTTCTTCAAGGGGGACCACTTTTAATACCTGACAGATGTAGTAACACTCCTTCACTCTATCTAAAACTAAATTAAAAGTTTTGGCAGGAGTTAAGCTTAAATTCGTAGTGCACACATGGCTGAAGGTATCACAATGTACATGTTCAGATATGCCCTCTGTGTCCACAGGAAATGCAATCAATATCTAACAATATTACACACATTTATTGCCTTTTTTGCTCAAAAAACACAATGTACAGATTTTTTTTTTTATTACATGCTGCTTTTCTTGGCGTATTTGCATTTTTAATGCTTAGCATGCTGGTCACAGTTTTTATGTTTTTTTTTTTTTTTTTTAAACAGAATGTTGACATGCTGAATTCCAGGTATGGACCACATACACCATGCATGTACATTATACAGTGCAAGCAAATCATAGCGATCTTTCTCTGCTGTTTTTCACAGTATACTGTAGACCATAGTATGAGTGACCCATGTAACTGAAGATACAAGAAAGCATAATTCTCTAAACAGCTACAGTTTATCTGACCAAAATATCTGCACTGTCACTGCCTCCTTGGAAAAACTCTATTAGCTGCCTCTACTGTCTGAATTTGTAAATGCCTGTAAATATTATATGAATGCAGTTCCTGCCCCAGGTTTTTGACTTTAAAACTCCAGAAGGAGGAAGTGGAGAAAGAGAGAAGGTCTCACCCAGATGTCAAAATGTAGCCCTCTTTTGGGGAAGGGGTTTATGAGAAGTGGCCCTCTTACAAAAAGTATATTGCACTAAATCTGTAGGTAAATAGGAGAACCAGAACCTCAACTAAATAGAAGAGTAGGTTTGATAATAAAGTTGGCAGTGCTTCCACTAAGGACAGGGCATCTCAGAACAGAGGAGATTCCTTTCTTCCTGGGAAATTATCAATTCTAAACAAAATAATTGGGAGCAGAATAACTATTGCAACCAGCATATAACATTAACCATAAATATATACATTCACACCAGTATTCTGAACTGTAATGGGGTAGTCATCTAGGTAGTCTCTAACTGTTGTCTGCCCAGCCTGGAATGGAACTTCTCACTAGCAGAAACTGGGGTGTGACAATAGAACTCAGAGTCCGCTTATCTACTCTGCACTTTAATCTCTGCCCAGTCGTGTATAATAGCCTCTTCTGGTCCAGTATATAACAGCATGGACAGTACATATGGTTTGGACTTTCTCTCTCTATACACTTCCTCCTTCTGGGATTTCAAAGCCAACACCCAGGGGCAGGTAATGCATGCATAATATATTTACAGGCATTCACAAATTCAGACAGTAGAGGACAGCAGATCCCTACACTCTCATACTGAGTAATTCCACCAGTCCACTAGAAAAGTGTGTTTGTACTGTTTCCATTCTATATATGAAATTTAAATATTCAATAAACATTGACTTTATAGCGGGGGAAGCTCCACTTGTCTGCCCAACCCCTTCTTCGCTGTCACTTTTGTCACCTTTTAGGGGGGAGCCTGTACCTGGTTTTTACTGTGGCAAACTGATCCGGAAGTTCGGCTCCCCCTCCTTTCCCTGCAGCCTTCCGGGACACTTTACAGGCCCCAAAAGACTGCGGCCCATACACAAAGTGCAGCAAGAAAAGCTGCAAGGTTTCCCTTAGAATGGCAGCACCAGCACCTAAACGCCGATTGAAGAATCAGCTCGGGCGAGGACACCACTGGATGCCTGGACAGGTAAATGCCCTCATATTAAAAGTCAGCAGCTACAGTATTTGTAGCTGCTGACTTTTAATTTTTTTTATAGGAGCCTGGAGCTCCTCTTTAAAGGCCTAGAGGAAAACCTCATGCACAGACAAAGTGTTGTGGGGAAATTTACCAAAACTGGAGCATCCAAAACCTGGAGCATCTGTACATGGTGGCCTATCAGGTTAGACATTCAGCTTGTTCAATTAAGTTGAAAATATTAACTGGAAGCTGATTGGTTAGCATGCATAGCTGCTCCAGATTCTGCCGGCTTCATTCCTAATGAATTCTCCTCAATTAATTCTAGTTTCAATTAAGGATTACGTAATAACATTACTGCCTAACACACTGCTGAATGGAACTCCTGGAGGGTTGTTGTTGTTGGTTTGCGAGCGCTTTGCAAGACAAGCAAATTTTTAAAATAAAATTTGACTTGATATACAAGCGATGTCTTGATATACAAGTAGTGTCATGTCACAACTGGGTATAAAAGAGAAGAGAGGCGCCTCTAAGTGTAGCAATATGGTTACATTTAATGAAGGTACAATATTTAGCAGCTCACATGGTTGATGATTAAAACAGGCACATCTAAGGATGCAGGCATCCGGTGTAAAACTGTCCACATAGACCATCATACGCACTGCCATCTTCATCACACCCTTCCACGCTGCGCTCCACGAGCGATTCAAAGTCTCGCTCTCAGATCACTCTACTGCAGGGTAGTCTTCCCAATCACAATTGCAGACTGACATCGGTGAGAGCCAGTGGTTCAGAAGACGGTCTATGTGGACAGCTTTACCCCGGATGCCTGCATACTTAGATGTGCCTCTTTATTTATCAACCATGTGAGTTGCTAAATGTTGTACCTTCATTAAATGTCCCCATACTGCTACACTTAGAGGCGCCTCTCTTCTCTTTTATACTCTGTAGCTCCTGCTGGATTTTGCTTCTAATCCCCTTGTGGAGGCGCCATTTGTGGATGGACATTTTATGATGACACAACCTATCACATTGCTATAATCTTTGTATATAGACTATAAACTGAAAGACTTATGAATAAATGGTTGTGGAACGGATCATCTGAGTTTCCATTATTTCTTATGGGAAAATTTGCTTTGATATAAGAGTGCTTTGGATTACAACCATGTTTCCGGAACGAATTATGCTCGCAATCCAAGGTTTTACTGTACATGGTAATATGATATAAAATGAACAAGGCAGACTCAAATTACATCTCTTAAAACATTTACAGATTAAATACCTGAAACAGGTAATTCAATTATGTGTGTTAGTGAGTTTATTTCAGTTGTTAGCTTTGGTGATCATTAGTTAACCACATAATTTAAACGCTGAGAATGAAAAGCAGTCAATAACTGTACGGTTTGAAGTAGAACTCCAGGCGGGTATAAACAACAAATTATTGCAGCTATTTATGCAAATAATTATTTTTTTTTATATAGTGCCAACAACTTTCAAAGTGTTTTTCATACTGTACATTAACATCAGTCCCTGCCCTCACAGAGCTTAAACATTAAAGTATCTATCTCACATGTATACATACACAAACACTAGGACCAATTTAGACACCAGCCAATTATTCTATCAGCATGTCTTTGGAGTGTGGGAGCAAACCAACACAAGCACAGAGAGAACCCCCCAGTGCTGCAAGGCAGAAGTGCTAAAAAAGCCAGGGGTTACATGGATCGAAATTTGGCCCAGATCAGCAGGGACCCGATTGAATTCCAATCCAAGTTTGGGCAGGGTGGTTGTACAGAAGTTGATTTACAGATGTACTTCTGTACAACCACCTTGCTGGAAAATTCCACTTGATCAACGCCACCGTCTATAGCCAGTAGCACTGATCAATGTATTCTGATGGCAGGGGAAAGCTCCCCATTGCCAGAATACAATGAAACAGTGGGAAGGATCCCTCCATCTACCTTGAGCGTGTGGATGCCTTTGCCACTGCACTGCCCATATATTAAAGCAGTAGTAAAGTTACAAAAAAAGAAAAAAGTTGGGTTCCTTGGCAGTTGAAGTCATAATGTGCTAGTATGCACAGCATACTAGCATATTATGACAGACCTACCATAGAACAAAGCCCTCCAGTGGCGCACTGTCACCGCTATTGGTGCTTCCATCTTTACCCGGGAGTCACGGTCACAGCATAGCGCTCTCAATGACCGGCATACTCCAGTATGCCATCCATTCAGAGTGCAGTGCACATGCACTAATGACATCCCCGGCCTCTACAAATGTGAAAATCTCCTAAACAATGCACATTTAAGAGCTATTCACTGTACTTACAGGTAAGCCTTATTATAGGCTTACCTGTTACCTGTAGGTACAAGTCATAAAGTGGAGTTTAAATTGTAAGAACCCTGCGCTGTCTGTGCTTATCATCAAAAAATATGAAAAAATGTCATACAGTGCAAACAATAAATTCATGTACATGAAAATTTCAATGCAGTGAAAAAAATATATAGATAAAAATGAAAGTTCATTGCACTTTTAAAGAAACAATTGTGGCACAGAGGATTTACAGCACTTTATAGATTTATGAACTTTAATGTTTATCTATATATTTTTTTTCACTATGTTTGAAATTTTCATGGATATGAATCTATTGTTGGCATTGTGTGAAGTTTTTATGCTAGATTTGTTTCACATTTTTTTGATGATCAGCAAAGACAGCACAGGGTTCTTACAATTACATGTTTAAGTAATATATACCCTTTTACCTAACCTAGTTAGCACTAATACACCACAGCGCGGGGATATTCAAATTATAAAGTGGAGTTTACTACTGGTTAAATACATAATTCATTATATTTTGTAATGTAGGCAGTGTCAATATCTGAATTTGGCTTCCCCCTCTTGCAGCGCCTGTACAGCAGAGCTTAGATTGTGAGAGGGAGCAGCAACACAAGGAGCCACTCAATTGTGCTGCAGTGCACAGGGACATGCTGAAATGGGTGTTACCTAATTGCAGGAGAGAAAAATCAGGTCTCCTGCCCTGTCAGAGGGGTTGTGCCATGTGACAGAGCTTAGAACTGGATGGACAAAAATGCATATCCTTTGAAAGGTAAAACAGCTCACGTATACAGTATGTATTTCAGTTCCCATATGTGTATTTTATGAAAATAATTTCCATATATTCATAGATGCCAACTGTCTTGCATCTCTGTCTTTTGCCCAGATGATGATGTGCCCTGAGTTGTGTCCCTAGGACACAGCATCAACATGAATTGTGTTAATAAGCATGAGCTCTAACTAAAACAAAAAGTATTAGCTGAGGGAATCGCAGACGCAAGGTCGAGTCGAGACGGCCCTGAAGGTGGGCATGCTCTGAGTGGGTGAGGGTGGGAACTGGATGGAGTTGCCTACAAGGTAGGCATATCAATTGTTGGCCATGGGCGAGGTTGACAGTGTACCGGGGATGGGGCGAAGATGTTGGTAAATATGTAAAAGGAGTTCATCTCTGTTTGACTTGAGTTTAGCTTTAACACAAGTGTGTTTTAATGTAAAGTGAAATTCTAGGCAGATATAAAAGACACAGATTAATTTCTGGATTCATTAGTACATCATTAAAGCGGACCTTACCCACTCTAGCCACTTTCTGGCCTCTAACTCTTACCTCTTTCTCTCTCAAACTCACACATAGCTTTATACATCTTTTTTTTAATTCCTTTTATTTAGGACATTCTCTTGGCACTTTCTAAGTTCTTGCCCAGAAAAGAATGAAGTGCCACTTGCCTGCAGCCTCCTGGAATACCCATGCCCAGGAGGCCACGGGGTATGCTACTGTGCATGTGCTCTGGTGCATTATTATGGGGCCAGCTGTCCTTTCCTGGTACTTGCAGCTGACCTTCTGATGAAAGTATACAGCGCATCACCAGGGAGTTAGCTGCATAACTACAGAAGAGACAGCACCTCCTGATGACCTCACAGATGAAGATGGCGGTGCGGCACCCAGTGTTCAGCAGTGGCCTGGCAGACTCCTACTGCTGGATTACAGGGCATGTGATCATGTTTTCTATGGAATACACAGCAAAAAACTTGGGGGGGGGGGGGGGTGAAGTTGTTCTTTAAATGTAATTTTTAAATGCAAGTAGTGTAGGTACTTGAATTTGAACTAGTATTCACTTTTTGCAGTCCCTGTACAGTATAGCTCAGAGGGCGAAACAAAAAAAGTTGTGCTGTATTACTCATGCGAGGAAAGTTTTCAACCCTAAATCCCTAGTCATTAACTACTTGCCACCTGCCCACCGTCTCATTCTGGGAGGACATCCTATGACGGCACCCCAAAGCGGCCGCTCTTGCACGCCCGCGGGGGCCCGCACCGTGGGGCTCGTGCCCATGCTGTGTTCCTAGGACACGGTGTGACCCCGAACTTCGTAAATAGCCAATGACGGGGCTCTTTACCCATGTGATCAGCTGTGTCCAATCACAGCCGGTCACATGTAAATGAGGAAGTGCCATTTATCAGCGCTCCTCGCCTTACACTGTTATGTGCGGCAAGGAGAGACGATCAGCGGCTCCTCCTCAAAGGGGAGTCCAGGATAGGTAATCAGGGCATTGGTCATCAGTGCCCTGATTACAGTAAAGCAAAATCAGTGCCCATCAGTGACACCAATCAATGCCCATCAGTGACACCAATCAATGCCCATCAGTGACACCAATCAGTGCCCATTAGTAATGCCAGTCAGTGCCTGCCCATAAGTTCCCCCAACAGTGCCCATCAGTGCTGCCTGTCAGTGTCCATCAGTGCCATCCATCAGTGCCACTCGTCAGTGTCGCCTATCAGTGCCACCTATCAGTTCCCGTCAGTGCAGCATATTAGTGCCTCCTCATCAGTGCCACCTCATCGGTGCCCATAAGTGCCACATCACTACCAGAGAACCTATCACCCCTGCCATGTCACCTGCTTCCTGGCTGGTTGGCACCTTTAGCGAGTGATGCAGATACAATAATCCTTAGCAATGGCAATCTACCCCCCTGTGCACTATGCATGCCCCCCTTTAGAGACTTCAGACCAGGTAATTTAGGACATTAGAAATCTTTTACTGAAGTAGTTGCAGGTTACAAGTAACAATTATGTGAAAGAAAAGTGCGCTGATCAGTGATATGCTGCTACCAGATAAAAATGTAAATAAATGTGTGATGAAGTGGTGCGCTATATCTAAATAACTATGCAAAAAAATGTTGCAACCAATAAAATATACACCTTCAAAATCAACCAAAGAATTGGGTGCAATGTGTACAATGTACAGTTGTGTATAACGAAAAAAAGTCCCAAGACACCAAAGTGTCAATGTTAAAACAATCTTCAATGATGTGATAAGTGACAGATGGTGTTGAAAACAAATGGTGACTTGAATTCCCTCCACCTGTTGGAATTCCTCCTTACCGGACGGAATAAAGTAAGTGCTCTCCTTAGCAAAATTAAACGTTCCCAGTGCTCTAAAATCAAACAATAGTGATCCCCACTGTGCGTTTCGAAGTGGCCCGCTGGGCTTCTTACCAGATGGATAGAGATAACATGCGTTGTTATACTCCTCTCAAACGAGTGTGTCTCTGTATCCAGTTGGTATTGACAGCCTCTGATGGATATGGATACCAGATATTGTTACGCTGCTCTCAGGCGAATCAGACCTTGTATTCAAATGGCACTGACATCCGCTTGTTCAAAGCGTTTGGAAAGATCGTTGCATTCCAGCATAACATGTAAAAAGAATACTGCTATAGTGCATTACCCTTTAAGGTGTACTTTATTAAAAAATATATTGCACTTACATGATGTCAGAAAAAAACTTCGCATTGATATTATGGAGCGATGAGGGATTCCTGTATGGCTTGGGTCCGGCTGCAGCCCGGGTCCCGAGCGACGTGGTGACGGCACGCCTCCTGTCTGACGCGTTTCCGCCTATTGGCTATCTCCTTTCTCTGAAGATAGCCAATAGGCGGAAACGCGTCAGACAGGAGGCGTGCCGTCACCACGTCGCTCGGGACCCGGGCTGCAGCCGGACCCAAGCCATACAGGAATCCCTCATCGCTCCATAATATCAATGCGAAGTTTTTTTCTGACATCATGTAAGTGCAATATATTTTTTAATAAAGTACACCTTAAAGGGTAATGCACTATAGCAGTATTCTTTTTACATGTTATGCTGGAATGCAACGATCTTTCCAAACGCTTTGAACAAGCGGATGTCAGTGCCATTTGAATACAAGGTCTGATTCGCCTGAGAGCAGCGTAAAAATATCTGGTATCCATATCCATCAGAGGCTGTCAATACCAACTGGATACAGAGACACACTCGTTTGAGAGGAGTATAACAACGCATGTTATCTCTATCCATCTGGTAAGAAGCCCAGCGGGCCACTTCGAAACGCACGGTGGGGATCACTATTGTTTGATTTTAGAGCACTGGGATCGTTTAATTTTGCTAAGGAGAGCACTTACTTTATTCCGTCCGGTAAGGAGGAATTCCAACAGGTGGAGGAAATTCAAGTCACCATTTGTTTTCAACACCATCTGTCACTTATCACATCATTGAAGATTGTTTTAACATTGACACTTTGGTGTCTTGGGACTTTTTTTCGTTATACACAACTGTACATTGTACACATTGCACCCAATTCTTTGGTTGATTTTGAAGGTGTATATTTTATTGGTTGCAACATTTTTTTGCATAGTTATTTAGATATAGCGCACCACTTCATCACACATACAAGTAACAATGCTCAGAGACATTTTCCACACACTTTGCTATACACCAGTGCTCCCCAACCTTTTTATCGCCGCGGACCGGTCAAGGTTTGATAATTTTTCCGTGGCCAGCTGAGGGGGGGGGGGGGGACGTCAATGCAGAGTGACCAGCATGCCCCCAATCAATGCAAAGTGCCACAGCGTGCCCCCAATCAATGCAGAGTGCCACAGTGTGCCCCCAATCAATGCAGAGTGCCGCAGCGTGCCCCCAATCAATGCAGAGTGCCACAGAGTGCCCCCATCAATGCAGAGTGCCACAGCGTGCCCCTATCAATGCAGAGTGCCACAGCATGCCCCCAATCAATGCAGAGTGCCACAGCGTGCCCCCAATCAATGCAGAGTGTCATAGCGTGCCCCCAATCAATGCAGAGTGCCACAGCGTGCCCCCATCAATGCACAGTGACCAGTGTGCCCCCAATCAATGCACAGTGACCAGCGTGCCCCCAATCAATGCACAGTGACCAGCGTGCCCCCAATCAATGCACAGTGACCAGCGTGCCCCCAATCAATGCACAGTGACCAGCGTGCCCCCAATCAATGCACAATTTTTTTTTTCTAAAATGGAAATAATGTAATGTTCTTTGGGCAGACCGGTACCATTTGATCCGGGGGTTGGGGATCACTGCTATACACAGTTCTCTAGTGCCCCTAAATAGTGCCCCATAAGGTAGTCATTCCTTAGGCAGATGGCTAAATCCATAAAGAGTCTGTCTCAAGGCAAGATTCCATAATAAGCAGTATATCCACAAGAGGTATCAATAATCCCTAACAGAGGATAGGTAGCACAAGTCAAAACGTCCATAAATCCATAGGCTTCAGACCCCACAGGGATACCTGACTGGGCTTCCGCCATGGGGTGGTACAGTCTAGAAGAGTAACAGCTATAAATTGGCAGACTTTCCCCCAACCTTTCTCGCGGGACACTAACAAACCCCTATTTATTAGGTAATACCTGCAGGAGGCCTGGCTTACTCCACAGGGGCACAGTCATGCTGAAACAGATCAGGGCCTTCCCCAAACTATTGCCACAAGTATATAAGTCAATGCAATTTAAATAAATCATACTGTATTCTGTAGCATTTAAATGGAAATTCAGTATCTGTTGCAAAAAAATTGGAGGAGTATTTTTACATGCTTATGATCACATGCATATGAACACTGTCCATAAAGAAAATGAAAAAACAATAGGTTGGGGGGGGGGGGTTATTGTGGGGGAAACCCCCTTTAAGAGGAAAATAATTGCCATGGTAAAATATATTACCTGGCTGGCTTCTTTCATGGAGAATCCATGTATTTTTTCTGATTTATGCATTGTCTCTGGATCACAAAAAAACAGAATCATGTACACAGACATGTTTAATACTTGGAAAACAGAACTAAACACTTATAATTCTGCTTGCTGCAGATTTCTCTTGCATATCACTGAAATAAACAGTTAAATATACTCTAAACCATTTCAATATACAGTAAAACCTTGGTTTGAGAGTAACTTGGTTTAAGAGCGCTTTGCAAGACAAGCAAAATTTTCAAATAAATTTTGACTTGATATACAAGCAATGTCTTGATATACAAGTAGCCTCAAGTCACAGCTGAGTATAAAAGAAGAAGAGAGGCGCTTCTAAGTGTAGCAATATGGTTACATTTAATGAAGGTACAACATTTAGCAACTCACATGGTTGATGATTGGAACAGGCACATCTAAGTATGCAGGCATCCAGGCTAAAGCTGTCCACATAGACCATCCTCTGCACCGCCATCTACGTCATCCCTTCCATGCTGCCCCTCGCTTTCAGATCGCTTTACTGCAGGGTGGTCTTCCCGGTCAGGATTACAGACTGGCAGCCGGCAGTGCAGAAGATAGTCTATGTGGACAGCTTTACCCCGGATGCCTGCATACTTAGATGTGCTTGTTTTATTCATCAACCATGTGAGTTGCTAGATGTTGTACCTTCATTAAATGGAACCATATTGCTACACTTAGAGGCGCCTCTCTTCTCTTTGATACTCTGTATCTCGTGCTGGATTTTGCTTCTAATCCCCTTGTGGAAGCGGCTATTTTTGGATGGACATTTTATGGTTATGTAACCTATCGCAATGCTATAATCTTTTTATATGGACTATAAACTGAAGGACTTATGAATAAATGGTTGTGGAACGAATCATCTGAGTTTTCATTATTTCTTATGGGGAAATTCGCTTTGATATAAGAGTGCTTTGGATTACAAGCATGTTTCCGGAACGAATTATGCTCGCAATCCAAGGTTTTACTGTATAGAACAAAGCAAACACGGGTAATGAATGGGTACATACAAACTACTGTACTTTTTTTTGCTTTTTATTATTAAAGCACTTCTGCCATCTAGTGGTTAAAGCAGATAAAAGCAGTAGCTTGCTTTTAAATGGTACTTTGGCACATTTCAGCATCAATTGTTAAATGGCTCTACATTTTTCTACTAATGTAATATTATTCAGGCTTTTGTCTTTATTTTTTTCCCCTTTTCAATCTAAAAGTGGCAATCTGTGATTAAATCTGCCCACAACTGAGAAGCTGGGGTCTTCCAGGCTCTAAAACTCACAGCTCATCAGCTGTTTGAATGGCACTGGAAATAAATGCCAAGGCTAGCAGCTGTTTGGTTGTGTTAGAAGCAACACAACATCCCCCTGGATACCTAAAACCTAGCTGTGATGTACTGATGAAAGTGGATAGCTTGAGCGCTTACGAGCAATAATATGCTAGAAACTAATTGGCTATTGGGGAAACGCATAGGGGGGCTCCCTCTGGTTTCCTGTATGGTAGGACTGGAGAGAGAAGGTCAGCACTCTAAACCAATCATACCTACACCACTTTGTATAGTCATTTCAAAGACCATGAACATGCCTACGGGGGGGGGGGGGGGGGCATGGATGACTTTCACAGTGTGCAATAATTTTTAATTAACCAGTCATTCAGCTTAGCAAAGATCATTGATCAAGCTGTACTGTTTAACCATTTAGGAACTGCCCCACGTACATATACTGTCGCAGGTAGGCCCTTAAAATGTGAAATCATATCACGTACCTGTACAAGTAGTGGCGGCTGGTGCTCAAAATTTTTGGGGGGGCGCAAAAAGAAAAATGTAACAGGTATTGCTTCGCTGCAAAAAACGCGGTAAAAAAATTGCGTGACTTTGAGGTCATGGTACAGGCATGGCACAGGTGATGGTATAGGCATGGCACAGGTGATGGTATAGGCATGGCACAGGTGATGGTACAGGCATGGCACAGGTGATGGTATAGGCATGGCACAGGCATGGCAAAGGTGATGGTATAGGCATGGCACAGGTGATGGTACAGGCATGGCACAGGTGATGGCACAGGTGATGGTATAGGCATGGCACAGGTGATGGTACAGGCATGGTACAGGCATGGCACAGGTGATGGTATAGGCATGGCACAGGTGATGGTATAGGCATGGCACAGGTGATGGTATAGGCATGGCACAGGCATGGCACAGGTGATGGTATAGGCATGGCACAGGTGATGGTACAGGCATGGCACAGGCATGGCACAGGTGATGGTATAGGCATGGCACAGGTGATGGTACAGGCATGGCACAGGCATGGCACAGGTGATGGTATAGGCATGGCACAGGTGATGGTATAGGCATGGCACAGGCATGGCACAGGTGATGGTATAGGCATGGCACAGGTGATGGTATAGGCATGGCACAGGTGATGGTACAGGCATGGCACAGGTGATGGTATAGGCATGGCACAGGCATGGCAAAGGTGATGGTATAGGCATGGCACAGGTGATGGTACAGGCATGGCACAGGTGATGGCACAGGTGATGGTATAGGCATGGCACAGGTGATGGTACAGGCATGGTACAGGCATGGCACAGGTGATGGTATAGGCATGGCACAGGTGATGGTATAGGCATGGCACAGGTGATGGTATAGGCATGGCACAGGCATGGCACAGGTGATGGTATAGGCATGGCACAGGTGATGGTACAGGCATGGCACAGGCATGGCACAGGTGATGGTATAGGCATGGCACAGGTGATGGTACAGGCATGGCACAGGCATGGCACAGGTGATGGTATAGGCATGGCACAGGTGATGGTATAGGCATGGCACAGGCATGGCACAGGTGATGGTATAGGCATGGCACAGGTGATGGTATAGGCATGGCACAGGTGACGGTATAGGCATGGCACAGGTGATGGTACAGGCATGGCACAGGCATGGCAAAGGTGATGGTATAGGCATGGCACAGGTGATGGTACAGGCATGGCACAGGT
Source organism: Pelophylax lessonae (assembly GCF_965119305.1). NCBI lineage: Eukaryota > Metazoa > Chordata > Amphibia > Anura > Ranidae > Pelophylax > Pelophylax lessonae. The sequence continues at coordinate 560,276,048 of NC_138770.1, forward strand.
GATGGTACAGGCATGGCACAGGCATGGCACAGGTGATGGCATAGGCATGGCACAGGCATGGCACAGGTGATGGTATAGGCATGGCACAGGTGATGGTATAGGCATAGCACAGGTGACGGTATAGGCATGGCACAGGTGATGGTACAGGCATGGCACAGGTGATGGTACAGGCATGGCACAGGTGATGGTATAGGCATGGCACAGGTGGTATAGGCATGGCACAGGCATGGCAAAGGTGATGGTATAGGCATGGCACAGGTGATGGTACAGGCATGGCACAGGTGATGGTATAGGCATGGCACAGGTGATGGTACAGGCATGGCACAGGTGATGGTACAGGCATGGCACAGGTGATGGCACAGGTGATGGTATAGGCATGGCACAGGTGATGGTATAGGCATGGCACAGGTGATGGCATAGGCATGGCACAGGTGATGGTATAGGCATGGCACAGGTGATGGCACAGGTGATGGCACAGGTCGGCTTCAATCACTTACCTTCTGATGGCGGCGGGATGGCGGGATTCCGGGAACCGTCCACGGCGCTGCTCGTCTCGTCCTCTTCAGTCTTCTGTCCTCCGATCGGTCCGGGCGGCGGGAAGTGGTGACGGTGCGTGACTGACGTACGCACCGGCACCGCCCCCATTGCGACGTCAGCGATCGGATGTCCTGGATGATGATTGGTCCAGGCTGGAGACTGGACCAATCACAGCCAGGATATCACGAAGGTGGGGGTGGCCAAGCGCTCTTTCCTGCGCCCAGGTTACGCCCCCAGAAGGCAGCCAATCGGCGCCTCTTCTGGGTCGTAAACCCCCCCCCCCTCTAGCCACCACATAGGCCGGCGAACCGATTTTTTTTTTCATAACTTTATTGTTCTTTTTGTCATTTTTTTTTCCATTTTTTTTAGGGGGGGCGGCGCCCTGGAGCCCCCTATGCACGGGCCGCCACTGTGTACAAGACTTTTTCTTCCGTGTCTGAGGTGCGTACTCATACCGCCCCGACCCGTTTCCACTGTGATTGGACCGCGCAGGAGCCAATCAGCAGGTTTGGCGGACACCATGTCCGCCGGGATCCGGCGGTTGTTCCCGAGGCAGACAGAACAGCAGTCTGCGTATGTAAACCAGGCAGATTGTCGTTCTGTGACAGGAGAAGACAGAGATCTTGAATTTCTGCTAAGCAGGAACATGGATCCCTGTCTCCTTACAGTACAAGCACCTCCCCCACACAGTTAGAAAGCACTCCCTAGGGACACATTTAACCCTTTGATTGCCCCTGATGTTAACCCTTTCCCTGCCAGTGTTATTAGCACGACATTTTTAGCACTGATCAATGTATTAGTGTCATTGGTCCCCAAAAAAGTGTCAAAAGTGTCACTTAGTGTCCGATTTGTCCGCCGCAATGTCGCAGTCCCGCTATAAATCGCTGCTCGCTGCCATTATTAGTAAAAAAAAAAATCTTTAAAAATTCCATAGAAATATCCCATAGTTTGTAGACGCTATTACTTTTGCGCAAACCAATCAATATACACTTATTGGGATTTTTTTTACCAAAAATATGTAGCAGAATACATATTGGCCTAAAATGATGAAGAAAACGGAAAATTTATATCAAATACTTACCGTAATTTTCCTTTCCTGATGGACTCCAAACCTACCCATAGGACCTCACTCCCATAAATCTTTGCTCCTGTTCAGCACACGTGTTCTGTAACTATCCTCCACAGAAATCCGGGGAGGGAACTCCTGCTGCCATGGAGTCCATCAGGAAAGGAAAATTACGGTAAGTATTTGATATAAATTTTCCGTTTTCCTGACAGACTCCATGGCAGCATACGTATCGGGAAATAACTCGCCGTACACACAGGGTGGGCAGGTGCTGAACAGAAAAGTTTAATGCATTTTGTCAAACAGACAGGACTTGCAAACCAAAATTCACAGAAGAAAGAGCCGCTGGCTCAACACAGTAATGGGACAAAAATGTGTTAATAGAGGACCACGACGCTGCTCTACAGATGACTTCAGGAGCCACATGTCTGGATACTGCCCAGGAGGTAGAGATGCTTCGCGTCGAATGAGCTGTAACTACTGCTGGAGGGGTCAAGCCCTTAGCCCTATAAGCCCACTGGATGGTCTGAATGATCCAAGATGAAATAGATCTCGTCGAGGCTCTTGAACCTTTGTTTTTACCATAGAAGGTAACAAAAAGATGTTCCGATTTCCTAAAAGAGGAAGTGGCTTCCAGATATTTCCTAATACACTTTCCAACATCCAGCGGATGAACCGAAGATTCTTCCTCTTCCTGTCTAAAGGTCGGTAACACTGTTTCTGTGTTTTCATGGAAGACAGAAGTCCTTTTTGGTCTCGCATCCAGCATGGGAATGAGCACCACTCTGTCAGGAAAAAATGTTAAGAAAGGTTCTTGTGTCCGTAAGGACCCAATTTCTGAAACTCTTTTCGCTGAGGTTACAGCTACCAGAAATGCTGTTATCAGAGTAAGTTCCCTTATGGTCATGGATTCGGACATGTCTTGAATCTGATCCGACAGGAAATCCAGAACTAGAGGCAAATCCCACTTGGGAAACCTAGGTTTTCTTTGAGGTCTGATTCTCACTGCCCCTTTGAAGAATTGACGAATTAAGGCATGAGTGGCCCAGGAGATCCCTGTAAAAGCGGAAATAGCCGAGACCTGGACTCTCAGCGAACTCACCGATAGCGGTAAGTCCAATCCTGATTGCAGAAAGCTCAATACGTCCTGTATCTTAATGGAAGAATGAGGATCAGGCCTTGCAGCCAACTGTGCAGAAAATTTTTCCCAGATTCTCTGATAAACTCTGTTCGTTGAGTTTCTTCTAGCACTAAGCAATGTAGAAATCCCTGTTTCTGGACAGCCTAAGGCCTGTAACCTCCTCCTTTCAACATCCAGACCCTCAGATGTAGACGGGCCGGGCATGGATGGAGTACAGACCCCTGGGACAACAGATCCGGTCTGAAGGGTAGCGGGATTGGGTCTCGGACACTGAGTAGCGTCAGAAGGGGAAACCATGGCCTGTTCGGCCAGTAGGGAATCACCGCCACTACCTCCACTTGCTCCGACCTGAGTCTCCGAAGAAACTGTAACACAATCGGGATTGGTGGGAAGGCGTACGCCCTGTGGAATCTCCACTGATCCAAGAGTGCATCCATCCCTGATGCTTGTGGGTCTCTGAATCTTGTATAGTACTTCGGCAGTTTGTAATTGCAGGGGGAGGCGAAGAGGTCTACCTCTGGAGAGAACCCCAATGTTAGGATCCAGTCGAACGTTTCCTTGTGCAGGGACCACTCGTTGTTGTCCAGGTCCACTCTGGACAGGAAGTCTGCTTTGACATTCTGGACTCCTGGAACATAAACCGCTGAAAGATTCAAGAGATTTCTTTGTGCCCAGGACATAATCGGCTCCACTTCCCTCAATAGGGACCAGCTGCGCGTTCCCCCTTGCTTCCTGGCGTATGCTACTGCTGAGGTGTTGTCCAGACGTAGCATGACAGGTTGGTCCTTTGTCAGGTGAGAAAAAGCCCGAAGAGCTTGGAATGCTGCTCGGAGCTCTAGTATGTTGGACACTATTCCTCGAGTGGAAAACTCCCACCTGCCCTGTGCCACCTCGACAAACAGTGGGCACCCCAGCCTATGTTGCTGGCATCCGAGGTGATCACTACCCATGGAGCTGGCTTCAGAGAGTGGCAGTTCAGCAGGTGGTCTCTGCATAACCACCAGGGGAGACTCGCTCTCATGGAAAGGGTCAAGAAGATGCGTTGATGCAGATGCCACGTATCCCATTGCTGTAGGAATCCCTTCTGAAAGGGTCTCATCCTCCACAGGGCCCACTTCACCATGGGGACTACTGCGACCATAGTCCCGATCACCTTCAGGCATTGACGTGCCTGAAGATGAGAGGATGAGAGGGCAAAGCGAATCCTGTCTCGAAGTGTCCCTATTTTTTCCTCTGGAAGAGAGATAGTCGCCTTCTCTGTGTCGAACAGGGCGCCCAAGTAGATCAGGGACTGAGTTGGAATCAGGTGGCTCTTCTCCTCGTTGAGTAACCATCCAAACTTCTGGAGAGTGGACACGACCTGCTCCAGATGAACTAATAGCTGATCTCTGTCTTGGGACAACAGGAGGAGATCATCCAAATAATGGTGAAGTCGGATACCTCTCAATCTCAGCAGGGCTACCACGGCCAATAAGATTTTTGAAAAGGTCCGTGGAGATGTTGAGAGCCCGAATGGGAGACAGATAAATTGAAGATGTAATCCTCCCACTTCGAACCAGAGAAACCTTTGAAAATCTTCGGCCACAGGGACATGAAAGTAGGCGTCCTTCAAGTCGATGGACACCATCCAATCGGCCGGCTGGACTGATTGCTGTATAGACAACAGGGTCTCCATTTTGAACCTTTCTCTTTTTATGAATTTGTTCAAAAAGGTCAAATCTATGACTGGTCTCCAGGATCCGTTTTTCTTTTGGACCAGAAAAAGCGGAGAGTATATTCCTTGGCCTCGCTCGGACTCTGGAACGGAGATGACAGCCCCTTGGACAATAAGAGATTCGACGTAAGAAAATAAAATTCAACGCCTTTCTTCTAGAAATGGTATGGCAGTAGGCCGGAACCTTGAACCTGGTATCTCCTTGAAGACCCACTTGTGGCCTGAGGACACCGTCCTGACAGCCCAGGGGTCCTGAATCAAAGCCGCCCAGACATGACGGAAGGAGCGTAGACGTGCACCCACTTGACATGCCTGAGCGGGCCCACCTTCAAAAAGACTTAGTGGGCTCGCGGTCCCCTGAGGAGACATTCTTCGTCGTCTTCCTGGAAGACTGTCTGGATCTCCAGTTTCGGTTGAACTCACGACCAGGTCTATAAGAACGAGCCTCCCTGGCCCGGTCAGGAACGAACTTCCTAGTAGGCTGTCCTTTCTTGAAGTTGAACTGGCGCCGATCCTGGGGAAGAAACCCAGGCTTACCGCCCATAGCCCGGGTTATGGCCTCATCAAGTTTGTTCCCAAAAAGGGAGGACCCCTCAAAGGGGATACGGCACCAAACCTGCTTTGATGCCGGATCCGCAACCCAAGGGCGGAGCCAAAGGGCTCTCTTAGCTGTGACCGAGGACAGCATAACTCTTGCTAATAGACGGATCAGGTCTATGGAAGCCTCCCCAAGGAACGACGAGCCCAGCCTAAGCTCCTGGATTGGAGCGCTTCTGGCCACCTCTTCTGACACCGATCTGACCGATTCGTCTACCACATCAGCCCAAGATTCCATGGCCTTGGATAGAGCGGCTAAAGCCAGGACTGGTGTCAGGGTCCGGACTGGTAGCAGGAGCGATGCAGGGAGTGGATCCGCTGTGTCAGTGAGGGATTGGCGTGGACCGTACCGGAGGATCGGTTCTAAGTAGTTACTGGTTTTCACCAGAGCCCGCCGCAAGGCGGGATGGGCTTGCTGCGGCGGTAACTACCAGGTCGTGTCCTCTGGTAGCGGCTCAACCTCACCGACTGCTGATATAGGCGTAGTACAAAAGGGACAGGCAGAGGCGTAGTCAGACGTAGCAAAGGTCAGGGCAGGCAGCACAGGTTCAGAGGCGATAGTCGTTAGCAAAGGGTTCGGCAACAGGCAAAGGATTACACAAATAACGCTTTCACTAAGGCAACAAGGCAACAAAGATCCGGCAATGGCTGGAAGGGGCAGGTCACTTATATAGGAAACAGGAAACAGGTCACAGGAAACGGGTCACAGGAAACGGGTCACAGGAAACAGGAAACAGGTCACAGGTCACAGGAAACAGGTCACAGGAAACAGAAAGGGAGGTTTGGACCAGGCACCAATTACTGGTGCACAGGCCCCTTAAATTTCAAACGACCTGCGCGTGCGCGCCCTATGGTGCAGGGGTGCACGCTCCGGGAACCATGTGAGCGGGGAGCGGAGGAGGGAGCCGGAGCGGGCACAGGTGAGTGGATCTGGAACGAACGCTGCGAGCGCTCCGGTCCAGAAGCAGGGACCGGAGCGCTCAGCGTTACAACTGGCTTGCAGGCCATACCTGCTGTAAGGTAGATTCTTTTCAAGTCGGAGTCCATCCTTCGGTCCAACGGGTCTTTAAATGAGACCGTATCCTCTAAGGGAAGGGTCACATGCTTGACCAGTCTCATGACTGCTGCGTCAACTAGAGGAGGAGACTCAAGATGTTTCACATCATCCTCTTTGAAGGGGTAAAGTTTTGCCATCTTGGATACTAAGGAATTCTTTCGTTCCACCTTTCTCCACTCCTCCGAAATAATTTCTCCCAACTCTCCCAGGAAGGGAAAATGAACACGCTCCTTATTGAGCTGTTTAAAGTACTTCTTTTGCTTGGGAGGGGGAACAGCTGACTCCTCCCAATTTAAGGTCTCTCTGACCGCTTTAACCAGGGAGGGCACCAAGGCATATTCGAAACCCAGGCAGGGATCCTCATCTTCAGAGTCGCTACCTGACAAGAGCACCGACTGATGGCTTGTGTGGGCCGACTCGAAATCTTCCTGTACTTGAAGTGCTACAGGGGAAGGGCTTGGAGAAGCCGTTGCAGTGTCTTGAGAACGACTGACACCCATCTCTGCCAAAGAGTCCTTTACTACTCTCTTGACCAAAGCCTCAATGCGTTGATCGGAAGTATCCCTTTCTCCCGCAGCCTGGGAGAAACATCTGTCACAGAAAAGCTTCCTCTCCGGAACACTAGCGCCACAGCCCCTGCAACCTGCTTTGTCAGGTCTCCGTGCATGGCTGGCTGAAGTGGACGCTTTACGATGATGGGAGCCCGAACGAGACTTCCCTGTAGAGTGCCGGTGGCGAGAGCTCGAACGCCTTTCACTTCTTTGAGAAGAGGGCCTAGTCTCTGAACGAGGAGGGCTGTAAACAAAAGAAAAAAAAGGAAAACAGACAGGAAGCTAGGAACACTTGAGTTCCTACCCCCACCCCCTATAACCCACATCCCCACCAAGAAGCCCCCAATACCTGTTAGGGGCGGGCTGACCACCGGAGGGCAAAGTAGCTTCCATTCTGATGCTGACCTACAAGAATGAGCCGGACAGCAATGTCAGAAAAACCAGCAAAAAGAGGGGGGGGGGGGGGGCTGGGCGCTCCCAAACTGGGGCCAGTACTCACCGGGAACCAAAGGTTAGCAGGCAGAGCGGCAGCGCACAGCAAACGTCCAACAACCGATCAATTTTAGTATATGGAACACCCAGTATCAGCAGTGTGTATAAACACAACACTGCTGACAGCTCTGGGGTTTAAATATGGCGCCTGGTGACGTCATCAGCGATCGCCACCGATGCCAGCTTACTGCGCATGCGCCGTGCTTACACAGCGCATGCGCGAGAACCAAGCCTCGTTCCCGAGGTGCCGCACATGCGCAGTAGCGTCCCGCACCGGCGGCCGGTCAGGAAGTGAATCGCTGACCGGCCCCGGACCACTAGCCACCAGGGAAAGCAGGAGAAACCAGGAGACATAAAGGCACTAGCAAGAGCAATAATATAAACAAAATAGCTGCCATGGAGGACTTTGTACTCACGAACCGCAGACCACCAGGGATGGATGCACCACCGGACTTATCTCACTCTAGGGTACCGGCCACCCGCAGCAGCTGGGCTTTTTGGCCAAGGCTGCATACATCTTCGCCCCTACTCCATACCCCGCAGCAGCTGGGGCTTATTGGAGAGCTCCATACCCGACTGGTAGAGCCATCCATCACCCGGAATCCATCTTCAGGTAGGATATCAGGTAATCCTTTGGAGGACAAAAAAAGAACACGTGTGCTGAACAGGAGCAAAGATTTATGGGAGTGAGATCCTATGGGTAGGTTTGGAGGCGGGGCCAAACCCTGATACGTATGCTGCCATGGAGTCTGTCAGGAAATCTGCTTTTTTTATTTTTTTTATTGTGTATGTTTTAAAGCAGAAAGTAAAATATACTTTTTTTTTTTTTTTTTTTCAAAATGATCTGTCTTTTTTGTTTATAGTGCATAAAATAAAAACTGCAGAGGTGATCAAATATCACCAAAAGAAAGCTCTATTTGTGGTGAAAAAAGGACATTAAATGTATTTGTGTATTGCGTCACACGACGCTGTACCCAAATAAAATTGTCAGTTAATACAATTAACAAATACAATTGTCAGTTAAAGTAACGCAGTGCCATATCGCAAAAAATGACCTGGTCATGAAGGGGGTAAAACCTTCTGGGGGTGAAGTGGTTTAAGCCTAAGTAAGTCAAAATAAAATAAGTAAAAGGGACATTACTTACTATTAATCCGATGCGTTCCTTGTACTGCTGGCTCCAGCATTCATTGCAACCTTCCTCCATAGTCCCCCCTACCCCTAATAAAGCCAAGGGACTCATCATATGCAGTCATTAAGAGTGTCCACACTATCTTCCCACCTCCTCCATTCATAGAACTTGCTCTATGGTTTCTATGAATGAACCCTATCTATGAATGGAGGAGATGTGCTTTCATCCACCTTCCTCCATTTATAGAGCACACATTCATCGAAGCTATAGTAAGGCATCTACTAATGGAAGAGCTGGGTGGAAAGACAGGCAGCATTGTTGGGCACTCTTGATCAGTGCCTTTTATAGGTCCATTGGCTCTGTTAACCCCTCGCCGCACTGGAAGGTTACAGTGGCAGGGGTAGATGGGGGAGATGGGTGAAGAAAGATTTGCAGAAGCCAGCAACACAAGGAACATGTTGGATCAATAGTATGTATTGTCCCTTGTGCTGATTTTTTATTTCATTTTTTTAATTTTGACGAAATTTAGGCTTTAACTTTATATAATATCCAAAAATTAATCAGCGCAAATCAATAAACATGCAAAAATGCTATAGGACTGGCTTCTGTCACTAATAACGTGTTTTCACTATATTTCACTATTGGGTAAGATTTTTAACCAGGGTTCCATTTCCCAGGGTCCAGCGCCCGAAGGACCACATTACAGGCTAAACCTCAGATCTTCGGTTACCAAGGCTTGGGTACCATCCTTTTAGTGCTTAGCCTTTTGAATGGATCCGATAGATCACCCCTTTTTCTGGAACAATACCAAATTTTGGAGAGCTATAACAGCCATGACCACCACCTTCAAGACACTGGCGAAAAAACTGTTGTTCTTCCTGTATGGGAGGGGTTATATAGGAGGAACTTCCTGTCTATTGGTTGCCAGTGTCCATTCACCTGAGGGTAGCGTATAACCCAAATAGTAATTATTACCAGCTCTGTGTCCCATGATGTACGATAAAGAAAACGTGTTTTCACTATACCTAAGTACTTATAAAACCAAAAAATAGGGCTGTGCCAGAAATCATTACCATCAATCTTAGTACACAAATAAAAACAAAAGTACAAGTAAAGTGACAAGTACAAATAAAGCAAATTTAAATTGCACGGATGGCGGATGATATTCAAATTCGCTTTATCTTAACACGTGGATTATATATGGACGTTTTTTTTTGTTTTCACATTTTTTATGTACTTTTGTTTTTCTTTGTGTACTAAGATTAATGGTAATGATTTCTGGCGCAGCACTTTTTTTTGGGTTTTAACTGTATATGTCCTGGCTGTTAGGGGCCTGGCTATGCTGTCTGGCAGGGTTGCCTGGATCACAAGAGTGGCTGGACAGAATGATAAATATTTCAGCAGGTAGGATAGCTCACATAACACTTAATAGTAAACACAGAGGACTTTCTGAAAGACACGATAAGTAATACTAGGTACGCCCTTGTCAATGTTTACCTCCAAAACAAAGAACAAATTACAGCTTTAAATGAAACATCAGATTTGCTGACAAAACAAAGAGAGAGTGTTTTATCCTGGGATGTGGCTTTATTGTTCATCCAATCCAAATATTGATACTTCGCCTAGAACTAGCCAACTATCTCATCACAGATAGCTATGACATTGGCACTTAAAGAATTCAACAATAGGGACAATTCCTTTTACTTGTATGTCTATAAAATGTCTTTAGTGTTATATTTCAGAACAGACTGTTTAATCACAGTACTAAGGCTTCATTCAGATGTGCGGCAGCCCCTGCTATCCCTCAGAAAAGCAATCAGGAATGTGTAGAGTCCCCCCTCTCACCTAAATGCATACCAGACCCTTTGAATCTAGTAAGTATTTCTAGGGGGTAACTCACGCAAAAAAAAATAAAAAAATGAGGGTCTCAAGAAAATCCATACTAGGCTCTTCAAGCCTGGCACAGATTATAAGGGAAGCTCCACTTAAAAAAAAAAAAGAAAAAAGGGTGATACCCTACCAGACAGGGTATGTGTGTGTGTGTTGGGGGGTGTTGCCTTGCCAGTGTAGACTGGGAAGGGCTTCATCCCAACAACCCTTGCCCAGTGGCTGTGAAGGTCTACGGGTGGGGGCCATATTGGAATCTGGAAGCCCTCCTTAATAATAAGAGACCACCAGATACCAGCCCATCCCTTCGTATATGAGTATGGGGTACAGAGTGACCCCACTTGTTCACAAAAAAAATGTAATCAAGAAATAAAGGCACTAAAACTTTGACAAGTTCTTTACAAAAAAAAATTAAAATCTCCCAAAAAAAGTCCCTCATTATAAATCCATTTTAAATCACAATACCCACCACCACCAACTTACTGAAAAAAACTGAGGAACCACCGCACACAACTGATCCTCAACGGTAACACTAGCTGAAAAATGAAAATCTAAAAAAAAAAACCCCTCATTATAAATCCATCTTCAATCACAATACCGGCCACCACCATCTTGCTAAAAAAAAACCTGACGAACTGCCATACACAACCGGTCCTCAACGGTAACACTAGCCCAAAAATCAAAATCTCCAAAAAAAGTCCCTCGTTATAAATCCATCTTCAATCACAATACCGGGCACCACCATCTTGCTAAAAAACAAATCTGACGAACTGCCATACACAACCGGTCCTCAACAGTAACACTAGCCGAAAAATTGAAATCTCCAAAAAATGTCCCTCGTTATAAATCCATCTTCAATCACAATACCCACCATCACCAACTCACTGAAAAAAAACCTGATGAACCGCCCCACACAACTACTGGGCCTTGATGGTTACACTAGCCGAATGATAGGGGGGATAGTGATGACATTATTACCTAAATATAGCCATGGACATTTTTAGGCAATGATGTAAAGGCTCCATTCCTCTTCCATTTGTTTACATGGCCAGGGATTTCTAGCCATATATAAGGTAATAGGCTGGAATCCATCAGTGGTTAATAAGGATGCAGCATGTGCAAGCAAGCCACTGCTCCTTTAACAGCCGTTGACGCCAGGATAGTGATGACATCCTTGCCCTAATATGACCATGTGGCCATATTTAGGCAATAATGTAACCCGCTCAATTCCCAGCCCAATTGCTTACGTGGTTGGGGATTCCCTGGCCATGTAAGTGAATAAGCTGGGTGATGTCAGGGGTAGGGATGATCAAACTTTTGAAAAGTTCGGTTCGACCAGAACACCCGAACTTCCTGAAAGTTCGGGTCCGGATTCCAGAACCCCATTGAAATCAATGGGACCCGAACTTCGGTAATCAAAAAACACAATTTTGAAGCCCTAAAACCCAATAAATGCCCCTAAAAAGTGCCTAGGGTTCTGGGTCATGCCCCAGGGACTATTAATCACACAAAAAAAGTTCTTAAAAATTGTCGTTTTTGATAGAGAGCCAATTATTGAAAATATTATTGAAAAAAAAATGAGATTTCTTTGGATTTAGTGTCTGGGGGGTCTAAAAAGTGTACCTGTGAAGTTTCAGCTCTGTAGCATGTACAGAACCAGAAAAAAAAGATTGTTTGTATTAGAATTGCAGTAGAGCAGGCATAGGGCTCCGCTATTTTCACACCCGGCTGTTTTTGTTGCAGGCGTTTATTGGGCTTTTTTGTGGACGTCTTTGGAGGCAGGCATGACATCTGAACTTCTGTGTAGGGGTATATATACACACACACATATATGTATATATATATACACATACACACATATAGGTGTGAAAGTAGCGGAACCCTATGCCTGCGCTTATGAAATTATTTGCAGTCATAGGGCCCCGCTCCTATCACACCTATATGTGTGTATGTGTATAAATACATATATGTGTGTGTGTGTGTATATATACCCCTATACATAGAAACATAGAAACATAGAAACATAGAATGTGTCGGCAGATAAGAACCATTTGGCCCATCTAGTCTGCCCAATATATCTGAATCCTTATGAATAGTCCCTGGCCCTATCTTATATGAAGGATAGCCTTATGCCTATCCCATGCATGCTTAAACTCCTTCACTGTATTTGCAGCTACCACTTCTGCAGGAAGGTTATTCCATGCATCCACTACTCTCTCAGTAAAGTAATACTTCCTCATATTACTTTTAAACCTTTGCCCCTCTAATTTAAAACTGTGTCCTCTTGTGGTAGTTTTTCTTCTTTTGAATATGCTCTCCTCCTTTACCGAGTTGATTCCCTTTATGTATTTAAAAGTTTCTATCATATCCCCTCTGTCTCTTCTTTCTTCCATGCTATACATGTTAAGGTCCTTTAACCTTTCCTGGTAAGTTTTTTCCTGCAATCCATGTACTAGTTTAGTAGCTCTTCTCTGAACTCTCTCTAGAGTATCTATATCCTTCTGGAGATATGGCCTCCAGTACTGCGCACAATACTCCAAGTGAGGTCTCACCAGTGTTCTGTACAGCGGCATAAGCACTTCTCTCTTTCTACTGCTTATACCTCTCCCTATACATCCAAGCATTCGGCTGGCATTTCGTGCTGCTCTATTACATTGTCTTCCCACCTTTAAGTCTTCTGAAATAATTACTCCTAAATCCCTTTCCTCAGATACTGAGGTCAGGACTGTGTCAAATATTCTATATTCTGCCCTTGGGTTTTTACGCCCCAGGTGCATTATCTTGCACTTATCCACATTAAATTTCAGTTGCCAGAGTTCTGACCATTCTTCTAGTTTTCCTAAATCCTTTTCCATTTGGCGTTTCCCTCCAGGAACATCAACCCTGTTACATATCTTTGTGTCATCAGCAAAAAGACAAACCTTACCATAGAGGCCTTTTGTAATATCACTTATGAAGATATTAAACAAAATTGGTCCCAGTACAGATCCCTGAGGTACCCCACTGGTAACCTGAGCTTGTTCTGAATGTTCTCCATTGACTACAACCCTCTGTTGTCTGTCACTCAGCCACTGCCTAATCCACTCCACAATATGGGAGTCCATGCTCAATGACTGCAGTTTATTGATAAGTCTTCTATGTGGGACAGTGTCAAAAGCCTTACTAAAATCTAGATATGCAATGTCTACTGCACCTCCACCGTCTATTATTTTAGTCACCCAGTCAAAAAAATCTATAAGATTTGTTTGACATGATCTCCCTGAAGTAAACCCATGTTGTTTTTCATCTTGCAATCCATGGGATTTAAGATGTTCCACAATCCTATCCTTTAATAGGGTTTCCATTAATTTGCATACTATTGATGTCAGACTCACTGGTCTATAGTTGCTCGATTCCTCCCTACTACCTTTCTTGTGAATGGGCACGACATTTGCCAATTTCCAATCTTCCGGGACGACTCCTGTTACTAATGATTGGTTAAATAAATCTGTTAATGGTTTTGCCAGCTCACCACTAAGCTCTTTTAATAATTTTGGGTGTATCTCATCAGGACCCTGTGACTTATTTGTCTTCACTTTAGACAGCAATCTTAGAACGTTTTCCTCTGTAAAGACACATGCATCAAACGATTCATTAGTCATCCTTTCAAGTGGAGGTCCTTCTCCTTCTTTTTCTTCTGTAAAAACTGAACATAAGTATTCATTTAGGCAGTCGGCTAGCCCTTTATTCTCTTCTACATACCTTCCGTCCTTTGTTTTTAATTTAGTTATTCCTTGTTTTAATTTCCTTTTTTCATTTATATATCTGAAGAATGTCTTATCCCCCTTTTTCATAGACTGAGCTAGTTTTTCTTCTGCCTGTGCTTTAGAAGTTCTTATAACTTGCTTGGCCTCTTTCTGCCTAATCTTGTAGATTTCCTTATCTTCATTGCTCTGGGTTTTTTTATAATTACAAAATGCTAGCTTTTTATTTTTAATGATTTGGGCCACTTCTGCTGAGTACCACAGTGGTCTCTTCCTTTTTTTGCTTTTGCTGACAAGTCTAATGCAATTTTCTGTTGCCTTCAATAATGCACCTTTTAAGTAGTCCCATTTCTCCTGGACTCCATGTAATCCGTTCCAGTCTGATAAGGACTCATTTATGACTAATTTCATTTTTGAAAAGTCTGTTTTTCTAAAATCTAAAACTTTTGTTTTTGTGTGGTGTGACTCTTTCACAGTTCTTATATTAAACCACACTGACTGGTGATCACTAGATCCCCAGTCAGTGTGGTTTAATATAAGAACTGTGAAAGAGTCAGAATTTCAGATGTTATGCCTGCCTCCAAAGACGCCCAAAAAATGCCCAAAAAAAAAATCCTGCAACAAAAACGCCCAGGTGTGTTTTTGCAGGTGTTTTTTTTTGGCATTTTTTAGGTGTCTTTGGAGGCAGGCATAACATCAGGCAGGCATAACATCTGAACTTCTGTATACGGGTATATATAAACACAAACACACATATATGTATTTATACACATACACACATATTGGTGTGATAGGAGCGGAGCCCTATGCCTGCAAATAATTTCATTAGTGCAGGCATAGGGTTCTGCTACTTTCACACCTATATGTGTGTATGTGTATATATACATATATGTGTGTGTGTATATATACCACTACACAGAAGTTCAGATGTTATGGCTGCCTCCTAAACCCAACCCTAAACTCCTAAACCCAACTCCATAAAAGCCTACGGTATGTGTCAATGTACACATAGACTTTTAACAGAGTTTAGGAGCTACTGCGGTTAGGTGAGGTTCAACCTCCCTCTCCCAGAACTTGGAAGAATCCCATTCAGGATAGGAACGTTTTCACCATCGGCCGCAGGAAAACGCGAAATGCTGCAAAATCGCAGCGTGATTTTGCTGCGATTTTGCCGTGTTTTGCGTTTTCCTGTGGCCGTGGTCAGTGACAGCTAAGTGTACATGAAACTGTAGAGGGTTAAGACAAACCACTTGCCACTGACAAGGATGCTTACAATGGTCAGCTTTTATTTATGTAAAACCTTTATACCAATAGAACCAAAAGTGTTGCCGTAGCTGCCTAAAAAGCGTGAGCTGGAGTTCAGCTTCAGTTCGTTAGTGTATCTAAATCTGCTAGTACATCTAACGTTACGCTCCCCAAGACTGAAAATGCTGCTGTCCAAAGGTATCTCTGTTGCTCCTTCATCCATTGTGGGGGGGCAGGAAGTGTGTTACTGGCCAGATCACAGGGTGAAAACAGAGGGGAAAAAAAGCATAAAAAAAGAAAACAAATGCAGCCACTACATCTAATGATTGGTCAGCTGCAATATTTTCATTTTCGGTTTATTACTGCTTTTTTTATGAGAGCTACAATGCTGGATTTGGGTCCCACCATACTGACCAGTATGGAAGGGTTGGACAAAGATTGCTGGACCAGTGTCATAGCATTTACCCTTAGGACCTTCTCCAGCATTGGGATTAGGGGTCATTAATGGTCTGTAAATTACCAACTGTATACTTTCTTTTTCCCATTTCCCATATGTATTTAAGTGATTACCATGCGGTTTTCCATTTCTTTGGTTATTGTAATATTGTGTATATATTGTGTATATAGTTGGAATAAATATCCACCCCTCAGCCCTAGTGTGTTGGGGAGCGTGGTTCTGCTTGGAGAGTGGTGGCAACTGGGAACAGGGGACTCAAGAGAACAGCAGCTACCTTGGAGGTAAGAGCTACATATGGCTGAGCTAAGAAAGGTAAACCTGTCGGTACCATACTGAACAGACTGTGCTTGGACAATGCAGGCCCCTAGTGGTAAGCATCTTCAGGGCCGGATTAAGAGCATCATGGGCTTGGTGCTGAGGATTTTGAAGGGCCTTAAGGGCCGTGCCTTGGCATGCACCCAGAGGAGGAAGGGTGCAGCCATGCATGCCTAATTCAACATGGGATGCTGTCTCTGAAGCCCATAAACACATCCATGCATCGGCAACTGTCCCTCCTTGTCCGGCCTTCGTGCTGTGTGGGGAGGTTCTGAGGGAGCTGCCTGGGGAAGCGAGCATAGAAGCCAGACTTCTGTGTTTACAAGTGACAGAAGAGCGGTAACAGTGAATATGGCCAACCCGGGGCCTATATTAAGGTAGGGGCCTGGAGCTGTTAATCTGGCCCTGAGCATCTTAGCATACTGTACTAAAGGATGACCTGGGTTTCTCGATACTTGATCCTCGGAGGCCCATCAGCTGGTATGCTGTACTGATCAATAGGGAAGCGGAACTGGTTACCCATGTGCAGGAAGTGCTCAAACTATTATGTTACAGTTGGTTGGCATTTGGTGTACCTTTGGCACTGGAGGAGCCATCAAAAAGTATGCCGAAACCACAATTACTCTTTTTGGGACTTTGAAGGCAACTTCTAATCAAACAATAGATTAAAATATGAACATTTATTTATTTTCGTTTAAAAAGTTTGAACCATATATATATAAGCATCACGTTACATAATATAAAAAGATTTGTACAAAATTGGGTTACAACATTAAATAATGCGGTCCGAATGGTATCCCCCACAACTGATGATTGAGTTTGCAGTCTTAGATTTACTGGTTCGCCCACTCAGCTTAGGGACTCCAACATGTTTCGAAATGTTTTTAACAGTTATCTTCCTCAGGGATAAGATACCATTCTTGAATATAAATGATATTTTACTATCCCCATATTACAATTTCTAGGTTGAGATCAGGACTGTCAAGTTCTCCCACCCCAAACTTACACATCCATGTCTTTATGGACATTGCTTTGTGCACAGTCATGTGGAACTGTTGTGGAACAGGAAGGGGCCATCCCCAAACTGTCCCTATAAAGTTGGGAGCATAAAATTGGCTAAAATGTCTTGGTATGCTGATGCCTTAAGAGTTCCCTTCACCGGAACTAAGGGGCCAAGCCCAATCCCACACAATCCCATAGTGTATATTTTTCAAAAAAAATTTTTCATGTTAATGGACATAGACATTCTTTTCAGTAAGCCAACATTTCTGTATTTAAAATCCTTTTTTTTTATTGGTCTTATGTAATATTCTAATTTTCTACTGAATTTTGGGTTTTTCACTAGCTGTAAGCCATAATCATCAAAATTAAAAGAAAGAAATGCTTGAAATATATCACTCTGTGTGTAACGCCTC